>NC_138894.1:20792652-21164152 GCF_965194825.1 Balaenoptera physalus
TGCACAAGTGTTGATTCAAAAATTCCACTCATAGTAAATTGTCCTGAAGAAAATATAATGGAGAATAATACATGTATAAAGATGTATATCACTGTGTTTTTCAAAGTTGTGAAAAATGAGACAAAATCTAAGTAGTTAGTTATAGATATTAAATAAAACATGGGTTAGCATTTGCATAGATAAAATTTTAGACATAACATTGGTCATCTATATGGAAAATATGTATATCATCCCATTTGTGAGGCAATCATTTAAATTTTACAGAATATAATCATACAAACATGTCACATTTGATATCTATCAAAATATTGATAGTATTATATTCAGGCAGTGTGAGTACATGCTTATATATAATTAGACTGTTTGCTTAATTCATTTAATCTTTTTCCTTAAATGAGCATGTACTATTTTCATAACAAAATAACATTCTTATACATATTAACTGAGTCATCTACAGGTGGTCTCTAAGTTAGGCTAGAGACTGCACATTTAAACCTAAGCAGCCTATTTTTTATTGATTCTTTGTGGTAAAAAAAATGACTTTATTCAAAATAGAGTGTAAACCAGTAAGCAGAGTGGAACAAAGTTCAGGTGATTATTATATATAAAGTTATGTCATTTTGCTTATATATCTTTTCCCCTCATTCATGTGTCACATACAGAATTATTCCCATTTATTCCAATGAGGATAAGGATGGTGAGGAGGGAGAAGGGGATGTCAGAGCAGGAGAAGGGTAATTATGTCTTTTCTTTATTCCAGGTAATTTCTTGATATAGAAATCCATGGGTTAAAAAATAAATAAATAAATAAATAAATAAATGTAAACATGAAGTGCACTGTATTCTGCAATGGAATCACTTTTCAAGTATGTGGTTTTAAAAAATGCTAACTATAAGGATGACAGAAAGCACACACAAAAAAATGTAAATAGAACTCTATTACCAAAGATTGCTCTGCAATTGAGATAAATGCAGTCAGTGAACTAATGGTTCTTTATTGCTCTTCTTAATCTTCTTAATTCTAGTAGGAAAAATAGCCCATGTAGGCCTTTGGGGCTTAACCATTCTGAACATGACTGAAAATTAATTTATCAACTGAATCGATTCATGGGTAATATTTTAATTGCACAATCCCTCATTTTCAGTGATTTTGGATGGTTCTATAAAATGCAAATTGTTGAAAGATTAGAATTACTATGCAGATGATGGAGGTAGTACATTTTTGTAGACTTAGGATGTATTTGATGTGTGTGTTTTTTCCATGTTTAAAATAGATTTAAAGGCCTATAGCAAAGGCTTTCAAACTATTCTATGCAGAAAAGAGGAGCTAAGAAAATAGATCTTAAGGCCCAGACTCAACTTCAATGACAAAAGACTCAATTTTATCCATAGGACAAAGATAAAGAAAAAAAAAACTTGAAAGCCATTGAGACTCTACCCTCAGCCTCCAGTGGGTAGAGGCTCATGAATTTTTACTGTAGTTGCCAGTAGAAAAATATACAGGGGCAAGGACATGATTATTCTCCAGGCACAGATAATCTGAAAAGTAGCTTTAAACATGACAATATATTTTACACTCAAATTAATCCTATTCTCTTAACCAAAGTTCATTAATAATTAAATGTAATGTAAACCTTAGAAGAGTTTTTTAAGTTCTTTAAGATTTTGATTAGATCATTTTCACCTCCATGTCCTCAAGGCAGTAGGTTTCTAAGATAGCTCTCTTCTGACAGGATAATACCTATCTTCATCTGTGTAGTATCTTTACTTACAACACCTTTAAGGGGAAGGAACAACCCACTTTCAAATTAGGATATCTTAGTTTAAATCTCACCTGTGTTATTATCTATATAAATTTGAGCAAATCTGTTAACTTTGCCTAGTCTCAGTTTCTCAACATAAAATGTAAGTATCTATGTCACAGTTTTTATACAAATTTACTGAGATGGTTTACTAACAAATTTGTTCAACAAACATATATTGTGAACCTACTACATGCTAAACCATTAGTAGGTGCCTGAGATGCAGAGCTGAATCAATCAGAATGAGGTTACAGGCATATAGGGGAGAAATACTTTAATATGTCATGCAAATAGTGGCAGGCACTGCTAAGATTCCAAAAAAGAAAGTATGAGAATTAAATGGTATATACTGTAAGGAAGAAGAAAAGCTTCTATAAGGAAATGATATGTAAGCTGAGACCTGAACAATATTAAGAGACTTCCAGGCAAAAAATGAGAGGTAACATATCTGAGGCAGGCCAGATGGTAATTAAGGTGAGAAAAAAAAAACTTTAAAGTCAAAATAAATATTCTTCTTCAATAGGTGACTGGGTAAGCTAACTGTAGTACATCTATATGATGCACTGATAAAAAGAAATGAGCTATCAAACCACAAAAAGACATGTTTAAATCTTAAATGTATATTGCTAAGTTGCAGAAGCCAGTCTGAAACGACATATACAATATAATCCCAATTATATGACATTCTGGAAAAGACAAAACTATAGAAACAATAAAAAATATCAGTGGTTTCCAGAGGGTTTAGGGTTGGCTCACTAAATCACAGAGGATTGTTTAGGGTGGTGAACTACACTGTATGATACTATAATTGTGACTATATTACATTATGTATTTGTCAAAACCCATTGAACTTTATCTACAAAAAGAGTGAACCTTAATATATGCAAATTAAAAAATATTCAGGAGTTCAGTGGAAAACCCAGCATGTAATTAAGAATGTGAAAAAATAATCTGGCTGTATTATTAACGTGTGAAACAGCCTCTTTGAATGGGGAAAAAGCTGCTGACCTAAGTGACTTTGGAAAGTGGAATCTATAAAACTAAAGGCAAAAGATACTTTTTACAAACACTGTACTCCAGTTGATAAACTTATGTCTCAAGGGGATATGAATTAACAATTCAGATGCTTTTATTCATGTATACTGGAAATGAAAAATTAAGTAAATGGATGGCAATTGTGATAGGTAAGTTTTTCACTGTTGTAGTGGAAGTGTACAGATAAGCAAGCGGAGGAGGTTGTAAAAATCAAAGTGGTGATAGATTAGAATTGGAGATATCAGTACAAACTCATTTTTAGCTTAATATAGATGCATATTGCTATTACAGAAATACGTATGGATATAAGTGTGAGCATATACACAGGTATTTCCATGCTCCGTCAGCTGACAGAGTCTAGAAGTAATGATACCCCAGTAGTAATGAGCACACCTGGCACCAGGTTTTGGTTTCTAATAGCATTCTGTAATAAATGGAACCAGAGGTTCTTGGAGAAATTGCTCGTTCTAGGACAGGGGCAATAAATAAATGAGATCAACTTGGAGCATCTTGTAATGCAAAGAAGTAAGGAAATGCACAGAAAAACAAATCAAAAGCAAAATCCCTCAATAACGGGAACATGTCAAAAGGAAACAGGAGCCAAAAACAAAAAAGCTACTAATAGCCAAAGCTGGAGGAATTTGACCAACAAAATAAAGTAGCACTGGATTAAAACTCAAAGTATAAACTAAATATCCAGAGTGTGTATTGACACAAATACATGCCATACATACCTAAATACATTACATAAATTGATAACTGGAGGGGAAAGAGACAAAACTCTCATTCAGAAGAATTCCAAATAATGTTTGTATATACTCTGCCCTGAAGGAAGTGGAACACAACTCCTCACTCTTTAAGTGTGGGTTGTACGGAGTAACTTCCTTCCAAGGAGGAGAATTACAAAAGTGAAAAAGAAGAGTAAATTTATGGTGGAGAACCCTGACAAACACTACCTTAGCCAGGTTATCAAGGTCAACATCAACAGTGATGAGTCTTGTTGAAAGTAGATATGCTTGATATAATGCAATCAGAAGAACATTTTCTCTCTGTGGTCTTTCTCCCCAAAATCCTAATCTCAAGTGTGATCATGAAAAAAGAAAATCAGACAAATCCCAATAGAGGTCCATTTTACAAAATCCCCAACCAGTATTCCTCAGAGTCTTCAAGATTATCATCATAAATAAGGTAAGTCTGAGAAACTGTCACAGATATGAGGAGCCTCTGAAAACATGATGACTCACTTTTTTTCTTTTTTTTTAAATTTTTACTGGAGTATAGTTGATTTACAATGTTGTGTTGGTTTCAAGTGTACAGAAAGATGAAGCAGTTATACGTATATATATATCCACTTTTTCCTTTTCTTAAGATAACAAAATAATGCCATTTGCAGCAACATGGAGGGACCAGAGATTGTCATAGTGAGTGAATTAAGTCAGATACAGAAAGATAAATATCAGATGATATCGTTTATATGTGGAATCTAAAAAAAAGGGGGGGTACAAATGAACTTATTTACATGATGACTAATTTTAATGTAGTATCCTGGATGGAATCCTGCAGCAGAAAAAAGGTCATTTAGTAAAAACTAAGGAAATACTAACAAGGCATGAACTTTAGTTATTAATAATATATCAAGATTAGGTCAGTAATTATAACAAATATACCATATTAATATAAGATGTTAGCATTAGTGAAAACTGGCTATGGGGTTTATGGGAATGCTCATACTTCTCTCAGTTTTTACATAAATGTAAAACTGTTCTAAAAACTAGAGTTTATTTTTAAAAAACTGAAAGAAAGAAATTGGGAACATGGAAATCTAGGTAAGGGTCAGGTCACACAGGGCTTTGCAGTCCATCAAAAGGTGTTTGGAATTTCTTCTCAGTGCAATGGGAAGCAATTGGACAATCTAAATCTGGTGTGTGATATGATTCATTTATGATTTAAAATAATAAAATTCTAGCAGTAGTGAAGAATGGATTGTAATTGGAAGTAGGGAGGACAAGGATGTAAGGATTAAAACAGGGGCAACACAAAGGAAGTTCCTGTAATAGTACAAGATAAAGATGGTGGTAGCTGAGAAGATTTGGATGGATGTACATGAATTTGAAATACATTTTGGATATAAAATGGAAAAACTTTGTTATCAATTAAATGTTGGGTTGAGGTAGAATGAATAATGACACAGATTTCTAGCATTCTGGTAGGAGAAAATTTACAGAGATATATAGAACTATAGGAGAAAGTTGGGAGGAAAACATCCAGAATTTTGTTTTGGATATGTTAAGTTTGCAAAGTTTTGAGTCATGTAAGTAAAGTTATCAAGCAGTCATTGAGTATGCTCAGAAGAAAGGTCAAAATAAGAAATAAAATTTGGTAGTTAAGACATTGTAGATAATAGTCACAGACATGGAAATGAATGAAGTCACCTAGAAAGAGAGACTACAAAGCAAAAAATGGAACCAGGAAGAACTGAAGCATTTAGATAGCATAGTAGGAGTTAGTAGGGAAAATAAAGAGAGATTGATAATCTGGGTACATGGAAAAGTGTTTCAAGAGGGGGAAATGCTCAACTCTATTATATGCTGCTGTGAGTTCCAAAAAGATGAGAACAGAAAATGCTCTTTTGGAGGCACAAATATAGTGTTCATTTTCATGTTTTAAGAGCAGCTTTCCCATAATAGTCTGCACAGGAATCATGCAGTGAAGAGTGAATGGAAGGTGAGAGAGCTGATACAGCAGATGTTGAAATGTTTCTTTCAGAAAGCTTGAGTGTGATGTGGAAGAAGAAATAAGACAGTAGCTGGGAGGATATATGAAATAAATGTGGAATGTTTTCAAATAGAATTACTGTTAAAGATTTGAGAATACTGTGTTCCTTGAGAAAATGAGATGTGATGGAATCTGGAACACAGGTGAAAATTTTTGCATTTCATAAAAAGAAGAACACTTCCTTCATGGTAATGAGGTAAAAGGAAGTGAATGGAAGGAGAGGACAATGAATGACGTAGAAAAGAATACTTTAAAAAATGTTTGGTGGTGGAATCTTATATATTCTGGTATAATGTTATAAGTCATAATTCTAGTTATTACTTTAAAATGTATATCTCAGAAATAACTAAATTTCCTTGTCAATTGCATTATTATGAACTTTCATCAAATCTTTAACCGTGGTCATTTTTAAGCCTTTTGTCATTTACAGACAGTTCTGGGTGTACTGTGATGCTTTTGCAAATATGTTCCTATAAAAGGGTTTCATCTTCAAGGAATTCATGGAAAAGACTCTGATAAGTACAGGTTTCTGGTAACTGACTGTACTGCTGAACTGAATGAATAAGCATTTTCAGAACTCTAATGAAAAACTGATGAACTCATAAAAGTGCTAACAAAAGATCAAGGTGAAAAAAATAATTAATTACATGGGACTGAGTGAACTGATGAGGATGATTATAATTTTTGTGACTTTCTGTTTGAATTAAAAAAAAAAATCCTACAAGGACTCAGAGGCAAAGAATATACAAATCAATTTTCACTGCAAAGTAAAGGAGCTGTTACAGTGGAGGATTACTGGACTGAATGTCAATATTATGACATAGTGTGAGTGTGTTTCGTGTTTGGTAATTGCAATCATTGTTGCTTTTGTTGTGGTCATCTATTTACAATGCTTAGTGTCAGTCTATTTATCTCTTGTAAAAATAAAATACAGTGTGTGTGTGTGAAAAAAAAATGTTTGGTGGTGGAAGAATGGAGGATTTCCTATCTTAATTGCTTCCATTTTCTCAGTGCAGCATTAAGGCATATTAATTAGCTGAAAATGAAAGCAGAGGGAGATATTCTTTTTAGTATTTTGACTCAGGTATGCAATAGGTATTTTTTAGAGTCAATGAACTAGAGAAATATAATCAACCATCTTGCACTGCCTCATACTCTTTCAAGGAGGTAATTGTGACATTATAGAGACAATAACATTCAGGGGGTTTGGTGAAGAACAGAGAATACAGAGTATGTTGGTTTATTGCATCTCAGGTAAAGGTTTTGACAGAAGTAGAAAAGACATGTAGAGATGTGTGAATTAATAAAATGCTAAATATAAGTATGGGTCATAAAGTACCAGCTGGATGAAAAGGAAAGTAGAGGTAGAAAAAGTGTGTTAAATACTACATAGAATGTTAAGGGGTCAATTGATTATAAATGACAGCAGATTGTATTAGTTGGGATAATTAACACTGGTTGCCACAACAAACAAACCCTCAGATTCTCATTGACAACACAACAAAATGTAGTTTCTCTGGCAAGAAAGTTTTGAAATGTACTAGTGAGGACTTTATTCCATCTAGCAACTGGTTGATTTAGAGTCTCTCCATTTAGTGGTGCTATCATCTCAATACAGGTCTTCCAAAGTCATTTAAGTAGAATAAGTAAGGAGTAGAAGATGCACATCCTCTCTTTACTGTCAATAATTTAACCAGGATTAACCACATGAACTGAGTTGTTCTAAGGGAGTTTGTTGTATGGGATATTTGACAAATGCTTTCTAGGTTGCAGAGGCCAAAGGTTGCTTTCAATGCCAAAGTAAATTAGATAAGCTGGAAATATAGAAAGCTATAGAATATTTGAATTCATTGTGTTGGTAATTTGAAGTGTTTGTTAACAGCAAAAAATGTCCCTGGGACTGTGTGGCTGAGATAGAGATGATGAAAAGGTCTTTGGAGATAAGGTTGTTAGTAACTAAGCAAAGATGAAAATTTAAATGAAGAATGTAGATTTCAGCAATCAGATAGGGAAGAGTAGGTTATAGGTTATGAATAAGCTTGAAAACAGCTGAGAATCTTAGAAAATGCAGACGTTTATGTCCTAGAAGAGACACTAAGGAGATGAAAATGAAGACATTCCTACTCTCCACCATGAGATACTTTGGGTGTGAGAGGATGCAAAGTATCCTCTGGAGCAGGGATTTGATGACACATCAGAAGAGAGTCAGATTTTAGTTAAGACAAGATAATTGGGGAAATGTTCCAGAAAAAATATCTGAGAATACTAGGGAGCTTGTATAAACACAAGCCAGCATAGAGGTAGAATTGAGAGGGAAGGGTGTAGTGGGATCAGCTGAAGAGATAGGGTGTGTGCAGGTCATTATGTGGCTGAGATTTCAGGGAATAATGAATAATCAAAAAGATCTGAACTCTGTAACTGAAGTTGCAGTCTTAAATACTATAAAAACATATGAAAGAAAGAAAACTACATTGAAAATAAATTGTATAAGAAATAAAATATAAATTTATTCTGTGATTGCTTTTTGTGTTATTTCAACTTTTTATTCCTTTTTGCCTCTCCAGATAGTCTGCAAATTTTCCCAAAGAAGAGGTCATATGAATTTCCTTATTTTTTTCTTAGCAATTATTGAATATTTTTGACATATTATCTATGTTCTCCTTGCTAAGATTAACTTAACAAAATAGCCATAGCTTATATTTACCAGGCCATCCTTGGATTAATAGACCTTTTCAGTGACTAAAGTAACAATATAAAGGAAAGTCAATGTGATTATTTGAAGTCTATAATTTTCCTGAATAACTAAAGTGTTTATTCTGTGATGTGTTTCCCTCTTATCCCTCTCTCTCTTTCTCTCTCTCTCTCACACACACACATACACACTTGTTTTCTATACACAGCCTTAGACAAACAAAACTTAAGGATTTGGTGTTTGTTATAGAAAAGGGGTATGTATGAACTTGATTGAAATCTTTTCCTATCAAAATGAAATTATCTTTGGTTACTCAAATAAGGCTTTCAAACTTCAAATCACTTGATCTACAACTCTACAAAAAACATTTTTGCATTATAGCTCTCTGCTTCAAAAAGCGGGGGTAGTGGTGAAAAATAGGAAACTGTCAAAAATTGGATAGAACCCAGGACATGTTCCAGTATGCTGTTTAAGAAATGAGCTACATCAAACTGAAGATAATTATGGGACATAGAGGAGCCTAAATATTTCTGAAAATGAAAAAAACAAAAACAAAAACAAAAGCCCAAAATTGTTTCATGCTCATAAACCAAGAAAATTTATGAGCAACATCTATTCAATTTTAACAGGCTCTCTATGCCACATTTATACTCACCTTCCAATCCATCATTGTCAAGGGTACCATATTTACTGTTATTCTTCTTCATGGAAAATAGAAGGAAACAAGTCTCCATGAAATTGAGAAATATAGCTAAAGCTGCCCAACAGTAGAATGGACTGTTTATACCAATAGAGAGGTCTCCAATCCTAGAAATGGTGAAGTCCACATGACCATGTATGAGTAAGAATGTAGTGGTGAATCTTTCACAGGTTGATAGACCTAAGTGTCTTATATTACAAAAAATGTAAGTCAATAACTTGACTACAAATGCATGGCATTTCTGCTGGTTTTACAAGCCTCAAGTACACGTTTAACTGAATAATGGGTGATTGACATTTTCATTGATTTGTTGTCAGCACAACATATGTTCAGAGAGCCCTTCTTCCTGCCTGAACTTAGAAGACTCCATGTTGAAGGTTTGCTTTGAGCTTGGTTCCTCTGAAATTCATGCAGCTTCAAATCAATGTTTGCCTACTTAAAGGCCCAATCAAACCCAGGACTGCTGCTGATTGCTAAAGGGAAGAAAGATGCTCCATAAAGAGAATCTCATGTACCCCTGCCCCAGCAGCCATTCTCCTGTTTCTATGGAAACATTCACTAGACAGCAGCATGCTGTACTGTGCAAGTGAATAAGAAGGTATGTTCCTTTCATCACCACATCTCCTAGAGTGCAACCACTTCTTAGAATGAAAGAATGTGGTCCATACAATTCTTTTTTCTGACAGATAATTTTTTTAGAATTGTGAGTTCTCTTCAGAAATTCTGTAGTGTTAACTTTTTTTTTTTCCCTCCCTCACAGTTGAGCATTTCCTTCAGAATGGTTTATATAAGATTGGGGAAATGAGGAAGGAAAATAAGCCACATTTAAAAAGTGCCTACTGTGCACTAGACACTTTGCACACGTTTATTTTTAACATCTCCCCAGGAGGAAATGGAGATTTGGAATTTACGTGGTTTGCTTAAAATGGCACAACTTTTAAAATGGAAAGCGAAGACTAACATCAGTCTAGGTCTGATTGTGAAGTCCAATGTGCTCTTTGTTCCTCTGGCAGAAATGAAGGCCTCTGGGAGGCAGGCAGGCAGATAGTGGGGACAGGGCACAGGTCCAGGAGCCAAAAAACATGCTTTAGTCCTTGGCAGACAACCATCACTCATTCTGGGGTAAAATAGAGGAATACCAAGCAAAACATATCATTTTATTAATACTAAGTGTTGTTCACTTTAGGGAAAAGAGATTTGGAAAAAGGCTGACTTAATACATGGCCTCAGCATATCATACCAAATCTATATAGTTCTATCAACATACCCAAATATTCTGAGATAAAAAGTGGTGATTGGGTAAATTCCTAATATTAGCTGCCTCTTTGAGAAATGTACAAAGCGATGTATCAAACTCCGTTCTTGCCATTGCTGAGGTCTTTATAGGTGTTCAATCTCTTTTCTGGGTACCACAGCCTTAGTAGCCCAATCCTGTCCTGGATTTCTGATGCCCACTGGAAGAGAGGGATCTCTGGGTTCCTCCTACACTTCCCTCAATTTACCTCACAGCGTCTGCTCCAAGGAAGAGTCAGCATACAGTTATGGAAAATGATTAGATCGTGATTACTACTACTGCTTCAGGTTTCTTTGCCTAACAAAGCAGAAAATCTGCTTCTAACACCTGCATATCTTCTTCTGAATGTGTGAGTTTGTCCTCTAACTCCAACCCTGTTCCCTTCTTTTAGTAAACTTCTGATCTCTTCTTCCCATTCATCACATATTCTCATTAGCCATTTTTCTGTCTTCTCAGCTAAACTGTAAATTCCTTAAGGCCAAGGACTTTGTCTCATTCACATTTATATTTCCAGTATGTATCAGAGTGTATGATATGCCACAGATTTTTTTAACTGTTTGTGAATTGAATTGCACCATCCATGTTATTAGATCTTACATTGCCCGCTGGGTCCTCAAAAACAACTCTAATCCTTTTTCCACATGACAATTTTTGATATACATAAGACACTTAGAATGCAGCCCGTAATTAATCATTTGTTTTTGGATCCTTACATCTCCTGTTATTTCACCCATTTTTCTTATAACATAGTTTTGAGTTTGTTCATCATTTTGATGGCCTTGTTTTCAGTGTTTCCCTAAAAGTATGGCAACTCCATGAGGAAGGTGAGCTGGGGAGGATGTGCCACAAGGCAAATTCTCATTCTCTTTGTGTTTGACTGTAGTCCTATTTATGGGTAGCTATTTTTCAAAGGCAGATGAAAAAGCTGAAAATCTTGATGAGAAGGAGTGTCCTATTTCTTTCACTTTGTCTCTACTGAACTATTTTCTTATGGATTTCAAATTTCTTCCCCCTTAAGATATATTTATCTTTTGGTACCTGCGTCCTCCCTTTATGCCAATTTCCAGTTTCGCAGTTCCAACAAGAGCCTTTCATTTCAAATGCTGATATGCATGAGTTTTGTCAAGTTTAGATAATGCCTATTATTTATTTACCCCTCTTCTTTTGATCAGACTGCACACAGCAAGCAAAAGGAATGCAATCTTCACTTAAGAAGTATAGCCCAAAAAATTCAGCTTTGCATTAAAGGTTTTCTATCATCTTTATCTAAGGAATTTCTCTATCCTACATTCAAATCCAAATCTCTCGTCCCTCCATATGCCCCACACTGTAGCCAGAAATGTTTTCTCTGTCTTCCAGCATGTGCATTTCCATTCATTTGATATGCTCATAATCATTCTCTCTAGAACAAATCTAAATATGCTTGATAAAACCTTATCAAAAATGTTTTCTTCATTTTGCCTATTCTCACTTTTTGGTGTTTTCAAAAGGCACCAAATTTTATATATATATATACACACACATATACATATACATATATATATTCATTTTTTCTCACAAGGTTACAATCCAAATGTTGGGAATGAGTCATCTCAAAGTATCTGCTTCCAGGAGCACATAGTTATTAGCATAATTTAGCCCATAAAGAGCTGTTGGACTAGAGGTGGCCCACAGCTCTACTTGGACCATGTGGGCCTCTCCAACATGTCAGTTTGCTTATCAAAGTGTATAAACCAAGACAGTAGAGAAAGAGTGCTAGTAAGAGTCACTATCCTTCTTAACCTAATCATGGAAGTGACAGTGCATGACACTTTGACACTTTCTGTTAGTTAAAACTGAATCACTTGTTCCAGCCCACATGGAATGGGACAAGATTAAATACCAGATGGTATCATTGGGGGACATCTTAGAAGTCAGCCTACCATGAAGGCCTTGGGTGGGATCCTATATCTGGTTAACCTAATAGTGTTAAATATATGCTTGCTGAATTGAATTGATGTACTTTTTCACATTTTTCTCTTAGTGGATGATAATTTTAAGTGTGAAACTGTCAAGGTTATGTTCATTAAAAAAAAAAAAATGCTTAAAGATAGCAAAGCCTAAAACTATAAACGTAGGAGGTCACTCACTTGTTGCATATTAATTCTATCTCATATTTGTTTCCATCAGTCTCTTTCTAAGCATACTAAAATTTCTGTCTTTCTACCCTTCTTGATCGCCAATAATTCCCATTACTGCTGTAAAACAAAGGCATAAAAATGGAGTCTGTGACAAATCCTTTTTTGACCTATATGTATTGCTGTTATCAATTCTGATTACTCTTTTACATGTTCAATTTCTATTGTTTTATTTGCCTTAATGAATACTGCTAAAATGGTATTAAAATCAAATTAAATTGAAATTCAGTGATAATAATACAATATAACACTTTTCTCCTTAAGGTTTCTCATACTAATATGAACTTCTGCATCTTTCAATTTACATGCAACTGCTTCCTATGCTAACTTAAAATCAAACTTGTTACAGGCATTATACAATGTTTGGTTATTCTGTATCTGGATATCTTAAAAGTCATAAAGTGATGTCCAAGGTGTAATGACTTACTTGGACTTTGCATGCCCAGTTGCTCATATCCACATTACTAAGCCACTTAACCTCTATTGGAAGGTTTATTTCTGTTCTGTCTCAAATTCCTGAGCCAGCGCTGGTACTCAAGAAGGATTCTAAAGAGTTGTATGGTTTAAGCTTAAGAGTTTATTATTAAGTCTTGTAACATAGTATCTCAGTCCACACTGACTGAGTATTGTTATAATCCCCAATTTTTATAGTACATTTGTTCTGTGGGCCTCTCCCATAGAGAGAACTGCTGCCTTACACTCTGCCATTTTTGCTTCTAACCTGTAAGCTAAACTCTCTCAATGGCTGGTTTTCTTCCACTGAATCTCAGTTTCCCTGTGACTAGGTTTCCAACATCAGTTTCTCTCTCACTTTTAAATGTTCTTTTTTACTGGATAAGTACCAACTTTTCTTGGCTAGACTGTTACCTCAAATATAGCAATACATTTGTATTTTTGATGATTTATTGATTTATAACTTGGGAAGTTAATATTTGACTTCAATTATTTTAGCATGTACCCCTTTTCCTCAAAGCAGTAGAAGCTTTTTGCTTTTAATTTCAAGTCTCTGATTTTAGGATATGCCTTAACTCCAAGTTCTGCACTTTCTTTTCAGCCTCTGCCTGTTCAAACTTCACCCAGTGGCCAACAATGAAAGCCTGGTCTCTAAGGCTCAGCCCTTTGTCCTGAGACATTGGAAACCAAGTCTAGCATTATACTGAGACATTTCCTTCCACTGGTCAGTGGAGTCAGGTAATATTTTGCATACTGGAGCCCAGTTACAGACTGTCTGGGATGGATAAAGCCCTTGGACAGTATATTTATTACTTACAGATTGTGCTCTGCTTCATATCATAGATAAATCAAATAATAGTGATTAATTGAGATTTGTTTTACTTTTATATTACTCAAAGTCTTCATACAAGTGGTTGCTGACATTGATTCAGTGACCTGAGGGAAACAGGGCTGAAGTCTGAGAGTTTCTTGGACTTTTTTCTATTGTATCAAGATGGTCGTTCCTGCTTTACTCATCACAGAAAGAAGAAAGGACTAGATTACAAAAGTGTTTATATCCGTTCTTCTATTTCTCCTTTATTAAGAGAACTCTGAGTTTGTTGGGGGCAGCAATGTGCCCAATTTAAAATAAACAGACAAACAAAGAATTAAAAACAAACAAAAAACAATCCTATATTTCATACACTCTCTTGCAGCTGGATTTTGTGATGTAACAAAATTTGACATATGAGATACATACAGAAGTCACAAAGTAGGTTTTGTGAAAAAAAATTTAGAATGAGTGTTGATTCAGTTAACACGTACCCTTTTGTTATTTTCCTTTTCTCTTCCTCTTCCTTTCTGCCAGAAGCATTGGTATAAAATTTGAATTGCAGCCAGAGCTCATATTCAGCTGCCGTATCCTGGTTCAGCTGTGCTGGTTGTTTATGCCCAGAAACCATTTTGACTGGCCAGGTATCTATTCTTATTAGTTCTATGGCCATGCCATACTTGTAGTTGTGAATATTGAATACCATGTGTGTTTTTGCCGCATGTCTTGAATAGTCATCATAAGAAGTCTCATGAGAATTGCAGTCATCTCAGCACTTATACACTTGAGCCAATATACCAGTTCTGTGCTATTTACTTACCAAATATTTTGTTATCTGAGTATAAGATGACAACACTTTTATCTTGTTTAAGTCTATGATGTTTGCAGTTTCTATTACAAGAAGCTGAATATAAATGTTGACTAATAGTTACTTAAACATTGACTTACAACCTCTTCGCAGAACTCTCTTTGAGTATACACACAATCTGTTTAATATACATATTACCTGGAGTGCTTTCATTCTAAATACTTTCAGAGATTAGAATCTGACCCCTAATCTGAGTCTAGCCAGCTGTGTAACCCTAATCCCAATGTCAGATTCTTTTTATATATATATTTTACTGAAGCATAGTTGATTTACAATGTTGTCTTAATTTCTGCTGTACAGCAAAGTGACTCAGTTATACATATATATATTCTTTTTCATATTATTTTCCATTATGGTTTATCACAGGATATTGAACATAGTTCCCTGTGCTATGCAGTGGGACGTTATGGTTTATCCATCCTATATATACTAGTTTGAATCTGCTAATCCCAACCTCCCAATCTTTCCCTCCCCACCTCTCTCTCCCTTGGCAACCACAAGTCTGTTCTCTATGTCTGTGAGTCTGTTTCTGTTTTGTAGATATATTCATTTTTGTCATATTTTATATTCCATATATAAATGATATCATATGGTATTTGTCTTTCACTTTCTGACTAACCTTGCTTAGTATGATAATCTCTAGGTCTATCCATGTTGTTGCAAATGACATTATTTCATTCTTTTTTATGACTGAGTAGTATTCCATTGTATATATATACCACATCTTCCTTTTCCATTCATCTGTTGATGGACATTTAGGTTGTTTCCATGTCTTGGCTATTGTAAATAGTGCTGCTATGAATATAGGGGTGCATGTATCTTTTTGAATTGTAGTTTTGTCTGGGTATGTGCCCAGGAGTGGGATTGCTGGATCAGATGGTAATGCTATTTTTAGTTTTTTGTGGACCTTCCTTACTATTTTCCATAGTGGCTGCACCAATTTACAATCCCACCAACAGTGTAGGAGGGTGTCCTTTTCTCCACACCCTCTCCAACATTTATTATTTGTAGAATTTTTAATGATGGACATTCTGAGTGTTGTGAGGTGTCAAATTTTTGATGTCTGCATTTTACCTAAATCCCTTCCAGACAGTAAGTTCTTTCTTCAACTTAAATATTTGATTTTGCTGTTTTTCTGAAGTCAAAATGTTTTCCTACTCTGGAGCTCCTGCCAGTACATGTTTAGATACTTTGGGTGTTGAAGGTAAATTATACTGTAGTCAGTAGTTTGTTAACTGAACACCTGGCTTATGTAATTTTCATGTTTGATCCATAGTTAGCAGACCTAGAGGCTGAAAAGCATGACTTCCCATTCATAAATAATGATTTTTCAAATATTTTGTTTCTATCCTGGTGTTATCACAATTATTCTCTTTTGCATAGCTCTGATGTAGGTTGGGTAGTTTGTATTATTTAAAGGAGGAGGAAATAGAAACCTAGATGGCTTGTAGAGATCTTCTCAAATATAACACTATTAACCAATGGCAGAGCTAGATTAAAATTGTGGAAACCATCTAATAAACTAACATGTTTACATTGACGCATTTTGCATAATAGGAAGAATAATAGCTGTAAGACTATAAGTAATTGGATACATTTATTTAATAGGGACTCTAAGGCATGTATGACATCTCTCTTTTAATTTCTTATTATTCTAAAATAAGTAGATGAAATAAGACATACTGTTTTTTGTTCTGACTCAAAGAAGATATATTTTCTGTTTGTAAGGTAGATATTTGGCAAATTATTAATGATAATTTCTTGCACATAAATGTAATTCTCATATACTTAAGTACATAGTTAATATTATTTATTTTCTACAAGACACCCTTTTCAAAATGTGATGTAGCCATGATGCTAACAATGGAATGTATAACAATTCATCATCTCCAAATTGGAAGATTTTTGCTATCACCATCCACCAGGGGTCCTATGCCAGAAACCTCGGGGTTAAGTTCTGTTTCTTCTTTCTCCTTACACATTCCTATTAAGAGTAGTCACCAGATCCAGTGGTTTTTATTAAATATTGCTCCTGATAACTTTTTCACTCTGTTCCTACTTCTTTCACTTTTATTCTGATCTTCATCACATGGACCCACTAGAAAATATCCCATAAATTTTTTTCTGCCTTGAGTTTTTTCCTCTTTCATTCTGTTCTCCACTGAACTGTATGAGTTAATTTAATTAAACAAAAATCAAATCCCTTTCTCCAAAACTTAAAGTACTTGAATGGGATATTTCACTACTAAATAGAGTCTGTGCACACTTTCCATTATCTAAAAAAATGTCTTCTTCAACTCTCTATCTGTTTTTCCAAAGCTTCTTTCTATCTTTGAGTTTTAACCTTGAGCCACATCTAAATACATATTACTTTCCAAAGACAACATACTAACTTTTTATTCTTCTTTTCTTATTTTATCTCATATTCCTTGGTCTCCTCTTCCTCCTTTTAACTGTGTGCTCTTTGAATGTGGCTTCATCCACTAGGAAGTCTATTCCATGTTTATTTTTGTTAAAAGATGTCTTTCTCCAAAACTCTGCTCAACTGTTGCTTTTATTGACAAGATTTTTCTGACTTAGGGAAAATAAACACTCTTCCCTTTGTCCAATTCATGTGTCTTATGCATACTTTATGATATGTGTCACTGTGGATCGTATGTTGATGTTACTTTTTAATCTAGTCCCCTTCTTCCTCCTGCTGTTTGAACTAACTCTACCAAACCAGTACTTACTTAATTAAATGTCTGATACATGGCTAGTATGATTCCAACAGCTAGTAAACATATGGAATAATAGAAAGATGAAAGGAAAGAATTAAGTGGAGAAAAAGTTTGCAAAGCCCTCTTTTAACAGTGAATTTTTCAAACAAAGTAGCTTACCAAAACTGCAGATCAAGTCCATGTAAGTACAGCTACAGTTAAACTTTTATCTACCCAAGAAATTATTCTATCACAAACTTCTTTATTTTGGGTGGGTAATATAGTTGAAAATTGATAGGTTCCACGATGATTTTAATACATTTCTGGACAACATAGCATCATTTATTTTATTTTTTTTTCAATTTTGTGATCAAAGATATTTTGTTAAATAAAAAAAGAAAAAAATCAAGGTTCAGAATAGGAACTATAGTGTACTATTATTTATATAAAGAGAAACAAAATATGTGTCTGCGTATGTGTGCATGTGTTAATTTGTATATTAAAAAAATAACTCAGAACAGTTACCTTTGATGAGAATACTATGTGGCCAAGGCCGGGAGTGGGAGGAAGATTTAATTTTCACAATTTTCACAGTGTACTTTTTTTAATTTGTTAGTTTTATTCCATACAAATATGTGCATAATTAAACATTTAGTAGTTGTGATATATTCAGACAAATTATGTTGAAAATAGAAAAAAAAGAAAGTATCAAATGAATAGATAAGTTTTCAGATTATTTTTTGAGCAGAATCACCCAAAGATTTACATCCATTACCAAGAATTTTAGATGCCTTTAGGTTTAGTTTTTAACAAGACCACTGGACTTCCTAAACAGACCAAATAGATCTGTTTTGCTGACTTTTCCCTCTGTAAATTAACTAAATTCACTCATTTGACAAACTGTTCTATCGTCACATACATAGAGTTCAAGCTTTCATCTCTAGGAATAATAAAGCAAAGCCACTGGTTCATTTAATCTGTAGAGACACCTTTCATGGATAAGTCACACAAACCTAAATGATGATTTTTTTTTTCTCCATGACATTCATTACCTAAGCTCTTGCTTTTCTCAAGTTCTTGTTCCACTTGGTGAAATTAAACCAAATAAGATAGTGGGAAATGTCAAAAAGAAGCAAGATTATCCTGCCAAAGATGTAAAAAAATGCTTTGCGTTAACTCTTCTATCAGTGGCAGATTTTTCCCAGCAGAGGCGTATTTCAGCATGAATTCAAAAGTTAACTTTTCTCTTTCTGACTTAGTTCACTCTGTGTGACAGACTCCAGGTCCATCCACCTCACTACAAATAACTCAGTTTTGTTTCTTTTTATGGCTGAATAATATTCCATTGTATATATGTGCCACATCTTCTTTATCCATTCATCTGTCGATGGACACTTAGGTTGCTTCCATGTCCTGGCTATTGTAAATAGAGCTGCAATGAATATTGTGGTACATGACTCTTTTTGAATTATGATTTCTCAGGGTATGCTAGCAAACACATATATATGGAATCTAGAAAAAAAAATGGTCTGACAAACCTAGGGCCAGGACAGGAATAAAGACGCAGATGTAGAGAATGGACTTGAGGACACAGGGAGGGGGAAGTGTAAGCTGGGATGAAGTGAGAGAGTGGCATGGACATATATACACTACCAAATGTAAATAGATAGCTAGTGGGAAGCAGCCACATAGCACCGAGAGATCAGCTCGGTGCTTTGTGACCACATAGAGGGGTGGGATAGGGAGGGTGGGAGGGAGACACAAGAGGGAGGAGATATGGGGATAGATGTATATGTATAGCTGATTAACCTTGTTATAGAGCAGAAACTAGCACACTATTGTAAAGCAATTATACTCCAATAAAGATGTTAAAAAAAGAAATAGTGATAGTACTACATGTATAACCTAAAGAATAAAATAAATACCCATGAAAAAAAAAGTTAACTTTTGAGATGATTTATAAAGCAGAGGTAGGTCATAGCTATCCAAAGTAAATCCATTGAGAAACATTGACAAAGCAACCATTTTCTACCCTTTCATCACATTGTGGTGTTTAAATGGGAACATATTCTTCTCAAGAGGACACTATCAGACTGAACTGCTGGTCTTTTGAATGGAGTTATAGCTTTGCTGGTGTGAACTCATTCTCTACAATGGTTTGCTCTCAGCTATGAATCTCCATTCACTTCAGGGAAGCTGTAGTTCTTGAAGAACTAGGCACTGCACATGAATGAATTGCTATTGACAACAAATCTTTAGCAATAGGAGTAAAAGAAAGTACGAAAACTCTCCTAGTCCTAATACCTGCAGCTTAATCCAAGTATGACATTGCAATCAGTATACAAGGCTGAGTGGTTGGGCTCCTTACCACTCCCTTCCAGAAAGAATAAAGTCAATGATACTTGTTGGGTGAAACTTTCTTTTATTCTTCACATTTCTCCTTTGGTATAGGCTTCCCCCATGAATCTAGCTATAAACGGATTCCTTATGTCTCAGAGCAGCTCCAAATCCCAGATACAATGTGATTTCTAACTCTTGGCAAAGCCTGACCTCTAATTACCGACTAAACATAAAACATGGTCACAGGCTAGTTGGTAATGCCCTCTTGAAACCAAGCAGAACCCTATGCCTCCCCACCTAAATAAAAAGCCTCCTCCGTGTTCCCTGCCTCCTGTTCGTAGAAAAGCTGAAATCTCCCATGCCTCCCTAAGTCACAAAAGAGCAAGTTCAAGTAGTTAATGACTAGGACAATAGAGTCACAGACTCCATGTTTGATGCACATTCCTGAGTCATTTTACAGATACTATAACTGCACCAGAGGAAAAAAGCTAACTACATGATGACCAGACTGCAGCCATGATATAAGCTGCTCCATCTTGAGCAATACTGAATCTATGGCTAGCACAATTCCAAGAACTGGCCTTAAGAGAATAGGATTAACACTATTGCTCATAGTAATCTATATCTTTGCAGACATCAAAATAACCGTAGCTTTCTCTGCCCATGTATGTAATCAGGCAACTAAAATTATCAACATAGAGATGCTACAGACCCATGTTGGCATCTTCCACTATAAAAATACAGTGCCCTATGTTAGCTTGAAGAATTTACAGAAGACAAATAGTGACCTATAATCCCATAGAAATGGAATGATGTTCTGACAAGTGGGGATTTGTAAGCAGCTTTTGGCAGAAAGAGCTCTTTGCAGGAAGAGCTCTTTTTTTATTATCATTTATTTATTTATTTTATTTATTTATTTTTGGCTGTGGTGGGTCTTCATTGCTGCACGCAGGTTTTCTCTAGTTGTGGCAAACGGGGGTTACTCTTCGTTGCGGTGCGTGGATTTCTCACTGTGGTGGCTTCTCTTGTTGCAGAGCATGGGTTCTAGGCACGTGGGCTTCTGTAGTTGTGGCTCGTGGGCTCTAGAGCACAGACTCAGTAGTTGTGGTGCACGGGCTTCGTTGCTCTGTGGCATGTGGGTATTTCCCGGACCAGGGCTCGAACCCGTTTTCCCTGCATTGGCAGGCGGACTCAACCACTGCGCCACCAAGAGGTCTCTGCAGGAGACCCCTTTTGTCTTGTCACTTTAACAAAGCAATATTGTAACTAACCTTAAACCAGGCATCACCATGCTCTACTCATCTCTGGCCCAGGCACACCTTTCAAATCTTTTGATCACACAATACCTTGCTTAACCTGTTGGTTCTTTCCATAGATCTAAGAAGTAGAAATGAATAATAATTAGTTAACAGATGACCAGATCTCTTCCCTAGCTTCCCCTTCAGTAATCTCGCAAATAAACGGTGTGAACAAGATAGCATCTAAAGAAAGATCATGAGGAGTCGGCAAGCCTGCACACAAGCCTGCACACAGTGGGAGCTGTCGATGAGTCTGACTCCCTATCTCAGTGATTAACTGAGATTACTTCCCTTTTTCCCTTTAAAAACTTTCATGGCTGAGCAGAATCTTTGCTTGGTTTGGGGACACAAGTCTGCCTTCTCACCAGATTGCTGGTTTTCCGATTAAAAGCAATTTTTCCTGTTTCTACCAACACTTTCTTCTCAAGTATTGTTTTCTCAAGTAGCCAGCAGGCAGACCTGAGTTTGGCAACATGCTCACATATTTGAAAACTGTGGTCAAATAGTGAATGTTTAGGAATCCCTCCAACACTACTCGTTCACATTCGCAGAAAAGACCCTAAAAGACCAGGACCATATTACAAAGCAGATATTGAGTTAACTTCAGATGCGTTATTTTAGAATATTCAGAAGAATATATCCTGTTCTTTGTGAAATAAGATATGATCTATAGTATCTAGGAACACCTACCCAGTTTAAAACACTTTTACATTCATTTCCTCCTTGAATCTTCACAACAACCTCAGTGACAAGTCAGGTTTTCCAAAAGCAACTCTGAAGCAGAGGTTAATAGAAGTTAATACGATAAATACATCTCAGAGGAGAGGAGGCAGCAAGATTGGGAAAAAGAGAAGCCCAGCTGTATAGAGGTCCAAACAACCACTTAGACCAACCCCATGGTAGCTCTGAAGCTACAATGTCCCGTCAGAGTTATCTCATACTGGTCTGAAATGGCCAGGCCTGTTTCCATCACTTACTCATGTGAGCTGTCCCCAGAAGGACCTGGCCTTAGGTAAGTGACAGCTGAGGCAATCTATGAAGAGGTGGCCAGCTGATGGCTGTCTGCAGATACCACTATCATCACCCAGGGCAACAAGTCTTTCTTTGAAGGAGAATCTGGACAGCATATTTCTATGTTCATTATAACCTCCTTTTTAAAATATAAGAGAGATTAAAAGAAGTTAATGTGTGTAAGATCTCTTTGCAAGTGGTAGATCCAGAAATCACAAAAGGGCTTGTGGATTCTAAGTTCACAGCTCTTGCCAGTAGGCCAAGTTTCCTCTTCAGAACTTAAAAAATTGGGAACTCTTTAATAGCATCCTATTTAAAACCACTTGTAACATCCTCCTTAAAAACCACCTTCCCTTCTTTCTATCTCAGCATTTCTCAAAACAGTCATCATATTGACTTTTTTCCTTGTCTCAGAATAATCAGCTTCACTTCTGTTTGAAAAATCCATTACCTGAACATTTCATTTACCCTATCTCTTTCTCAGTATATCTGAAAACTTGCGCCATCCATTATTCTTTCCATCTGATCTTCCATTTCCCCTCATGGCTTACTTTTCTCATCATATTTAACATACATCCAAGGTTTCCTGCTTCTGAGAGAGAACTTCCTCTATGGCATTCCTCAACCAACTGCCTCTACTTGCATCTACTTGAGGCCAATTTGTAGAATCTTTGAAATTTAGCTTTATCCCCATTGTCTATATTCAAACTGTTTCTCACAGTACACTGATGATATAGAAATTTGCAAATGAAATTCTCTTTTTTTTTTCCCTTTTGTCTTCTTTCTGAAAAATCAATCTTTTTTTCCCTTGCTTTTCACATCTTTGCATCTTTCATTGCCCCTCTCACCTTCTCCTCAATTCTCTGGCCACTTCTCTGAAGATTGATATTCCCCACACTTCTCTTCTGGTCTCCTACTTCTTACCAGTGTTGCTCTAGTGGTGAGTTCATTTTCATCTACATTTCAAGATATGATTACATTTTGTAGTTCATGACAAGGATTTACAGCTCTATTGTTATACATATGGAGTTAATTTTCAAACGATAGTGAAGTAATCTTACTATGCATTGAAAACAACAATGCACTTTAATTGTTTAATGTCTTTAAGTTCATTGAGTCCTTTCCCAATATTTTATTTTCCACCTGTCATCCTAATTGTTCTTTAAGACACTGCAAAATCTCAAATCACTTGTTTTATTCACATATTTGAATTTAGTGTGTATGTAATGATCTTATAAGTTCCTTGAAAACTCATCATCTTGTAACCACCAGTGTATAGGATATAGAAGGCATTAAAAATGTTTGTTCAATGATCTAGATAAACAAAATATCATTGATTAAGGGACTATATGGAAATGTTCCTTGAATGACATGAAATCAAGCATTCAATAAATATTTCTAGAGTGCCTATTATGTGCCAGGCACTGAGCAAGTTGTAGAGGACATAGAAAAGCAAGGAGGTTTCTGTACCTCAGGAATACATGAATAGTGTGAAGATAGACATAAATAATATATTATAATGGGGTTCTATGGTAGAACACTAAAGAAACATATCTTATATGCCAAATTGTGTAATCATCAAAACTGCTAATTATTCAAAGGTTAAAAGTGTATTATATTTCTTTCTATTTTCCCATTGTGTAATTTTTATTTTATGCCCTCAGTTTTATTCAAGATATTTCTCTGTATATATAATGTACAGCACACATACAATCACATACATACACAGCATATACACACACATACCTATTTAAGATACATGTTGTTCATAAAAATAATTGGATGGTGCTCGAACATGTATTGTACAATACAAATAAACAGGTCAAATAAGTCATTCATTATAAGCACAGAGAATTATTGTAGTAAACTCTTCTGGCAGCATTTTCTGCATACTACTGAATAGTTAAAAATAGTATCAAGACCGGTTTATTAAATGACTAAAATGATTGAATGAATATTTTTTTTAAAATGAAAATGCTCAACAAGCAAATTCTCAAAATTGTTGAGAAGCATAAAATTATTAATTATAACAATATATTATACACACTGTTGATCTAAAACAAATAGACTGCTAGTTATTTCTCCAGCAAAAATGGGATTTTGGGGGATCAGCAAAGAATTGCATTTGGGGTCTGCAACCATGATGAGCCACGTGCAAGTCCCCAGAAAAATAGAGAAAAGAACTCTTCTGTTGGGGAAAAGGAATTTGAGAGGATGATGGTATACAGAGTCTGTGACTTTTCATTGGCTGAGTCCTGACAGTCTCTGGCAGACCTCTTACCAGGAACGAAGAGAAAATCTTTCCTCTTCCTGTTGGGCTCTGCTATCACCTTAGGACATGAGAGCTCCCCTTTCAGTTCTCCCAAATTTATTTAATTGAGATTTCTGTCTATTAATTTTTTACAACACATGCACACACACAGAATGGTTATTTTCATGATTATTTCTGGCTCAGTTTGCTATCTATGTAAAAATTAAAATATGTGATTATTTTGTCAGTGAAAAAATGTTGCCTGCCATGTTGGTAAATAAAGGATGTTGCAGCCATCAAGTCATCACATTACAGCCACCTCCCGATGGTGGCCCTGAGTAAACTCAGGATGGAAACAGGATGCTTGCCATCCAGCAGTCAGTCACTGCAGCCATTCTTCAGCAGTGCACCCTGAGGAGACTCAGGATGAAAAAGCACAGGATACTGGCCTCAGATAGCTGAGGTGCATGTCGAAGGAATGATTTCAGTGAGCCCAGACTCTTGCATCTTCCCATATATAAAAAAGTGCTAAGTTTTTTTAACTTGAGTTGTCTGGTTTTCTTTAATTAATAGTAATATTTTAAAGTTCCAACTATTTGGTGTTTGTTGCAAAAACTCCTACATATCCTGGTTCCTCCCTTACCTCCTTGGAGCAGTCTCTGAGAGCTATCTGAGAGGCTGCGTCATGGGCTTAAGTTCTCAGTTTTGTCCACCAAATAAAACATCATTCTCATCTTTTAGGTTGTGAATTTTTTTTCAGTTGACAATTTCCTCCAGTGGTGAAATGCAAATAACAATATTCTATTTTTAAACACTGTATCTCAACTAAGGGACAGAGCTACACAGTGGGAGAACTAGTTCCACTAGAACTCAGGTGGTCAGAAATGAAAGATGGAAGCCATTATGACAGAAAGGTATTCAGAAACATATCTTGTATTTAGGAACAAATCTTATGTGGCAGCACTGTGCTAGAACTGACATGCATGAGAACCAATAGTAAAGTAACGGGAGCAATAGTATATGAGAAGTGAACACTGCTCTTAATAAATTTACAATCCATTGGAAATACAAGACTAACAGCAAACAAATAAGCAGCCTTCAATTGTATTTAGTGTTTTTTGAGTGTTCACTGCAGTGCTTCTCAAATTTTTTCACCAAATTACCAATGATAACAAAGAAAGATAGCATATAACCTCAGGGTGGTACATATGTGTTGTGTTAGGGGCAGAAAAGAGAGAAAGAAAGAGAAGGAGAAAATGAGACAGAAAGGAAACAGAAAAATTAAAAAAACATTTTTTTTTTCGAGCAACATAGCTAAAAGAGTGCCATGAGACACAGGCTGAAAAGAATGGACTTTAGCTTTATATCCTGTTCACATTTCCTATGTTATTACTCCTAAACCCTCTGCTCCACCAACCACCAGTAGTTAGATATGAATTCATTAAATAAGAATACCCTGCTTGATGACCTTCAGCATTAGCAAAGAAATAGGAATAAACACTGAGGAAAGGTGGGGTATGAAGATAAGTTTTATACTTTGCAGCCATGTTGGGATGGAAGGAAATCCCTCAGAGAAGAGATCGAAGGTAGCTGTTAGAGAATAAAATAAAAAAGATTAAAACTCTATCTTTATGCCCAAGAAATGCAGGTTGAGAAGTACATCAAAGGAAGCTTGTTGGAGAATATTAATCACAAAAACCACCTCAACTTAAGTGGTAGCATCTGTAGTTTGAGAGAAGATCAACAAAGAAAAGAGAAACAATGAGGGAGAATGGAGATTAGTGGAGTCTCTTTATTTTGATCATATTGTTTCAGGTCTTCTGTGATGATTCATTATAACACCCTAAGCATAGTCACCTCCACTACACTAAGTTTTCCTGGATCAAATGCAGATCTTGAAGTAATTCTCCCAATTCTTCAAAATATACATCTGTAGTTGTCAAATTGGCTTTAGAATTATTTGAGAGCTTTTAAAACTACAGACTTTTGGGACCAAACCCACAGACTTAGTTCACTAGTTATGGGATAAGGCCTGAGAATTTGTATTTGTGATATACTCTCATGTGATACTGATGCTACTGCTCTTGGAACATCACTTGAAGGACAACTGTTACAGGGTCACTGTTGTCGCTATAAAATAGACATATACCACTCCTGGGTCCAACTGAAAGTTACATTTCCAAAGAAGACTCTATTTGTCCAGCTGCACAGACCAGTCTGCATTTTAGAATATAAACTCACAGCACACAAATCTCTTAGCTAGAATACTTTAGAAGTTAAAAATTATTCAATCCTGGACCATTGTCTTCACAAACAAGAAATAAATTGATTCCAATAACCAGTTGCAATTACCTGTCTTTGCTCGTGCTCATACCCCAGGCCCAAAAGAGAAAGTAATGAGGCCAAGATGGAGATCTCTTTTAAAGAAATCAACCAAATCAACTTCTGACAGTATAAGACTGAATTCTATTTATGTAACAGAAACATTCTCAAAATAGAGGGGCAAAGGTCATAAAGAATACCAATACTTGCCTTGAGCTGCATTTTCTCTATGACACAAAACGTGCTATATTTCCTGTTAGCATCTCAACGTTATCTCCCCTTGCTTTAGCCATCTTCTCAGTACTGCAGAGGCTAGCAACCTGGAAAACATTTCCCAGACTCCCTTTCTCTGCAGGGCACTGGTTTATATTGTACCAGTGAGAGGTTCTTGCATAAGCCTTGAAAGAAGAAAATTCATTACTGCTCCTACAGTGGCAGCCAGGTGTCTGGCCCACTGAGAATAAGCATGGGGACATTGGTGGAAGGCAGGTGTGTGCACTTTGATGGAGGGAAGCTTCAAGATTTTACCAGTGATTTCCTATTTTCACTCAATTTCATGCTTCAGGCAGGTAAGCTCACTGCTGGGTGTTCTATGCAGGTCCAGGATTTCCTTAATTCCTGTACATGAGCAGAGTCATCCATACATTCTAGTGTATCTACCATTTCTTGATCTTCCAGATTTTTTGTCATACATTAGACTCTACAGTCTATTGCAAATAACATATTAATGGAGTCTCCTTACTTATATCTTAATACCAATGAAAGGCAGCTATATACACATAAAATAGTATCAAATAAGCTTGATTTTACTAGTGTTTAAAGCTCATTGTGATCCTGGTGACATAAATAATAAATTATTACTATTCATTTGTTTTCAAGACTTTTGGTGACAAATAACTTGTACATGACTAGGACTCTTTCTAATTTGCAACTATGTTTCCAATTTAAAAAGTTTCTCTCCACCAGCTCAGCTTAATTCATCTACGTACTTGTAGATGAATGAACTAGAGATAAAACTTGGGGACGTTTCCTGTCCTAGAATCCTGAGTCACACTTACGGTTGATGTTCCTTCACTTCCCAACATTAACAGCGCCAGCCTTCTTCACCTCCGAATCATTATTTGATTCTTGAGAGAAGGTGGTGGTTAGTCCTTCGTTATGGATCTCACAGTTTCAGAATGTATATTTCCAAAAAAGTTTCCCTTAAAAATACATCTAATAACTTATCTAAACCCTTTCAAAATCTGTGTTGAATATAAGCATGTACAATTTTTTTGAGATTTACAATCCTGATTGGTATTTTTTATTGCGCCAAATTACATCTATCTTAGACACTTGAAATACTTTCTAAATCATCTAACATCATGGATAGAGTAAGATAGTACATGTTCTGAGATTACAAATCATAGATTGCTTATCTCAAGCTCAAGAGCTAGATCGTAAACTTTGTTGTCTTAGGGTCTCAATTTCTTGGGTTATATAACTCTTGTAAAACCACAATGCCTGGACTAAAACTTTGGCTTGACAGACATTTTCTGAAGCCAGTCAATCGTTAAAATTTATACAAATGGCAAAGTTCCAAGTCTGGTTTATCCGTGCATTCTAGCCAGCACAAATAGCATGGGCACAGACTGCTCTGGAGAAGAGATTTTGAGACAAGATTCTAGCCCCAAGTGTTTCAGTAATGAGCTGTATTCCCTGGGCAATGTGACTAACTGCAGCTTCATTTGGTCTCAGTGTTCTGTTCTGCAAAACAAAACAACTCTTTAACAATAGATGGAAAGTTCCAACACAATTATAGCATTTTACAACACCTATAATGATTTCATAATATTCACTTGGTATGGCCTCATTTACTTTTAGAATCAGTTTTTAAGAAAAGTCTTGAATGTGATTCTTTTTCACTGGAACAAACTTGTGCTGTTATGTACTTATTCTATTTTATAATTGCAAGTAAGACTGATATTCAATCAAGGATACTTTGTTGTAAGCAAAAACCATAGTCCTACATGGCAATTAGTTCACAGTGGTCCCTCTATAGTGATAACCTAGGCTAGTGATTAATCACTTTCAAATAAATACTGCCTCTATTTAGAGTATATATAACTGGCTTTCACAAAAGCTGTGCAATTCAAGATACTGACTTACATTTACCATGACAGTTGGATTTGGATTAATTGTCACATTTCACCAGATCTGCGTTGGAAATAGCTGCAGAATCTCCTAAAACATTCTTGTACACCTAGGACCAATACAAAAAGTAAGCTATCATCCAGGCACTCTACAATTAGCACTTGACACCCTGCATTAGACAACAGAGAAACACTGTCACTCAACCCAGGACTAACTTTCTTCTTTAGGGTGACCTTTTCCTTTAAGACAAGTTCCTTGATGGTTCCTGACATTTGGAACAAAAATTTAAAAAATAAAATAAAATAAAATCTAAAAAGGTCAAAAGTTTTCTAAAATCATGTTGTGTAAAATGTTTATATCTTGCTAAGCGACAGCTGAAGGAGCTCTAGGTACTGTAAAATACAAACACTCCTTTGCATTAATGCAACACTAAGCTGGTTCCAGTTTAAAAGTCAGGAACGCAAAGAGATTTTGTTCCCATAGCAGCAACCATATTTTTCATTCTCTGTAGATGATTTGTGAGATTAGTAACCTGCCAGCTAAAAATAAACAAGTATCCAAAGGATTGTGAAAGGAGGACTGATATTGTTGTGAAAATCTAAGCCCTAAGCATCACCTATGTGAAGCAAGGAATCATTTTAGTTCGATTAAACTAAAGGAGATGAATAAATTCGAGAGATCCACCATACAACACTGTACCCATAGTTAGTGATACTGTATTGTACACTTGAAAATTTTGTTAAGAGGGTAGATCTCATGTTAAGTGTTCTTACCACAATTAAAAAATATATATAAAACAGAAGAATTTTCTGTTTGAGCATCTGTCACTCAGTATCTACCAATCCCAGTACAACAGGAGGAAGTATTTTTCTCCTGAGTTTATAGTGGGGATCATTCTCCATAAAACTAATATAATTCCTATCTTCAATACAAAATCACAAAAAAGGGATTGATTTATTTATCAACTAGTCTATAAAGTAAACAACACATTTGATTTACATTCCCTTCCCATCTGGGAAGCCAATTGGTTCAGCAAAATCAAATGAATTTTCTAACAGACATTGCATTCATTTGTCCATTCATTTGCTGGATACTTAAACATTGGATGCTTAAAGGATGAAATGATAAATGAAAGGATGAATGATGCAAAGGGAAAGATAGGAAGAGCATAGATTAAACACCATATAACACCATATATATTTAAAGTGGCCTCTGGCCATCCTCCACAATACCTTTGGCAAAGCACAATATATGCCCTCATCCTGCTTAGGCCAAGGGGCTCCTGCCCTCTAAGGCAGAGCATTATGGGTGTAAGGGAGGCATCTGAATCTGAGGTGTGTGATTCAAGAGAGGCACAGAATGCCAGTAATGGAATGAAACTTAGGGATTACAGATGAGGAAACTGAGGCTCAGAGATAAGATCCAGCTGATACAAAGGCAGAATTGGTGGTAGGAAAAAAATCTTTTTGAATTCAGACCATAGATGAGAGAGAAAAAATAAATTGGGTTGGGGGACAATGGGATAAGAAGTTATGTTTGCATGATATGCCAAAATATTGAGCTGGGTTGGAGGGAATGTGTGATTGGCCTATTTATTTTCAAAGCCATTTTTTTTTTCATGAAAGTGATGATATGTAGCGTAATAAGAGAGAGAATATGAAAAGGGAGAATTGAAATGAGAGAAGAGTTCATAGGCATAAAAGAAAGCAAGAAATAAGAAAGGAAATGACGCCCATTGTAAGCAGACTAGACCTAAAAGAGGTGATGGCGTTGGATATGAAATATTTTATTCAGAGTTATGTGAAATAATCTATTAAGGGTGTTTTTGCTTGGTTGGTTTGTTTTGTTTTGTTTTGTTTTAGTTTATCATTCTATTTCTTGTTTGTTTCTAAGCTAAAAGAAATGGAATGCAAACAAAATCCTCAAGGAGAGATGAAGGGAAAGAAAGAAAGACTTTTTTTTTTTTTTTTATTGTGACTCTTGATTCTATTTCTAAGGCTAATTTAATTCTTCATTTATCAGAGCTTAGTAATATGGCTTTTTATTAGCCATTCCCTATATGCAGCCATTCATGTATTTTTAAAGAATCAGAAGGGACTTCCAAGCTTTTACAGACAAATTTAGAAAGGTTCAAAATAAATAACTCTCGATGGGAGTAATTTCGGGTATTGGAGGAACAGTTTCTTAGAATTACCTGCTGGGATTATTATTATTTTTTTTTATAATTTATATAGCATCTCTCCTCTGACAAATCCTGAGAGCTTCCTCCCCATTAGCCCCTCCCCTTGTCAGTGGCTCTCACTTCCCTGATGATCTACTGTTACCTATGGAATTAGACAAGGCCTTTAGGTATATAAGGGAAGGAAAAAAGTACTTAAAACCTAGATGAATTATAAAGTTAGAGTTGAAGCTTTTTTTTTTTTCTGAATTCAACATAAAAACTAAAACAAATGAAAAACAAACAAAATTATAAAACTTCAAAATACTTAGTTTGATTTCTTTTTTTTTTAATTGAATATTTTTCACTATCAATGTATTTGTAAGACTAGCTTAAAGAGTTTTAAAAAGAATGAAATGAAGATACTTTATATTAAATTATGCACAAACCATCTCATTCTGGCTGGTATGAAAACAAAGAATAACACAGAAACAATTTGTTATTGTTAACAATTTGAATAACACAAGTGAGTCAAGAGGGACAAATTTAGGAGATGATCAAGAATGGAGATAAATGGGTCCAATGGCGAATAGAATGCATCCTGAATTGGATGGAGTTTCTAAGTTCCAGCTGCTTTTTCCATGTCAAAATGTGGGTCTACCATTATCAAAAATAAGCCCACAATACTGGTTTAAATGTAAAATCTTACATTTAAAAATAATGGCAATTAAAGCACAACTTTAAAACTACTATGCTATTATACAAAGTACACCTCTGGGCCAAGTAAGGACTGTAGGCTACCAGCTCTTAACCTCTGTGTTTTAAGAAAATAAAACAGTCTTGCTTTATTTTTGTCTCATCTTGGCTCTTGCAAGTGGCTACCTAATTTGAGTTAGGTATACATAGCAATAGGTATGTAGAGAACCCAGGATGATACCTTTACAAGCTGACTGAAGGAGAAAAAGATATACTTGCTCTAGTCTAAAGCGGGAGTCCTGAGTTTTAGGTTTTCTTTTTTTTTTAACAATGCAAAGTTTTTCACAATAAATTTTGAGGACTTGTCAATGTCAAGAACATTAAAACAAAACAAAAACTAATTAAAATGCCATATGCAATTACCATAATTATATAAAAGGGTCTAAACACCTTTCATTAAAAAATGAGCAGTCCTCTGAATTTAAAAACAGGGATTCTTAACAGTGATCACAACAAAAACTTCTTCCAACCATTTCCTCATTTTTTTCCCTCATATTCTTGACACAGACGAGTGACAATTTAGACACCATAACTGTTTAGAAACCGTTTTGAAATTTCTGAAGAACTCACTCTACATTAGTAATTCTCAGTCAGGGGCAATTTTGTATTTCCCCCTTCCAGTGAAATTTGACAAGGGAAGAGGGGAGTGGTTGCTATTGACATCTACCTCTAACAGGGTAGACACCAGAGCTTCTGCTAAATTTACTACATTGCATAGAACAGTCCCCTTAACCAAAGAATTATTGAGCCTAAAAGGACAACAGCGCTGAGGTTGAAAAACTGCTTGTGCATAATTGGTCCTCCATTGACAGGAAAGGTTAAAGTCAGTACAAATTTAAGGAATAGTCAGCTACTGGCATTTGTTTCCTTACCCACCCATGTCAGTAATCACCAGCCATTCCACTACATCACCTTCCCTATCTACACACAATTCTCATACTTTCAATGGGCTTATGACAGAATTATTCCACTGGCATCCAAACCAAGAAAATACTGCAAGTTTAAGAATAAACTGATGCAGATACTTTTCAAATATCAAACGTGCATACAAATTATCTTTTTAAATTATAAATCTACAATTAATGAGTTATTGAAGCAACTATTGAAAAACTGAAATAATGAAACATAATTGTTGAGTACTTTTTTCATTATTGAAATGAAATTCACATAACAAAAGTTAACCATTTAAAAAAGTGAAAAATTTAGTAGTATATAGTAAATTAACAATATTAGGCCATCATTACTTTATCTAGTTTCAAAACATTTATCATCCCCAAAGCAGAACATACTCAGTTAAAAAGTTACTCCCCATGTCCTCTTCCCCCTCCACCAGACCCAGGCCACATCAATGTGCATATTCTGGATATTTCATATTAATGGAATCATACAATATGTGATCTTCTCCCTATGGCTTATTTGTTACCATGTTTTTTAGGTTTATTTACATTGTCACATATATCAGTATAACATTCTTTACTATACCTGAATAATATTATACTTTATGGATATACCACTAGTTATCCATTCATCCATTGATAGAAAATTGGGCTGCTTACACTTTTTGGCTATTGTGAATCACTCTGCTATGAACATGTGTGTACATGTATTTTTGAGAACTTGTTTTTGATTTTTTTGGTTATATACTAAGGTGTGAAGTTATTTAGTCATATGATAAATTTATATTTAACTTTCTGAGAAACTGCCAAACTTTTCTACAGAGGCAAAACCATTCATTTCCACCAGCAAATTTTGAGGGTTCCAATTTTCCACATCCTTGCTAACACTTTTAATTTTCTGTTATTTTGACTGTACCCATCCTGGTGGATATACCTCATTATCTTTTGATTTGTATTTTTCTAATGACTAATGATGTTGAACAGCTTTTCATGTGCTTGCTGACCATTTGTATATCTTCTTTAGAGAAATGTTTATTCAAGTCCTTTGTTCATTTTTAACTTTGTCTTTTCGTTCTTGAGTTTTTAAGTGTTCTTTATATATTCTGGATATTATACATTTATCAGATATATAATTTGCAAATATGTTCTGCTGTTATGTAGGTTGTCTATTCACTTTCTTTATAACATCCTTTAATAAATATATGTTTTTACTTTGATGAAGCCCAATTCATCTATTTTTTCCTTTCATTGCTCATGCTTTTGGTATCATATCAAAGAATCCATCACCAAGCCCAACGACATGACCATTTACCCCTATGTGTCTTTACAAGAGTTTTATGGTTTTAGATCTTATATTTAGGTCCTTTATCCATCTTTGTTTAATTTTGTATATGGTACCAGGTAGAGGTCCAACTTCATCCTTTTGCATATGGATATGTAGCTTTCCAGCAGTTGAAGAGACTATTCTTTCCTCATTGAATAAATTACACTCTTGCCAAAATTAAATTGGCCAGAGATGTAGGGATTAGTTTCTGGATTCTGAATTCTATTCCATAGATCTGTATTCTACCTTCTGCCACTACCACACTGTTTTTGTTATTATAGATTTATAGTAAATTTTGAAATCAGGAAGTGTGAGGTGAGTACCTTTATATTCAGGGCACTGTGTGAGGTATTATGTAAAAGTTAAAAGAAATGAAAACCTAGTATCTGTCTTTTTGGGGATCCTATAAAAATAAATTTAAAATATAAATGCAAGATACCATAGAGCTAAATACCAAAGTGTGTTGTTCATACATTAAAAATTATAAAGTTAGATAATAGAGAGAGACACAGTAAGCCAAAATGTTTGAATGTATTATGGGTGAAGTGGGAACTCGTATCTACCTTTAAGGAAAGGTTAGAATTTATATGACGAAAGACAGGAACTTGGATTAAAATGTTTGTAAATGCTTACATTTCACTTTCTCCATATCTTTTCTAGCTCATCATGATCTGCTATTACTCTGGCTTTTATGAAGTAGGAATCTGACAAATAAGTAAGATCAGGAAAACTAGCTTCTTTTGAACTATGCAGACAATTGAGTAGTGCAGAATTTTAGATGCTAAAGATCAATGAATATTGTCAATATTGGTGGTATAATCAAGAATACCTTCCCATCAGACCCTGATTCACTTTTCAAGACCCCCATTCTTCTCTGGCTTTGCTGGCAAACTCAGTGTTCCCCAGTTTTCTTCTGTAATTATTCTTCTTGCTTGCTTTGCAGGACTTCATTTTGTTCAAGCCCTCTGATTCTAACATATCATAGTAAGGGAGTAAGTGTTGACACATGCAAGCTAAAATGGTCCATGAATTTGTTTTTTTAAAGGAAGGTGACCTGCAAATTCAGCCTTCCCCAATTTTTGCTTTTACCACTCAATACGTGGTTAAATTATGGTCAGTTTCTTCTGTTATCTTTGACTATAATTAACTTCTTTCCTTCCTTCCCTCCCTCTCTTCTTTATCTCTTTCTTTCTTCCTTTCTTTCTTTCTTTCTTTCTTTCTTTCTTTCTTTCTTTCTTTCTCTTTTTCTACATTTCTTTCTTCCTCTCCTCCTCCTCCTTCTCCTTCTCCTCCTTCTTCTTTCTCCCCCCCTCATTCTCTCTCTTCTCCCCCCCGATCTCCTTCCTCCCTCCTTTCCTTCCTTCCTCCCTCCCTGGCTTCCTGCTGCTGTCTTGCCTTCCTTCTTCCCTCTTTATTTTTGGAATTCACTTGCCTCCCCATGTATCTCCTTGCTTCTACCACAACTCTGGGACTTTTCTCCCTCACATAGGAGTGGTTAAAACACAGATTTCAAATAATTCTTTCTTCCCTGTATATTCTGAGAATGTTATTAGTAAAGGTGGGCTAACGTGACAGTTGTGACATGTTGTCTTCAAATCATTTTCACTTTAGTCTATATCAAAGTCCCCATCTTCTCTTCTAAAAGGTGATGGAGAAAACCATTGATGTCACTATTGTCCTAACTCTGCATCATCCCTTAGAGAAAGTATGTTTCTTAAACTAATTCTGGGGCTCACAGAACCAAAGAAATTTTTGAGCTAGATAAGACAGGCTCTCTAACACTCAAAACCAAATCAAAAAAAAAAAAAAAAAAAAAGAAGAAAATACAGAAAGGATTTAGTCAATGGACTTATGGCTGCCCACTCTTTGAAGTAAAGTTTGGAAAATCAATCACCAAACTTGGTGAGCCTTTTTTTTTTTTAAGTTCTAAATATTTTCCTATTAATAGATACTATTAGTCTATTTTCTGTCTTGAGGGAGAAATATATATGCATAAGTGTGTGTATATGTGGGGGGGGGGTGAATACATCTGTGTATGGTATACCTATTAAATTAAATGTCTCTGAGGTGAGCTTTTTCAAACAAACCACTAAAGCAGCTAGGTTAATAAAAATGTGAGTTCCAAAAGAAATGGGTTTGCATAAGACTCAGATAATTGAAGGGATAGTATTCCCAAGGAATTTATTTTAAAAACTCCATTCTGGCATTTACTTAATTTGTATGATAATAATTGCCAAACAGAATTGGTCTCCTCTTACTTGACAGATAGCCTTATGAATATCCAAAGACATTCTCATAACCATGAGCTATGGAAAAGCATATACATTTAGAATGGATTATAAACATCTTGGGCAGCTTTGGACCTTAGAGGCCATGGAGGGCTGATTAAACAGAAAGGGAGCACTGATTTATTGTAATGCTAAATAGTATACCGAGGTGTCTGTAATCCAGCTCAGGAAATACAGAGCTAATCTAAGGCAGACACTCCTGAGGATTGTACTCTAACCGCAAGTGTAGACAGAATGTTTGATGCCACTTTTTGTTTTCTATAATTCCTTCATCCACACATAACTGAATATTATGCTGAGGTTGTAGAGGCACAAAGGCAGCCCCTCCATGTCCATAGCAGCAGGTGATGTTAGATGCTTTGCAACTGCATTGGCACGTCTTCTTAGTAAATTCGTCTATGCCTTAGTCCTCTGTGGAGCAGAGTACCTCTCTGGGTTAGTTTCTCTCCATTGTAATTTATTCTTTTTTATTTGGACTATCTGTGTGGTTTTGACAAAGCTGCTAAACCTTCCTGAATCTTAGGTTGCTTAGCTGTAAACTGAGAAACTTCACCATGATGCTATTTAAAGCTGAAACACAGGTAAAATCCTGTGTAACTGTTCTGTGACCAGGGAAATGAGCTAACATTTGTGTTTCAATTAATTTAATTAAAATTTAGTTCAAAACTTACTGTTGAGAATGAATAGCAAGGTCTTTTGGCATAATTTTTACAGTATAGTGGAGCTGACTGCCTCAGAAAGATATTCTATCTCACTGTTGTGCCATAGAACTTTCTATATTGCTGAATAGATATTCTATATCCTTTCTGTGCAATACAGTTGCCACTAACACCTATAGCTAGTAAGTCCTTGAAATGTGGCTAGTGGGAGTAAGAAACTAATTTTTTAATGTTAAATAATTAAATTGAAATAGCCACATGTGGTCAGTGGCTACTGTGTTGGACAGCACAGATTCTAGCCTTTACCTCTTAAAAATCTTGATAATATATGCAATTATGAAGCAACTGTTGTGTAGTGTCTTCTCAACCATAGTTTAAAAAAAAAAACAAGAAACACTTACGATCTTAGTTTCCCCAGTTTATCTTCTTACTGTTGTTTAGTATCTCTATGTGCCAGGGGCTGTGATTATGACTTGATGTAGTATGTTATTTAAGACATGGTCCACGGTCCTCAGGTAGTGCATTGCCTACTAAAAACAACAGGAATGCTTATTAAAGATCCTATGACACTCATGTGTTGCTTGATACAGGAAAGTACGGGGTGTTACAGGAATACAGAGAAAGGCATTTACATCTGACTAAAAGGAAATGCTTCCCCAAAGAGGTAACATTAGAATTGAGTTTGAGATATAAAAAGAAGTAATGGGATACAATCAGTAGAAAACCCGCCAGCAATAAACACTTTGAATTTCTGGATAAAACAGAACAAGATAGTTTTAATAGAATAACTATGCTTACAAGAGAAAAAAAAAATAAGAAAAGGAACTTCCTAGCTTTTAAAAAGGAAAGGAAACTGACAATTAGATTAGTAAATGCATGTGCTAACACTGCAGCTGGGCTATATCGACCCTGGAGGTTATTGCTTTTTGTAGTCTAGAGTCTTGGGGTTTGAAATCTCCTCTGGATACTAGACAAGGTCATGGGAGTGGAAACAGAGACCTCCATAAAACCAGCATCCCATAGAAAAGGGCTGCACCTTCAGTGAAATGTCTCTGACCTTTCAGAGACAGTCAACCAAGCACTCTCTCCAAGGCAGTGATTCTAGACTTGGCTTCACACTAGCATCACCTGGTGGGGTGGAAAAACAAACACACAACAAAAGAACAAAAAAAAAGGATGTCAAGGCTAGATCATGGGGGCTAATTAAATCAGAACATCTGTGGGCATTCATATTTATTTAAAGCTCCATGGGCAATTCCGAAGTGCAGCCAAGTTTAAGAACCTCAGTTGGTTTTGATCTTCTCTGGGAATTTAGAGCCCCACATATCACGCAAAATGGAGATTTAAATTTATTCTGATGCCTTGAGCATAAAATCATAATCAGAAATGCTAACAAGAATATCTTTCCTAAATTGTTGATACTCCTGGGGCTCCTGGCAAAAGCACCCTGAAGAGATTCAACTTGGGATACAAGGAATTCCCCAGATAAAAGCAACTTTTCCAAAGCTGAAGTTAAAAAAAAAAAAAAAAAAAAAGAAAGAAAGAAAGGGAAAAAAAAGAAAAACAAAAACCCAAAACACACAAAATATCTCACCTTCATTCTTGATTTTCCCCACACAACTTGGCACAAAAATGTGTTTAACAAATATATATGGATATAACAATTGTTTTCTATCTCATAGTACTATGGGCAGGATTTATCATCAGTCCCAGTGCACCTTGAGTAGCCCTTTATTTCTCTGAGTTTCCTGGTACCAGGATTTCTTTTATGTTTATTCCTTCAGTAAAGTCAAAATGTTAAAGTCACACTTATCTTAGAGCCACATTCAAAATACTTCTTACATTGATTATAACTTTCCACATCCATGTTATCTACTGAGAGGATCAAAGCTGTCTTCACACTCTCAGGTAGAGGTGCTGGTTATATATTCCCAACTCCACCTGATTTCAGTGTCCCTTTAATAACCATCCCCACTAATCATGTTTTTTATCCTGACAGAGACAACCAAGAGAAAGTTGAGAGATATATTTTAAAAAATCACAGCAGAAGACTTATATGTCTTACCTTCCAGGTTTGGTGGTGCATGGGTGACACAGAACATGAGAAATTAATGGTAATCCTGCCTTCATGATGGTTTCAAGTCATTTCCTTATACCAATCTTTACTTCAATGTTTTCTCCTATTGTCCCTTCACCATCAGCCTCCTCTGCAACTTTAATTTATTCTCCTTTGCACAAATTTTATCTTCTCATGAACATTTTTTTCTCTCTTTCTTGCACATGACAACTATTATTAAGGAGTTTTGCATTCAACTCTGAGCAAGGAAAATTGGACTTTCCTTATAATAGCAGTAGGTCTAGGCTCTTGAAGTTTATCCCAAAGAGTTTCCACAATGGTTTATCCCCATCTCTGTGTATAACTTTTGTAATAACTATAACTTCCTTGTCTTGACAGTAGGGTAAGGAGCCCAGTAAATTACTTTTTTTTTTTTTTTTTTTTTAGCTAAAGGTGATAGAATAAATTTTGACCCTCCTAATGTTCCTTTTAGACAGAAGAGTACAATGCATTTACTTATGTGTACTTCAGTAATATGTTACACATCAAGAAAAATAAAGGTGAACTACTTGCTCTTTGCTTATAAAACGGATCTATATCACGGAATCAAATGCATAGTATTTTACAGCTTTTTCTTCTTCTGGCTGTCTTAGAAAGTTTGTTGTCAGTCAACCAAGAAAAAAACATTCACTAGGTGCTTTTGACATACAAGCCACTGAGAGGAACACAGAGACTCATATTCAATGAACATGTAATGATGTTTCATAGATCAGACACAGTATTAGATACTTCCCCAGAACATATACATATAAATATATATGTGTGTGTACATTTGCACGCACATAATTTATCACTTATAAAACATCGAGAATTGTAAATATTGTTATACAAATAATTCAAATCATAGGCATTTCATAGGCATCTTTAATACCAATATATAAAAGTTTAAATTTTTTTGATTGAACTGTCATTCAGTTGCAGAAGGGTGTAATTCCATTAGCTCCAACCGAGGGTCTAATAATTTGAAAGAAATTTATATTATGAAGACCATAAGTCCATTCAGAGATTAGTTAATGGATAATTTTCCCTTATATAGTTAAGCATAAAAATGATTAAAAGTCATGAAATTATAAAAAGTGTATTAGAGAGGAGGACCTTCAAGATGCCAGAGGAGTAAGACACGGAGTTCACCTTCCTCTCCACAAATACATCAAAAATACATCTACACATGGAATGATTCCTAGAGAACACCTACTGAACGCTGGCAGGAGACCTCAGACTTCCCAAAAGGCAAGAAACTCCCCACGTACCTGAGTAGGGTGAAAGGAAAAAGAAAAAACAGAGACAAAACAATAGGGATGGGACCAGCACCTCTGGGAAGGAGCTGTGAAGGAGGAAAAGTTTCCACACACAAGGAAGCACCTTCACTGGCAGAGAAAGGGGGTGGGTGGGGGAGGAAGCTTCAGAGCCACGGAGGAGAGCACCACAACAGAGGTGCAGAGGGCAAAGCAGAGAGATTCCTGTACAGAGGATTGGTGCCAACCAGCACTCACCAGCCTGAGAGGCTTGTCTGCTCACTCACTGGGGCAGGTGGCGGCTGGGATCTGAGGCTCTGCCTTAGGAGGTCAGATCCCAGGGAGAGGACTGGGGTTGGCTGCGTGAACACAGCCTGAAGGGGGCTAGTGCATCACAGTTAGCTGGCAGGGAGTCTGGGAAAAGCTGTAAACCTGCCTAAGAGGCAAGAGACCATTGTTTCAGGGTGCGTGAAGAGAGGAGGTTCAGAGCACCCCCTAAACGAGCTTCAGAGATCTGCACGAGCTGCAGATATCAGCTCAGACACCAGAGACGGGTGTGAAACGCTAAGGCTGCTGCTGCAGCCACCAAGAACCCTGTGTGCAAGAATAGGTCAATATCCACACCTCCCCAGGAGCCTGTGAAGCCCGCCACTGCCAGGGTCCCACGATCCAGGGACAACTTCTCTGGGAGAACACATGGTGCACCTCAGGCTGTTGCAACGTCATGCCGGATTCTGACGCCACAGGCTTGCCCCGCATACCGTACCATTCCCTCCCCCCAACCTGAAAGAGCCAAAGCCACCTACTCACCCGCTCCTTTAACCCAGTCCTGTCTGGGCAAAGAACAAATGGCAGAGGGCAAGCTACATGCAGAGGCAGGGCCAAATCCAAAGCTGAACACCAGGAGCTGTGCAAACAAAAAAGAGAAATGGGAATTTCTCTGTGCAGCCTCAGGAGCAGCAGATTAAATGTCCACAATCAACCTGATGTACCCTGCAACTGTGGAATACCAGAATAGACAACAAATCATCCCAAAATTGAGGTGGTGGACTTTGGGAGCTACTGTAGACTTGGGGTTTGCTTTATGTGACTGACTAGTTGCCGATTTATATGTTTATCTTAGTTTAATTTTTAGTGCTTGTTATACTTGGTGGATAGGTTTATTGGTTTGGTCACTCTCCTCTTTTATTTCTATTACATTTTTATTTTATATTTTAATAATATTTTTAATTTTTTTAATATTTTTTATTTTATTTTATTTTTCTTTTTCTTAACATCTTTATTAGAGTATAATTGCTTTACAATGGTATGTTAGTTTCTGCTTTATAAAAAAGTGAATCAGTTATACATATACATATGTTCCCATATCTCTTCCCTCTTGCATCTCCCTCCCTCCCACCCTCCCTATGCCACCCCTCTAGGTGGTCACAAAGCACGAGCTGATCTCGCTGTTCTATGCAGCTGCTTCCCACTAGCTATCTATTTTACGTTTGGTAGTGTATATATGTCCATGCCACTCTCTCACTTTGTCACAGCTTACCCTTCCCCTTTCCCATATCCTCAAGTCCATTCTCTAGTAGGTCTGTGTCTTCATTCCCATTTGCCCCTAGGTTCTTCATGACACTTTTTTTTCTTAGATTTCATATACATGTGTTAGCATATGGTATCTGTTTTTCTCTTTCTGACTTACTTCACTCTGTAAGACAGACTCTAGGTCCATCCACCTCACTACAAATAACTCAATTTCGTTTCTTTTTATGGCTGAGTAATATTCCATTGTATATATGTGTCACATCTTCTTTAACCATTCATCTGTTGATGGACACTTAGGTTGCTTTCATGTCCTGGTTATTGTAAATAGAGGAGCAATTAATATTTTGGTACATGGCTCATTTTGAATTATGGTTTTCTCAGTTTCTTTCTTTTTTTATCCCACTTTTCTTCTAAGCCGTGTGTCTGACAGGTTCTTGGTGCTCCGGTCAGGTGTCAGGCTTGAGCATCAGAGGTGGGAGAGCCGAGTTCAGACATTGGACCACCAGAGACTTCCTGAAACCATGTAATAAACGAGAAATCTCCATCTCAAAGCTAAGACTCAGCTCGACTCGATGAACAGCAAGCTACAGTGCTGGACACCCCATGCCAAACAACTAGCAAGACAGGAACACAAGACCACCATTAGCAGAGAGGCTGCTTAAAATCATAATATATTTACACACACCCCAAAACAAACCATCAGACGTGGCCCTGCCCACCAGAAAGACAAGATCCAGCCTCATCCACCAGAACACAGGCACTAGTCCCCTCCACCAGGAAGCCACACAACCCACTGAACCAACATTTCCCACTAAGGGCAAACCCCCAAAACAAGGGGAACTACAAACCTGCAGCCTGAAAAAAGGTGATCCCAAAAACAGTAAGTTAAGCAAAATGAGAAGACAGAGAAATATGCAGCAGATGAAAGAGCAAGGTAAAAACCCACCAGACCAAACAAATGAAGAGGAAACAGGCAGTCTACCAGAAAAAGAATTTATGGTAATGATAGTAAAGATGATCCAAAAACTTGAATAAAGAAGGAACAACAAAATAAATGATATTAAAAATTCTTTACAAGGAATCAATAGCAGAATAACTGTGGCAGAAGAACTGATAAGTGACCTGGAAGATAAAAGAGTAGAAATAACTACTGTAGAGCAAAATAAAGAAAAAAGAATGAAAAGAATTGAGGACAGTCTCCGAGACCACTGGGACAACATTAAAAACACCAACATTTGAATTATAGGGGTCTCAGAAGACGAAGAGAAAAAGAAAGGAACTGAGAAAATATTTGAAGAGATTATAGTAGAAAACTTCCATAATATGGTAAAGGAAATAGTCAATCAAGTCCAGGAAGTGCAGAGAGACCCATACAGGATAAAGCCAAGGAGAAACACGCCAAGACACATATTGATCAAACTATCAAAAATTAAATAAAAAGAAAAACTATTAAAAGCAGCAAGGGAAGAGCAACAAATAACATACAGGGGAATTCCCATATAGTTAACAGCTGATCTTTCAGCAGAAACACTGCAAGCAAGAAAGGAGTGGCAGGACATATTAAAGTGATGAAAGGGAAAAAACTACAACCAAGATTACTCTCTCCAGCAAGGATCTCATTCAGATTAGGCGGAGAAATTAAAAACTTTACAGACACGCAAAGGCTAAGAGAATTCAGCACCACCAAAAGACATAGACTGGCTAAATTAATACAAAAACAAGACCCATATACATGCTGTCTACAAGAGACCGATTTCAGACCTAGGAACACATACAGATTGAAAGTGAAGGGATGGAAAAAGATATTCCATGCAAATGGAAATCAAAAGAAAGCTAGAGTAGCAATTCTCATATCAGACAAAATAGACTTTAAAATAAAGACTATTACAAGAGACAAAGAAAGGCACTATATAATGATCAAGGGATCAAGCCAACAAGAAGATATAACAACTGTAAATATTTATGAACCCAATATAGGAGCACCTCAATACATAAAGCAAATGCTAACAGCCAGAAAAGGGGAAATTGACAGTAACACACTCATAGTAGGGGACTTTAACACCCACTTTCAACAATGGATGGATCAATCAAAATGAAAATAAATAAGGAAACACAAGCTTTAAATGACACACTAAAGAATATGGACTTGATATTTATAGGATATTCCATCCAAAAACAACAAAATACCCTTTCTTCTCAAGTGCTTATGGAATATTCTCCAGGATAGATCATATCTTGGGTCACAAATCAAGCCCTGGTAAATTTAAGAAAATTGAAATCATATCAAGTAACTTTCCCAACCACAAGGCTATGAGACTAAATATCAATTACAGGGGAAAAAACAGTAAAATATACAAACACATGGAGGCTAAACAATACACTACTAAATAACCAAGAGATAACTGAAGAAATCAAAGAGGAAATCAAAATATACCTAGAAACAAATGACAATGAAAACACGACAGCCCCAAACCTATGGGATGCAGCCAAAGCAGTTCTAAGAGGGAAGTATAGAGCAATACAATCCTACATCAAGAAACAAGAAACATGTGAAATAAAAAACCTAAACTTAGACCTGAAGCAATTAGAGAAAGAAGAATAAAAAAAACCCAAAGTTAGGAGAAGGAAAGATATCATACAGATCAGATCAGAAATAAATGAAAAAGAAATGAAGGAAATGATAGCAAAGATCAATAAAACTAAAAGCAGGTTATTTGAGAGGATAAAAAATTGATAAACCATTAGCCAGACTCATCAAGAAAAAATGACTCAAATCAACAGAATTAGAAACGAAAAGGAAGTAACAAGTGACACTGCAGAAATACAAAGCATCATTAGAGTTTACTACAAGCAACTATATGCCAATATAATGGACAACCTGGAAGAAAGGCACAAATTCTTAGAAAAGCACAACCTTCCGAGACTGAACCAGGAAGAAATGGAAAATATAACAGACCAATCACTAGCACTGAAAGTGAAACTGTGATTAAAAATCTTCCAACAAACAAAAGCTCAGGACCTGATGGCTTCACAGTCGAATTCTATCAAACATTTAGAGAAGAGCTAACACCTATCCTTCTCAAACTCTTCAAAAATATAGCAGAGGGAGGAACGCTCCCAAACTCATTCTATGAGGCCACCATCACCCTGATACCAAAACAAGACAAAGATGTCACAAAAAAAGAACTACAGGCCAATAACACTGATGAACATAGATGCAAAAATCCTCAAGAAAATATTAGCAAACAGAATCCAACAACACATTAAAATGATCATACACCATGATCAAGTGGCATTATCCCAGGAGCACAAGGATTCTTCAATAAACGCAAATCAATCAATGTGGTACACCATAATACCAAAGTGAAAGATAAAAACCATATGATAATCTCAATAGATGCAGAAAAAGCTTTCGACAAAAGTCAATACCCATTTATGATAAAAACTCTCCAGAAAGTAGTCATAGAGGGAAAATACCTCAACATAATTAAGGTCATATATGACAAACCCACAGACAACATTGCTCTCAACGGTGAAAAACTGAAACCACTTCCACTAAGATCAGGATCAAGACAAGGATGCCCACTCTCACCACTATTATTAAACATTGTTTTGGAAGTTTTAGCCACAACAATCAGAGACAAAAAAGAAATAAAAAGAATCTAAATCAGAAAAGAAGAAGTAAAGCTGTCACTGTTTGCAGATGACATGATAATATACATAGAGAATCCTAAAGATGCTACCAGAAAACTACTAGACTAATCAATGAATTTCGTAAAGTAGCAGGATACAAAGTTAATGCACAGAAATCTCTTGCATTTCTATACTCTAATGATGAAAAATATGAAAGAGAAATTAAGGAAACACTCCCATTTACCATTGCGACAAAAAGAATAAAATACCTAGGAATAAACCTACCTAAGGAGCAAAAAGGCCTGCATGCAGAAAACTATAAGACACTGATGAAAGAAATTAAAGATGATACAAACAGTTGGGGAGATATACCATGTTCTTGGATTGGAAGAATCAACATTGTGAAAATGACTATACTACTCAAAGCAATCTACAGTTTCAATGCAATCCCTATCAAACTACTCCTGGCATTTTTCACAGAACTAGAACAAAAAAACTCACAATTTGTATGGAAACACAAAAACCCTGAATAGCCACAGCAATCATGAGAAAGAAAAATGGAGCTGGAAGAATCACGGTCTCAAACTTAAGACTACTACAAAGCTATAGTAATCAAGACAGTATGGTATTGGCAGAAAAAAAGAAATATAGGTCAATGGAACAGGATAGAAAGCCCAGAGATAAACCCATGCACATATGGTCACCTTATCTTTGATAAAGGAGGCAAGAATGTACAATGGAGAAAAGACAGCCTCTTCGATAAATGGTGCTGGGAAAACTGGGCAGATCATGGAAAAGAATGAAAATAGAACACTTTCTAACACCATACACAAAAATAAACTCAAAATGGATTAAAGACCTAAATGTAAGGCCCGACACTATAAAACTCTTAGAGGGACACATAGGAAGAACACTCTTTGACATAAATCACAGCAAGTTCATTTTTACCCACCTCCTAGAGCAATGGAAATAAAAACAAATGGGATCTAATGAAACTTGAAAGCTTTTGCACAGCAAATGAAAGCATAAAGAAAACGAAAAGGCAACCCTCAGAATGGGGAAAATATTTGCAAATGAAGCAACTGACAAAGGATTAATCTCCAAAATATACAAGCAGCTCATGCAGCTCAATATCAAAAAAAAAAAACCCACAACCCAATCCATAAATGAGCAGAGGACTTAAATAGACATTTCTCCAAGGAAGACATACAAATTGCCAACAAGCACATGAAATGATGCTCAACATCACTAATTGTTAGAGAAATGCAAAGCAAAACTACAATGTGGTATCACGTCACACCAGTCAGAATGGCCAGCATCAAAAAATCTACAAACAATAAATCCTGGAGAGGGTGTGGAGAAAAGGGAACCCTCTTGCACTGTTGGTGAGAATGTAAATTGATACAGTCACTATGGAGAAGAGAATGGAGGCTCCTTAAAATACTAAAAATAAAACTACCATACGACCCAGCAATCCCACTACTGGGCTATACCCTGAGAAAACCATAATTCAAAAAGAGTCATGTACCACAATGTTCACTGCAGCACTATTTACAATAGCCGGGACATGGAAGCAACCTAAGTGTCCATCGACAGATGAATGGATAAAGAAGATGTGGCACATATATACATTGGAATATTACTGAGCCATAAAAAGTAACAAAATTGAGTTTTTGGTAGTGAGGTGGATAGACCTAGAGTCTGTCATACAGAGTGAAGTAAGTCAGATAGAGAAAAACAAATACTGTATGCTAACATGTATATATCATATCTTAAAAAAAAAAAAAAAAAAAAAGGTTCTGAAGAACCTAGAGCCCAGACAGGAATAAAGATGTAGACATAGATAATGAACTTGAGGACATGGGGAGGGTGAAAGGGCAAGTTGGGAAGAACTGAGAGAGTGGCATTGACATATATACACTACCACATGTAAAATAGGTAGCTAGTGGGAAGCAACTGCATAGCACAGGGAGATCAGCTGGGTGCTCTGTGACCACCTAGAGGGGTGGGATAGGGATGGTAAGAAGGAGATGCAAAAGTGATGGGCTATGGGGATATATGTATACATACAGCTGATTCACTTTGTTATACAGCAGAAACTAACACAACAATGTAAAGTAATTATAATCCAATAAGGTGTTAAAAATAAAATGTTAAAAAGCATACTAGAATAGATGGCTATATTGATTTATGTAGTGTTTCAAAAGGTGTTTAAATCATGGTCTCTCTGAGGAAGTGCCCCCCCCCAGCACACTCATACACATACCATGTGTCCTTTAGATACAATGACATTTGAAGAGCCATTAGTAGTATGGGTAGAAGTAAATGACTGAGCTATAGTTGTAAAGATACTTACATATAAAAGGATTTGAATGGCTACCACTCATTCCATGGAACTGTTTTCACTGCTAGCAAATAATTTTTGTCTTCCAAGTCTCAATTTCTTCATCTGTAAAATTGAAATAATAATAATTTGCTCTGTCTTGCAGAACTTGTGAAGTTCAACTGTTATAATTCTGTGTGATAATGCATATATAAGCTAAAACATTAGGGAAGTGTAAGATCTGGCATTGAAAGTTGCTATATGTATATCTATATGTGTGTGTATATAAACATATGTAATTATAAAATGGTATAGATTACAGTAATATCCTCACTATATTTAAGTGATTGTTTTTCCTAAGATTTTCTAGAGCAGGCTTCCTATGAAACATTCTGATCCAACGTTATGTTTCTGGTCAATCCATGTTATCACTTTTTTGTTGTAGTTTTTGGCTTCTATGTTATAGTCACTCAACTACTGAAGGATCTTCTAAGTATTCTGAAGGTACTTCGTGATGGTACAGTCAGTTTTCCCATGACCAGTTAAGAAATACTAGTAACACACGTTAAGTGTCCTCCTCAAATCCAAGACCTTGTCTTCCCAAAATGATCTCTAAGGTGGCCAAATACATACATAGGCCACTCTTGGGGCTTTTAGTAGATGAAGACATTGATTTTCAACTCATTACCTCCTCTTATTTGAGTACGTTTGTTTCTGGGTTTTTTTTTTTTTTTGTATTTTATTTATTTTTGAATCTCCAGAAGATACAACTTAACTTAACCATTGAAAGGCCAGGATCAAGATTTGTATATTTGGTGCTTTCCATCCCCCTAAAATGTAAAGGATTTTAAAAATATTTCTTATTTATTCTAAAGAACAGAAGGTTTGTAACTCACATTTCATCCTTCATTAGATTTGTAATAAAGCCATGCTCTATTGTCATCAGCATCACCTTTAATATTAGATTTAACATGCATATATTCTCTGTAATATACAATTGTTACATACCTAGAAGTATTGGCATAAACTCCAATAAATATGAGATCAAAATACAGGAAAGTGGATCATTTAAAACATTCTATTTATTAATATGACTAACACTATAAAAGTACCATATAGTAGATACCTATTGTTGAGAGAAATCAGGATAATAAGAAAAACAATAAGTGAATGAGTGAGATGGATAGAAAAAACAGTTTCTCCAAAGGATAAGAATAAGTCCAGGGAGGAAATTTGCAGTACCTTAGTTACAACAGTACACATCATGCCCTAGTCTTGGAAAACAGGTAAGTTAACATTGTCAGCCTCTACTTGCTAGGATGGGCTGGACTCTCAGTAGTTATCATCTACAAGTCTTGTTGTTAAAGCAATTTAAGAGTGAAAAAACATATTAGTTGAACCCTACAGGAGGTGCTATTTAGAAAGAGAAGGAGCTAAAACAGTGCAGAAGTCTGCAAAGCTAATGAGTACTCTGAAGAGTGGATCTCTGCAGGGGAGTTCGTCAGGTCTAGTCTCTTACTGTGTATCGTTTTAAAATTTATAACAGAATAGGAGTAATTATATGCTCTTCCTTTGTAAGATCCAGCATAGGGGGATATCAGTGCACCTGAGAATTGCATGTTTCCACAAATATTCATGTAAAGCATTATATTAGTGAGCACGGCAGAGAGAAACAATTCATAGATGTACAAGACAACTTGCAAAGTGAATTAGACACTACATTAAAGACAAAAGCCATTTAGAGTGTGTGCAGGCTTTAAGTTCAGAAAAAAACGCAAATATGCCACTTCCCATGTCTACCTCTGTCTTCTATTCCTGTGCTCTCTGTATGGTAGCATCATCCGTGGCCTTAGTAACCCGATGTGCTAAATGGTTGTGGGGGAGGCTTAAACGATTTATTGCCAGTAATAGTTCAAGCATCTTTTGCTAGTGAGTACATTAGTTATATTAAATTGAAGCAGGGTAGGATATACATTACACATTTGCATTGAGATACCCTAATTAGAATGAGAAAGAAAATAGGGAGTTTGAGCTCATCAGGAATTGGACCCACTTTGAATAGGATCATTGAAAACATAAAATACATTGGAACAACAATATAAATGTTTGCAGTGACACTGCCAAGAGTTTGAATATTTCTCTCTCAGCCAGGCAGAACTCCTTACCATTTTTTGAAGTACTTTCATTCCTTAAACCTCTCCTTTGGACTGAATGTCCTTCTTTGTGATAATACCTCTACTACCTCTATCATTTTCACCAAAATTTAATCATCATCTTTTGCTGTATTTACATGATTACAAGATATATCCCTACCACTTCCTATACAGAATATATTATGAGTACCTTATCATTGGACTTATTATACTGGTGTTGTTATTGTTTATTTATCTCTTACAAGACTACCAGCTCCTTGAGTTTTGAATCTTGCCTAATTTATATCCAGATGCACAAAGTTTAATGTAAGATTTTCGATACCACCAGTAAATTGAATATATATGTTATATATATATATATATAAAGTAAAGTACAACTTGTTTTCTTGATTTTATGTAATACAAAGAATCCAAAAATTTTTCTTAAAATAGTTTTCTATTGTGTCTCATTATATTTTGCTCATCACAAGGGCAGATATTACCAGATTACATCTTTTATTTTTCAATCTTTTTTTTTTTTCTGAAATGAGTTTGTAAAGTGACAGTGTATTTAGCTTGTCCAAAACTGAGACTTGGTGATCTGAAAAGGCCAGTTTCTGTCTCTGAGAAATACAATAGCAGAGGTTCCAGTCAATCAATAGTAATTGTCCAGTTGATCCTAAAACCTGACCTTGGCCCACCATGGGCACTCTTGGCTTCATCATGTCAAAGCAACAAATCTCAAGCCTTGTTTTGATGACAAGAGTTCTGCCTTACAGAATTCAGCAGAATCTCTCGCCAACTTCCACCATTTGCAGGTAGGTTTCCTTCCTCACCAGCCCTTCAGAAAGTGATTAGAAACCTTCATAAAACATGTAGTAGACTGTTACCAAACTACTGTTAACATTAGTTTTGTGGCAGTTAATTTAGCCAGAAATGATCACTAATATAAGTATAGCATGGCAAATAAAAATTTATATGTCTCCAAATGGGCACTAATACAAGCTAGCAATTTATGGATTTATTATTTTATTGCCCATGTATGAATGATAGATTGAGCAAAGGAGTTAAGAATATTCTTTGAAGCCTGTGTTCAATAACCAGCCCTGGCAAGTATTACTCCACAGGTCTTTCATAGGTGATTTTGAATCCCTAATAGTAAATCCTTTTATAGTATGGTTTTGGAGGATTGAAGAGAAAATGCATTTAAAGGGTTTTTGCATAGTAAACACTCTTATTAAGTTTGATTCTATATGATTTTTTTAAGTACTTAATCTTTATTTAGTTCTTACTATGTTTTAGGTAATAAACTGAGTTGTTTACATCCATCATCTCATTTTATTCTCACAATATATTATTATTTTTCTCTGTTTTGGGTACCTCTCGGAAGGTTACATATGTTTAGTGACTTTCTAATTTCTCTGAACTAAGTAGTGATTGATATTCTACTTTGAATACAAATTCTCTGACTCCAAACCCAAATCCTTAACAACTGTACTGTAAGCACATGAATGAACATTATACCTGTTTAAAGAGAATCAATTTATTACATCTTCTTACTTTAATAGCTAGGAAACTTACAAGCAGATTTTCTTTTATCTATTAGTAATTCATAAATTACTCTTTTATTCCTGTCTCCTCATGTTGTTGTCTGTGTTTCTTTAAGCCATCTCAAATTATTTATGAAGAAATAATACAAATAAGAAATTAAATAGTCAACCCATAAATATTTACTGATACAATTGTCCAATGCATTGAGAAAATCTGTAAGAAATTGATAACTGTTTCTTTAGTCAATACTCCTACAGCAGAGTTAAAGAGTTATGTACATCAATACAGATAAAGTAGTGTAATAAATAAAAAGATGGAATTGTGTCAATGAAAAAGAAGGGAGCCCCCAAAAAGCAGTAATTTGCAATGCAAAAAGCATTGATGCTGGAGTTAAGGGCTTTGATCTAATTCCTTTAAATCTGACCTGGGCATAAGGGTCACTGTCACTGAGTAGGGGGCCGGTTTCCTCATCTGTAGAATGTATAAAATTTATTCATCTGATACCAGCACCCTATTCACACTGCAAAGTGAACTTCTAAAATAGATGTATAAACTGTAATGAGCCTCTTCTCTTTACTGTTGTCATTTTACTGTTGTTTTGGGTATTGTATTTAAACAACGTTTGAGGTTCTCTTTAGTATTCATGTATTAGGATCATGGGTCCTAATCTGAATTTTAAATTTATCCTACTTTATCCTGATCTTTGTATTATACATAAACTTAAACTACACAGAGAGCTTGCCAAATATCAAAGAGTAGCCAACTTCTAATTCCTGGAATACTCAAAATATAAAAAATTTGGAGAGCAAATGAGGCATGTGATGTAACAATTGTATTGGCTCTCTTATAAATGGACAAGGAAGAATTGTTTAACCAGCTTATATCTGTGTGTGTGTGTGTGTGTGTGTGTGTGTGTGTGTGTGTGTGTAGCAGAATTTGAATTGCAGAATCATACATATTTAATAATTTTGATCTCATATCAAAAGTAGATGTTATTAAATATAAGCACAAAACAGTAAAACACAAGCAGTAAAACAATAAAAATGGCACTTTGTTTCAAAATATGTGGTAATAAATCATAAAAGAAATTTTTAATTGCTTTAGGTAATATACATGGAGCAAGACATTGGGGTTCATACTATGTACTATTTCTAAGAGGGTCATTGGGTAGGAGCATTTTCCAGACTGTTGCTAAATGTGATGTGGGAGAAAATTGAGAGGAGTTATCCCACAGTGAAGAAGATGTCCTAAAAGATATCTGTGCTTCTTTATAAGACCTTTACATTATTTCCCACTTTGGCAAATGTATGAGAGCTCACTCTAAATTACACTGCCCAGAAAAGTGTCCGAATTTTCCGGCATTTCTTAGAATAATTTCAAATATCACATCTATCAATATCAAATTTTTTTTTGAATTGTAAGAAAAAATATACATATAAGTATATAATACTTATATAAGATAAAGAGGTTTAAGCAAAGTTGTGCTTCTTGTTAAAGAATTCCCGTAAATGTCTGCAAATTCCATGAAAGCAGAAAATATATCTGTCTTTTCATTTATGTATCTACAATGTCTAGCAATGTTTATGGCACATAGCTGTTACTTAATAAATGGATTTTCATTAAGAGACTAGTTGACTGTTTAACTGACCTAAAGAATTAATGTAGTCTGGGAATGGAAAAGTGGACAAGCCAAGCTTACTCGAGGGAAAAAGTCATAATTGGAGAGTAGTTTTGAAAAAGATAGGTTGTGTGAAAGAAAACCAGATTTTTGTGATCTTGAGAGCCAGGCAAAAAGGTTTCAATTTGATTTGGTGGAAATAGAGAGCCAGTAGAGAGGATGGCAAGGATGAACTGAGAGAAAAACGTGGAGATTATTAACAATGACCAAGGTAGGTATTCCATTGATTACAGTCTTTTTCCTCTCAAAATTATTTTCTGTAGTCTTAATTGATTTCTCTCTCTCTAGAACAGAGCAGAATAATGAAAACATAAGGGGCTGGGAAGAGGTTTATTTGATTGAAGATAAGAGGACAAAAAAGGGAATAGGTGGCATAAAAGAAGACTAGAAAACAGAAACTGACAGTCTGTGATGCCCATATTGTATTCTCACTGCTACAGCTTAACTGGGGAGTAGCCCACTGTGTCAGGGGTCCCGCAAACAACACTCAAGTTAGATGATTTTCTGGAAAGACTCAGAAGTTGTTATACTCATGTTCACTCTTTATTAGAGCAAGAGAATATAGATTAAAATCAAAAAAGGGAAAAGATGCATGAGGCCAACTCTGGAGGAAACCAGTTGCAAACTTCCAAGTGGAATCACGTGGAATGCATTTAATCCCTACAGTAATGATGTGTGACAATACACACAAAATGTTGCCAACCAGGAAACCTCATGCTAATCTACATGTCCAGATATTTTACTGGGGAGGGGTGGGGGTCGGTTATGTAGGTATGCAGCACTTGTGTGACTGACCTCAGTTACTCAAGCTCCAGACTGTTCACTATAAATCATACTCTTAGTATAAACTATCTGGAAAAACTAGTGCAGTGTGGCCCCAGGCCTCAGGCGTACAAAAACACTCTTATTGAATGGAATATTTCTGGAGCTTGGTTCCCAGGAACCAGCTAACTGCCAGCCTGAAAACAGACATTTCCTAGGAATGTATAAGGTTTGACCAAGCCAGGCCTGCAGAGTTAACCCTTTCCTGGGTACTCATATTTTAAAATCTACCTGTGCAATCATCTGTGCAAATTGAAAGGTAGAATAAATTGTAAAGAGAAAACAGAAAAGGTCCAGTCTACTCACAAATTACTTTAGAAGCAAAGTAAGCAGTAGGGAATAAGAACCCAATACTATAAAAAAAGTTAAGTGAAAATAATTCCAAGTAACTGCCTCCACTTTACAAATTAAATGGAAAATGATTTAGCAAAATCCATTTGCTATTTTATTGAAACAACAATGCAAGACAGTCGGTGAATACCTAGTATAGCCTGTCCTTTTTGTGTCCATTCTTGAATCATGAGAGAGTTATAAGAGATATAAGGTATTATTTTAGCTTCTATGGATGCTGTATTTATGACACCTAAGTCAATGGCAGAAGATGCAGTTAAAAAACAATCTAGCAAATATGTCATTACTTTTAAACACTTTCTTTTCATTCCAACCTACTAATGGCACCATGCATTTTAATGCCAGCTCAGATTTCCTTCTGTTACTTCAGTTAATATTAAAATGCATGGTCCAGTAGAAAACACTCAACTTTATTTTTTTAAATATATAATTATGGAAATATAGATAAATATAAAATTCTGCCTAGTGAATGTGTCTAAAGGGGACACAAATTAGGAAGTAATGGGTAAATTGCTATGATTCTTCCTTAGGAAATCTAAGGAATGTTGAAATTTAAGGACATCTGGGAAATAAAATATAAATGGGACTCCCACATAGTCATGTAAATATATCAAGGGCCACAAAAAATATTCTACCACCTAAAGCACAACGTTTATCCCACAATCAAACTCATATTGTTTTTCTTCTCCTTTGGAGATGAACATGTCTAAAAATTATATACAAGCCTAGCTAGAAACTGGAGATAATTCACTTGGACCAGGATATAATTATCCTTGACTCACACACACTTAAATTAAGATTATTCAGATAAGAAAGGGATGATGGGCTTTTCACATTTTTGCACATGATGACAATTTATGTAGAAATGCTTATTACCTACATAGCATCTAACTAAGGATTTTGAAAGACAAATTTCACCCCAAATTACCTTCTCCACTAGGTTGGTATTATGCCTTAAATTGCCCTGTATCCATCCACTGGCCTCTCCCCTTTTCATAATCTGAATGGGAATCCATAAGTAGATATTCCTTAGTGCATAAGGTATAATGACCTTATTTTCAGTTTTACTTCACTCTCTGGTTGTGAACATTGGTGACAGTTATAAAACACCATTAGTATCAACATTGGTTCCTAGTTCATCTATTAAGTAAAACAATAAGTTGAGAAGAGTTTTTATAGATCCTTGGCTCTAACTTATAAAGTGACTTACTTTCTCCAAAGACTTTCACCAACCTGATAAGTCTCCCTCATGTAATATTTTCTTCTCATTGGGTAAAGAGAAAACAAGGTTTTTTGAGGCTGATGCAAAATCATATTCAAATAAAATACATCCTATTTAGTTTTTGATGTTAGGGCAAATCACAGGACAATTAAGAGCAACTAACAGGTGGTCCTATCAAACAAGCACTGTAATTTTATGCCACTCTCCTGTTTCCCTGCTTTGAGATCAATCTTTGAGAGTGGAGAGGCGTCATTTGTGAAGAACACTTCAGAAATGAAACCTCAGGGTGTTTATAAGAAGGAAAATAATGAGTGTGGAGAGCCAGTGGTTTCACTCTTTGAATTAAAACAAGTTGAGAAAGTTTGATCATGTTTCAAGATTTGTGAAATGTACCTAATTATTATTTTTAAACTTTGTTTTTAATACATTTTATGGCTATTATCTTTAGCATGCATCCCCTGATTTAATAAAATTCTATAGTTAATTAAAACTAAAAGCAAAAAGGTTTTTTTTCATAAACATGATTATAAATGAAATGTGTATACTTTGTACATGATACTATATAAATAGGGGGCTGCTGTCATTAATTGGTGTCTCTATATTGTCTACCTGAAGCCAAATGTCACCTGAAACAGCATTTCCCTCGTACAACTTCAATCCCAGTATTATTTATTGAGCACTTACTCTGTGCTAGCACTTCCATAAGTGTTTTGCATGAATGTTCTCATTCAATTCTTAGAACAATATGAAAACAATATAAAAATGAAGAGCATATTATCCCTACTTTAAGGAAACTAGAATTCAATGAAATTAATAAAACTGCCCAAGGTTATTGCCCAAGGCAGGTCACAGAGAATGGGTATAAACCCAGGTGTGTCTCTGAAGCCTGTGCTCTGAGCTTCTGAGCTAGGTTTCTTTCATGAACTTTACTTGTGGTTATAACTTTATAATTTCTACTCTGAGTCCATGAAGCAGAAAGATAAGATTTGGATTCCTATTTATGATGAGCAGGTAAAGAAAATGAAGCTCAGAGGATTCAAACAACAAAACCAGCATTATGCACTATGAGGGCATTGGAAAAAACACTCTAACCAACTTCTACTAATCCCAGGTCCAGAGCTTTTCCCATTTGCTCCACCACTCCAGACTCTTCTTGTATGGCATGCATCTCTCAAGATAAAAGCATCATTTCAGTGAGGTTTCCCATTTCTATCTACCAGTCATCTCTGATTTAAAGCCAAAACTCCATTTGTCAATAGTTTCCACTAAATACTATGACAAATGTGATGATGAAAGGACACATTCCTTGTGCCCAAACCAGACACATAAAGAAACAAAGATAATAAAAGAAAAAAACCTAATAACTGCTATGATGGGGGAACATAAGATATGGCTGTAGAAGCACAGAGAAAGGGACAATTAGGTCTCCAGCTTGCAAGAGTTGACATCTATTATTCTCTTAGACTAATTAACTTTTCTTTAGGAAGAAAGGAGGAGGAAGGAAATTTAAGTAAATACAGATGAGTAAGTTGTGAAACTTCTTGGGCATGGTCTATGTATAAAATAATAATTTGTACAATTTTCCAGGAAGGAGTACAGGAATTTGGAGGAATCAAGTGAAAAATATGAAACTGGGATACCACTGTATGGTGATGACATTTTATCAGAGAACCTGTATGACCTACTTCTTGTTGCTTCATTGGGTGGAAGCTATAGAAGACACAAACATCTCTCAGGTGAGAAAATATTCTAGAGTGCTTCAAAATTATGGTACAATAAACTTTTATCTAAATTTAACAATTATGTAGAAGTGAAAAAAAAGCAGCTATTGCATATTAAGTTGTTCACTTTTTAGAATTTCAAAGAATTTGTGCTCAGTATGTGATTGGTCAGCATAACCCAAGAAGTAGATAAAATATTTGTATTGACAAAAATATGTTATACACAATAAATAATATCACCACAGTGATACAAATGTGTTGCATATTTTCATCTGTCATTCAATCCATTAAGGCAAATGGACAAACAGGAGAAGTATTGTGAAAAGGGAGAATGAAGAGACAGGAGTGAGAGAAAATTGGGCTCAACAGAATAGAAAGTATGAGATCGGAAACAACAACAAAATTTGTAATTAGGCATGACCTGGCCCACTAAGGTAGAACTAATATTAAATATTGGCATGAAACTTAATGCCTGTTTCCAAGTCTGGTTGAAAATATAAGTGTCTTAAAAGAAAATGAAAATAGGCATTCATTTGCATTGTACAGAAAAGAAGTGTCAATAAAATTACAAATGATAACATGTGCCATTTAAATGAACTTTCACTTTAAAAAAGTGTTTCTCTTAATATAATTAATTAAAACATTTAAAAAATCTTAATTAAAAGTCTCATTTTAAATATCTTAATGTTAATTTTTCTACTACTATTACATTGTTTTCTACTGCAGAGATTACCTGTTATCAGGGAAGTGTATGCATGTGTGTATGCAATGCACATGGGCATGCATGTATGCAGAGTTTATTGCAGCTAGTTAGCAGTACTATTTACATTAAGAAGTATCACACTCCACTTAATAATTTACAGACAATGTGGAAGATATTATCATATATTATTTATGGCAGCAAATGCTCATGGACACAACAATACAGAATATATTTCTCAAGCTCCAATTATTGTCTTTTGGGTCACTTCAGAGAGAAAAGTTTCTGAGTTGTTATTTAGGAAAGTCAGTATTCATACCAGCTGCCGAAAGAAACATCACAGATTAATTGCACTCTCTGGAATGTGGTAAACAACAAAATTAATGAGGGAGGGTGAGGGGGCAGCCAGTGGTCTCACTAGCACTATTCCAGAGTTGTACACATCTGGAAATTGTCTTTAAACAGGGTTGAGGCTGAGACAATTTAAAAAAGGCATATTTCTAGATGCCAAGAAACTATCCAACCCCTGCCAAAAATATCTCTTCCATCTAGCTCACTAAAGCCTGTGAACCATTTTTTGTTTTAAGGGGCATACTGGATGCTGTGGGGGTACCACAGAGATGCCACTTCCCACTTCAGAACTGAGACACTCATTCTCCCAGTTTCTGAAAAGTTGGCATTATGAAATTTCAGCTGAGTCTCTCTCTGGAAATTGCACTCCTCAGAAGACCACTGACTTGCCCAAGGTTATGCCTCCTTGATGAGGAGCAGCCTACTTCCAATGATGGGTCAATGCAGGGGTATAAGGGCTTGGCTTCTTGGCTTTAAGTAAAAACTCTAAGATTACTCCAACTCCAGAATTCTTCATGGAACCAGATGAAGGCTCTGTGGTGACTACATCTCCCTCTGCCTTGCCCTACTTCTTTCAATCTCCTGTTGTTGATCCCAGAGGTACTCCTCAGTTACATTTTGCCCACAAATCTAAGCTTCAGAATCTTTCTTAGGAAACCTGACCTAAGAAGGTGCCAATAATGCCTGAGGAAGACGACTTTAAGTTGGATATTTGGAGCAGGATCAGCCACCAGCCAAAGGCAATGAGAATTCCATCATTGGTAGAATGTGGAACATTGTTAGTGCCTTGCCTGTACTAGCAACACAATTGTTGAGACCTTAGCCCTGGTAAACCAAAAAAGGCCATGTGCACTAGTAGGGGCATATCTCAGGTGTTTAAGAAATTATGTGTAAATATTAATCATCAAGATAGTGGAACTGAATGGTTCTTACTAGGGGCTTTGATGTATTAGGTAAAGAAAATACAAGGCAGAGTCTGATTAATCACTAAATGAAAACTAAGAGTGAAAGCTAGAAGGCTTCCTTGGTAACATATATACTGAAATTCTGTTTTTCAACAACTGGGAAACATAAAAAAAGTAGTTTAGGAGCAAGCTTAAGATGTAAGTATATAGGAGGAAAGTTTAGAGGAGATTCAATTCTCAAACTTGGAATATGTTCCTTACTAAGATCAGGTTCCTAATTAGTAAGGAGCGGGATTCAGATGTATGTGATTGGGTTATCTGGGTAAATTCACTCCAAAATATTAAATACTCAAATACTTCTGAAGACTTAGAGCCCATATAAGAGGTCCACTATTCCCTGTTAAATGCTAGACCACATAAAATGTCCATAATTCAGAGGTCGAGAAACCCTGCTGTAGGTATAAAGAAAACAGAATGAAAATAAATCAAAGGTGGCTCATGAAGAGGTTGTGGGCAGTCATTCCCAAATATGTCATAAATCCTGGATTAATTTCCAGGTTAAGGCCATTTTTCCATATCCAGAACCTTTTGACTGTAAGAAACATTGGGTTTCCTGGAGGAAAGACATTACAATGCCATAGGTAATGTATAATGTAATGGTTCTCAGAGTCATTCCCCAAATATATCTATGATCATTTACTCAGGTAACTACATGCTGGAAAAGAGGAATACATAACATTATGAAGATTTCTGGACAGAGAAATCAACCTGATATTTCTATCCAGTGACCAAAAGAGTCATGACACTAGTAGAAACATACGGGAGGCCAGAAAATAAACGAAGTTTTGACACGTGTTAGGGTTTCAGTGTGTCTGCTATTCCCACAGATCAAGCTAGTAATTATTTTCCATGTCCCCAAAGGTTTATTTGAAATGAATATATAAGAGCATTGGCAGAACTCTAAAATTGGCTACATGGTCTGTATAAGAGATATTGAAGAAGTGGAAACCTCTATAACTACCTCTCTTCAAAGCCAATTAAATAGTAAGCCAGAAACAACATCTTATCCCAGAGAGAATGGTAGAAATTATTTTCATCTTTAAAACATAAAGCAGGGGTTTCCCTGGTGGCGCAGTGGTTAAGAATCCGCCTGACACAGGGGACACAGGTTCAAGCCTTGGTCCAGGAAGATCCCACATGCCACGGAGCAACTAATCCTGTGAGCCACAACTACTGAGCATGTGCTCCAGAGCCCACGAGCCACAACTCCTGAAGCCTGGGCACCTAGAGCCCGTGCTCTGCAACAAGAGAAGCCACTGCAATGAGAAGCCCACGCACCGCAACGAAGAGTAGCCCCTGCTCACCACAACTAGAGAAAGCCTGTGCACAGCAACAAAGACCAAATGCAGCCAAAAAATAAATAAATTAAAAAGTAAATAATTTTTTTTTAAAAAGGGAGGATTTTAGGCAACATGCTGTAATGGGACTACTGCAGGAAGCATAGACAAAATGAGAAAATTTATATGAAACAACTATCTTCAAAACAATAGATATCAAGAAACAAAAGGGCAGTATTCCCTGAGATACAGGAGAAAAACAAGGAGAGCCCTGAGATTGTCCAAGTTTACTGCTTTGAAAGTACAGGACAAGAAAATGGAATCCAATAAAAATGAAAATGGAATTGCAAAACCAGGTAGACCCAGGAGGATAGACTTGGATGAACAGTGCAAGAGGAAATAAAGAGCAGCATAAAGAGCTAATTCTGGAGATCTGCAGAGGAATAACTCCAGAGATCTGCAGAAGATTCTCCTTCAATAATCAGCAGATTAATGGTCACCACATGTATATGAGGAAGCTATCTGAAATGGAGGAAAGAGCTTCTTGAAAGGATAAAGGAAACAGTGTCAAATGTTAACATAGAGGGAGAAAATTGCCTATCTCCATTACTCAGATTGTAAGCCTTATAATCCATGGGGCACAGAGTAGTCTAATCAGAAGGTTTTGGAGGGGACCTTCAAGATATCGGAGGAGTAAGACGTGGAAATCACCTTCCTACCCACAAATACATCAAAAATACATCTAATTGTGGAACAGCTCCTACAGAACACCTACTGAATGCTGGCAGAAGACCTCAGACTTCCCAAAAGGCAAGAAAATCCCCACTACCTGGGTAGGGCAAAAGAAAAAATAAAAAACAGAGACAAAAGAATAGGGATGGGACCTGCGCCTCTGGGAGGGAGCTGTGAAGGAGGAAAGGTTTCCACACACTAGGAAGCCCCTTCACTGGCAGAGAAAGGGGCTGGGTGGAGGGAGGAACTTCAGAGCCATGGAGGAGAGCACAGCAACAGGGGTGCAGAGAGCACAGCAGAGAAATTCCCACACAGAGGATCGGTGCTGACCAGCACTCATCAGCCTGAGAGGTTTGTCTGCTCACCCTCCAGGGTGGGTGGGGTCTGGGAGCTGAGGCTTGGGCTTTGGAGGTCAGATCCCCAGGAGAGGACTGGGGTGGTTGCGTGAACACAGCCTGAAGGGAGTTAGTGCACCACAGTTAGGTGGGAGGGAGTCCAGGAAAAAGTCTGGACCTGCCTAGGAGACAAGAGACCATTGTTTTGGGGTGTGTGAGGAGAGGGGATTCCTTCTCTGTCTGACCACAGGAAGCAGAACACTGCTTAAATGAGCTCGAGATGAACATGAGCCATGGCTATCAGCTTGGACCACAGAGACAGGCATGAAACACTGATGCTGCTGCTGCAGCCAACAAGAATCCAGTGCCCAAGCATAGGTCACTATCCACACCGCCTGGCCCAGGAGCCTGTGCAGAACGCCACTGCCAGGGTCCCATGATCCAGGGACAACTTCCCTGGGAAAACACTTGGTGCACCTCAGGCTGTTGCAATGTCACACCAGCCTCAGCTGCCACAGGCTTGCACTGCATTCCACTTATAACTACTGTACTCCTCCTTCCCCACAGCATGAGTGAGCAGGTGCCCCCTAATCAGCTGCTCCTTTAACCCCCTCTTGTCTGTGCAAGAAAAAGATACCTGATGGTGACCTACATGCAGAGGTGGGCCCAAAACCAAAGCAGAACCCCAGGAGCTGTGCAAACAAAGAAGAGAAAGGGAAATTTCTCCGTGCAGCCTCAGGAGCAGTGGATTAAATCCACACAATCAACTTGATGTACCATGCATCAGTGAAATAACTGAATAGACAAAGCATCATCCCAAAATTGAGGCAGTGTACTTTGAGAGCAACTGTAGACTTGGGGTTTGCTGTCTGTGACTGACTTGTTTCTGATTTTTATGTTTATCTTAGTATAGTTTTTAGCACTTTTTATCATTGGTGGATTTGTTATTGGTTTTGTTACTCTCTTTTTTTATTATTATTACTTTTTATTTTAATAATTAAAAATAATTTTATTTTAAAAAATTTATTTATTTTTTAATGTATTTATATTTTCTTTCCTTTTTCTCCCTTTTCTTCTGAGTTGTGTGGCTGACAGGGTCTTGATGCTCTAGCCTGGTGTCAGGCCTGAGTCTCTGAGGTAGGAGAGCAGAGTTCAGGACATTGGATGACCAGAGACATCCTGGCCCCATTTAATATTAATTGGTGAGAGCTATCCCAGAGATCTCTGTCTCGATGCTAAGACCCAGCTCCACCCAAAAGCCAGGAGGTTCCAGTGCTGGACGCCCCATGCCAAAAAACAAGCAAGACAGGAACACAACACCACCAATTACAAGACAGGCTGCTTAAAATCATACTAAGTTGACAGACACCCCAAAACACACCAGCAGACACAGTACTGCCCATCAGAAAGACAAGATCCAGCCCCAGCCATCAGAGCACAGGCACCAGTCCCCTCCACCAGGAAGCCTACACAAGCCACTGACTTAACCTCAGCAACTGGGGGCAGACACAAAAACAATGAGAACTATGAACTGACAGTGTCTGAAAAGGAGACCCCAAACACAGTAAGTTAAGCAAAATGAGAAGTCAGAGAAATATACAGCAGATGAAGGAGCAAGGTAAAAACCCACCAGACCAAACAAATGAAAAGGAAATAGGCAGTCTAGCTGAAAAAGAATTCAGAGTAATGAGAGTAAAGATGATACAAAAGCTTGGAAATAGAATGGAGAAAATACAAGAAACTTTTACCAAGGACCTAGAAGAACAAAATAAGAAACAAACAATGATGAACAACACAATAAATGAAATTAAACATTTTCTAGAAGGAATCAATAGCAGAATAACTGAGGCAGAAGAACGGATAAGTGACCAGGAAAATAAAATAGTGACAATAACTACTGCAGAGCAGAATAAAGAAAAAAGAATGAAAAGAATTGAGGACAGTCTCCAAGAACTCTGGGACAACATTAAAGGCACCAGCATTCGAATTATAGGGGTCCCAGAAGAAGAAGAGAAAAAGAAAGGGACTGAGAAAATATTTGAACAGATTATAGTTGAAAAGTTCCTAAACACGTGAAAGGAAGTAGTCCATCAAGTCCAGGAACAGCAGAGAGACCCATACAGGATAAATCCAAGGAGAAACACGATAAGACACATATTAATCAAACTATCAAAAATTAAATACAAAGAAAAAATGTTAAAAGCAGCAAGGGAGGGCTTCCCTGGTGGCGCAGTGGTTGAGAATCTACCTGCCAATGCAGGGGACACGGGTTCGAGCCCTGGTCTGGGAAGATCCCACAGGCCACAGAGCAGCTAAGCCTGTGAGCCACAATTACTGAGCCTGTGTGTCTGGAGCCTTTGCTCTACAACAAGAGAGGTTGCAATAGTGAGAGGCCTGCACACCGCGATGAAGAGTGGCCCCCACTTGCCACAACTAGAAGAAAGCCCTCACACGGAAACGAAGACCCAACACAGCCATAAATAAATAAATAAATACAAATTAAAAGCAGCAAGAAAAAAACAACAAATAACACACAAGGGAATCCCCATAAGGTTAACAGCTGACCTTTCAACAGAAACTCTGCAAGCCAGAGGGAGTGGCAGGACATATTTAAAATGATGAAATGGAAAAACACTACAGCTAAGATTTCTCTACTCATCAAGGATCACATTCAGATTTGACAGAGAAATTAAAATCTTTACAGACAAGCAAAAACTAAGAGAATTCAGCACCACAAACCCACCTTACAACAAATGCTACAGGAACTTCTCTAGGCAGGAAAGAGAAGAGAAGGAAAAGACCTACAAAAGCAAACCAAAAACAATTAAGAAAATGGCAATAATAACAAACGTATAAATAAGTACCTTAAACATAAATGTATGAAATGCTTCAACCAAAAGATATAGACTGGCTAAATGGACACAAAATGAAGACCCATATATATGCTGTCTACAAGAGACTCACTTCAGACCTAGAGACACATACAGACTGAAAGTGAGGGAATGGAAAAAGATATCCCTTGCAAATGGAAATCAAAAGAAAGCTGGAATAGCAATTCTCATATCAGTCAAAATAGACTTTAAAATAAAGACTATTACAAGAGACAAAGAAGGACACTACATAATGGTAAAGGGATCAATCAAAGAAAAACATAAAACAATGGTAAATATTTATGAACCCAACATAGGAGACCCTCAATACATAAGGCAAATGCTAACAGCCATAAAAGGGGAAATCGACATTAACACAATAATACTAGGGGACTTCAAAACCCGACTTTCACCAATGGAGAGATCATCCAAAATGAAAAAAAATAAGGAAACACAAGCTTTAGAGGACATATTAAACACGATGGACTTAACTGCTCTTTATAGGACATTCCATCCAAAAACAAGAGAATACACTTTCTTCTCAAGTACTGCTGGAACATTCTCCAGGATAGATCATATCTTGGGTCACAAATGAAGCCTTGGTAAATTTAAGAAAATTGAAATCATATCAAGTATCTTTTCTGACCACAATATTATGAGACTAGATATCAATTACACGAAAAAAAAAAAAACTGTATAAAATACAAACACTTGGAGACTAAATAATATACTAATAAATAACCAAGAGGTCACTGAAGATATCAAAGAGGAAATCAAAAACAACCTAGAAACAAATAACAATGAAAACATGATGACCCAAAACCTATGGGATGCAGCCAAAGCACTCCTAAGAGGGAAGTTTATAGCAATACAACCCTATCTCAAAAAACAAGAAAAATCTGAAATATACAACTTAACCATACACCTAAAGCAATTAGAAACAGAAGAACAACAACAAAAAAACCCCAAGGTTAGCAGATGGAAAGAAATCATAAAGATCTCATCATAAATAAATGAAAAAGAAATGAAGGAAACAATTTCAAAGAACAATAAAACTAAAAGCTGGTTCTTTGAGAAGATAAACAAAGTTGATAAACCATTAGACAGACTCACCAAGAAAAAAAGGGAGAAGACTCAAATCAACAGAATTAGAAATGAAAAGTAACAACTGGCACTGCAGAAATACAAAGGATCAAGAGACATTACTAGAAGCAGCTATAGGCCAATAAAATGGACAACCTAGAAGAAATGGACAAATTCTTAAAGCACAACCTTCAAAATCTGAAACAAGAGGAAACAGAAAATATAAACAGACCAATCACAAGCACTGAAAGTGAATCTGTAATGAAAAATATTCCAACAAACGAAAGCCCAGGACCAAATGGCTTCACAGGTGAATGCTATCAAATATTTACAGAAGAGCTAACGGCTATCCTACTCAAACTATTCCAAAATATAACAGAGAGAGGAACACTCCCAAACCCATTCTACGAGACCCTCATCACTCTGATACCAAAACCAGAGGAAGATGTCACAAAAAAAGAAAACTACAGGTCAACACCACTGATGAACATAGATGCAAAAATCATCAACAAAATACTAACAAAGAGAATCAAACAGCACATTAAAAAGATCATACAACATGATCAAGTGGAGTTATCCCAGGAATGCAAGAATTCTTCAATATATGCAAATCAATCAATGTGATACACCATATTAACAAATTGAAGAAGAAAAACCATATGATCATCTCAATCGATGCAGAGAAAGCTTTTGACAGAATTCAACACCCATTTATGATAAAAACTCTGCAGAAATTAGGCATAGAGGGAACTTTCCTCAAAAAAATAAAGGCCATATATGACAAATACACAGCCAACTTCGTCCTCAATGGTGAAAAACTGAAAACATGTCCACTAAGATCAGGAACAAGACAAGGTTTCCCACTCTCACCACTATTATTCAACATAATTTTGGAAGTTTTAGCCACAGCAGTTAGAGAAGAAAAAGAAATAAAAGGAATCCAAGCAGAAAAGAAAAAGGAAAGCTGTCACTGTTTGCAGGTGACATGATACTCTACATAGAGAATCCTAAAGATGCTACCAGAAAACTACTAGAGCTAATCAATTAATTTGGTAAAGTACCAGGATACAAAATTAATGCACAGAAATCTCTTGCATTCTTATACACTAATGATGAAAAATCTGAAAGTGAAATTAAGAAAACACTCCCATTTACCATTGCAACAAAAAGAATAAAATATCTGGGAATAAACCTACTTAAGGAGAAAAAAGACCTGTATGCAGAAAACAATAAGACACTGATGAAAGAAATTAAAGATGAAACAAGTCAATGGAGAGATATACCATGTTCTTGGATTGGAAGAATCAACACTGTGAAAATGACTATACTGCCCAAAGCAATGTACAGATTCAATGCAACCCTTATCAAACTACCAATGGCATTTTTCACAGAACTAGAACAGAAATTTTCACAATTTGTATGGAAACACAAAAGACCCAGATTAGCCAAAGCAATTTTGAGAAAGAAAAACAAAGCTAGAGGAATCAGGCTCCCTGACTTCAGACTATAGTACAAAGCTACAGTAATCAAGACAGTATGGTACTGGCACAAAAACAGAAATATAGATCAATGGAACAGGAGAGAAAGATCAGAGATAAAACCACGCATGCATGGTCACCTCATCATTGATAAAGCGGGCAAGAATATACAATGGAGAAAAGACAGCCTCCTCAATAAGTGGTGCTGGAAAAACTGGACAGCTACATGGACAAGAATGAATTTAGAACACTCCCTAACACCATACACAAAAATAAACTCAAAATGGCTTAAAGACCTAAATGTAAAGTCAGACACTATCAAACTCTTAGAGGGAAACATAGGCAGAACACTCTATGACATACATCACAGCAAGATCCTTTTGGACCCACCTCCTAGAGAAATGGAAATAAAAACAAATGGGACCTAATGAAACTTAAAAGCTTTTGCACAGCAAAGGAAACCATAAACAAGATGAAAAGACAAACCTCAGAATGGGAGAAAATATTTGCAAATGAAGCAACTGACAAAGGATTAATCTCCAAAATATACAGGCAGCTCATGCAGCTCAATATCAAAAAAACAAACAACCCAGTGCAAATCAAAACTTCAATGAGGCGTTACCTCACACAGCTCAGAATGGCCATCCTCAAAAAATCTATAAACAATAAATGCTGGAGAGGGTGTGGAGAAAAGGGAACCCTCTTGCACTCTTGGTGGGAATGTAAATTGATACAGCCATTACGGAGAACAGTATGGAGGTTCCTTAAAAAACTAAAAATGGAACTACCATATGACACAGAAATCCCACTACTGGACATATACCCTGAGAAAACCATAATTCCAAAAGAGTCAAGTACACAATATTCTTTGCAGCATTATTTACAAGAGTCAGGGAATGGAAGCAACCTAAGTGTCCATTGACAGATGAATGGATAAAGAAAATGTGGCACATGTATGCAATGGAATATTAGTCAACCATAAAAGGAAACGAAATTGAGTTATTTGTAGTGAGGTGTATAGGACTAGAGTCTCTCATACAGAGTGAAATAAGTCAGAAATAGAAAAAAAAATACTGTATGCTAACACATATATATGGAATAAAAAAAAATGGTTCTGATTAACAGAGGGGCAGGACAGGAATAAAGACACAGACGAAGAGTATAGACTTGAAGACATTGGGAGGGGGAAGGGTTAGCTGGGACGATGTGAGAGAATAGCATTGACATATATACACTATCAAATGTAAAATAGATAGCTACTGGGAAGTAGCTGCATAGCACAGGGAGAGCAGCTCGGTGCTTTGTGACCACCCAGAAAGGTGGGCTGCAGAGCATGGGAGGGAGATGCAAGAGGGAGGGTATATGGGGATATATGTATACATGTAGCTGTTGCACTTTGTTTTAGAGTAGAAACTAACACAATATTGTAAAGCAATTATACTCCAATAAAGATGTTAAATAAAAAGAAAATAAAAGGCTTTTGACTCAGTTGCTAAACAGCTCTGTTGTCACCTAACATAAATTAAATGTTAGACCCAATCGAATTAATCATTTTCCAAATAACTTAAGAACACCCTAAAACAAACCTCAAGAATATTTATAGACATTAATCAAGAAGATATAACATTTATTAATATATATGCACCTAAGATAGGAGCAACAAAATATAAAAAGCAATTATTAATAGACCTAATGGAAGAAATTGACAGCAACACAATAGTAATGGGGGACTTTAACTACCCAGTTAGCTCAATGGATATATCATATGAACAGAAAGTCAACAGGGATAGAGGCTTTAAAGGAAACATTAGACTTGATGGATTGGATAGTTTTGTACAGAACATTCCATCCAAATGCAGCAGAATATACATTCTTTTCAAGGACACATGGAACTTTTTCAAGTATGCACCATATGTTGGTACACAAACAAGTCTCAAGAAATTTAAGAAGATTGAAATCATATCAAGCAACTTTTCTGATCACAGTGGTATGAAACTAGAAATCAACTACAAGAAGAAAACTGGAAAAATCACAGCTATGTGGAGACAACAGCATGCTACTGAACAAATATTGGGCCAATGAAGAACTCAAAAGAGCATTTTTTAGAATACCTGAAGACAAATGAGAATAAAAATATGACATACCAAATATATGAAATATAACAAAAGCAGTACTAAGAAGTTGATAGCAATACAGGTATCCCTCAAGAAACAAGAAAAATCTTAAATAAACAACCAAAACTTCCACACATAGAACTAGAAGAAGAAAACAAATGAAGTCCAAAATGAATAGAAGAGGAGCAACACTGGTCCCACCATGACTGCGCCCCAGCTCAATTTCAGATTCTCAGATTCCACCTTTACTTTCACCTATGTTGGCAGCCCCAAAAGATGGACATGTCTAAAATATCATGAGAAAGACCTTCAAAATGGTGGAGGAGTAAGACGTGATCACCTTCCTCCCCACAAATTCATCAAAAATGCATCTACATGTGGAACAACACCTACAGAACACCTACTGACTCCTGGCAGAAGACCTCAGATTTCCCAAAAGGCGTGTGGCTAAAATCGTTTTGGTGCTCTGGTCGGGTGTCAGGCCTGAGCCTCTGAGGTGGGAGAGGCAAGTTCAAGACATTGAACCACCAGAGACCTCCCAGTCCCATGTAATATAAATCAGCAAGAGCTCTCCAAGAGATCTCCATCTCAACGCAAAGACCCAGCTTTACACCATGACCAGCAAGCTCCAGTGACGGACAACTTATGCAAAACAACTAGCAAGACAGGAACACAGCCTGACCCATTAGAAGAGAGGTTGCCTAAAATCATAATAAGTTCACAGACACCCAAAAAAACAGCACTGGATGCTGTCCAGCCAACAAGAAAGAAAATATCCAGCCTCATCCACCTGAACACAGGTACCAGTGCCCTCCACCAGGAAGCCTACAAAACCCACTGAACAAACTTTAGCCACTGGGGAGAGACACCAAAAACAATGGGAATTTCGAACCTGTAGCCTGCAAAAAAGAGACCCCAAAAACAGTAAATTAAGCAAAATGAGAAGACACAGAAATACACAGCAGATGAAGGAGCAAAGTAAAAACACACCAGACCAAACAAATGAAGAGGAAATAGGCAGTCTACCTGAAAAAGAATTCAGAATAATGATAGTAAAGATGATACAAAAGCTTGGAAATAGAATGGAGAACATACAAGAAATGTTAAACAAAGACTAGAAGAAGTAAAGAGCAAACAAACAATGATGAACAACACAATAAATGAAATTAAAAATTCTCTAGAAGGATTCAATAGCAGAATAACTGATGCAGAAGAATGGAGAAGTGACCTGGAAGATAAAATAGTGGAAGTAACTAATGCAGAGCAGGATAAAGAGAAAAGAATGAAAAGAATTGAGGACAGTCTCAGAGACGTCTGGGACAACATTAAATGTACCAACATTCGAATTATAGGCGTCGCAGAAGAAGAAGAGAAAAAGAAAGGGACCGAGAAAATATTTGAACAGATTACAGTTGAAAACTTCTCTAATATGGGAAAGGAAATAGTCATTCAAGTACAGGAAGTGCAGAGAGTCCCATACAGGATAAATCTAAGGAGAAACACTGCAAGACACATATTAATCAAACTATCAAAAATTAAATACAAAGAAAAAATGTTAAAAGCAGCAAGGGAAAAGCAACAAATAACATACAAGGGAATCCCCATAAGTTAACAGCTGATCTTTCAGCAGAAACTCTGCAAGCCAGAAGGGAGTGGTAGGACATATTTAAATTGATGAAAGGGAAAAAACTACAATCATGATTACTCTACCCAGCAAGGATCGCATTCAGATTAGACAGAGAAATTAAAACCTTCACAGACAAGCAAAAGCTAAGAGAATTCAGCACGACCAAACCAGTTTTACAACAAATGCTACAGGAACTTCTCTAGGCAGGAAACAAAAGAGAAGGAAAAGACCTACAAAGGCAAACCCAAAACAATTAAGAAAATGATAATAGGAACATACATATCGATAACTACCTTAAATGTAAATGGTTAAATGCTCCGACCAAAAGATATAGACTGGTTGAATGGATACAAAAACAAAACCTGTATATATGCTGTCTATAACAGACCCACTTCAGACGTAGAGACACATACAGACTGAATGTGAGGGGATGGGAAAAGATACTGCATGCAAATGGAAATCAAAAGAAAGTTGGAGTAGCAATTCTCATATCAACAAAATAGACTTTAAAATAAAGACTATTACAAGAGACAAGGAAGGACACTACATAATGATCAAAGGATCAATCAAAGAAGAAGATATAACAATTGTAAATATTTATGCACCCAACATCGGAGCACCTCAATACATAAGGCAAATACTAACAGCCATAAAAGGGGAAATTGACAGTAACACCAAATTAGTAGGGGACATTAACACCTCATTTTGGCCAATGGACAGATCATCCTAAGTGAAAATAAATAAGGAAACACAAGCTTTAAATGACACATTAAACGAGATGGACTTAGTTGATATTTATAGGACATTCCATCCAAAAACAACAGAATACACTTTTTCTCAATTGCTCATGGACCATTCTCTAGGATAGATCATATCTTGGGTCACAAATCAAGCCTTGGTAAATTTACGAAAATTGAAATCATATCAAGTATCTTTTCTGACCACAATATTATAAGACTAGATATCAATTACATGAAAAAAAAAAAAAAACACTGTAAAAAATACAAACACATGCAGGCTAAATAACACACTACAAGATAACCAAGAGATCACTGAAGAAATCAAAAACTACCTAGAAACAAATGACAATGAAAACACAAAGAAACAGAACCTATAGGATGCAGCCAAAGCAGTTCTAAGAGGGAAGTTATAGCATTACAATCCTACCTGAAGAAACAAGAAAAATATCAAATAAAGAATCTAACCTTACACCTAAAGCAATTAGAGAAAGAAGAACAAAAACACCTCAAAGTTAGCAGAAGGAAAGAAATCATAAAAATCAGATCAGAATTAAATAAAAACGAAATGAAGGACACAGTAGCAAAGATCAATTAAACTAAAAGCTGGTTCTTTGAGAAGACAAAAAAAATTGATAAACCATTAGCCAGACTCATCAAGAAATAAAGGGAAAAGACTCAAATCAATGGAATTAGAAATGAAAAGTAACAACTGACACTGCAGAAATACAAAGGATCATGAGATATTACTATAAGCAACTATATGCCAATAAAATGGACAACCTGGAAGAAATGGACAAATTCTTAGAAAAGCACAACCTTCCAAGAGAGAACCAGGAAGAAATAGAAAATATAAACAGTCCAATCACAAGTACTGAAATTGGAACTGTGATTAAAATTTTCCAGCAAAGAAAAGCCCAGGACCAGATCGTTTCACAGGTGAATTCTAGCAAACATTTAGAGAAGAACTAATACCTATCCTTCTCAAACTCTTCTAAAATGTAGCAGAGGAAGGAACACTCCCAAACTCATTCTACGAGGACACTATCACCCTGATACGAAAACCACACAAAGATGTCATAAAAAAAAAAAAAAATGACAGGCCAATATCACTAATGAACATAGATGCAAAAATCCTCAACAGAGTACTAACAAACAGAATCCAACAGCACATTAAAAGGATCATACACCATGATCAAGTGGGGTTATCCCAGGAATGCAAGGATTCTTCAATATCTGTAAATCAAACAATGTGATACACCATATTAACAAGTGAAAGGATAAAAACCATATGATAATCTAAACAGATGCAGAAAAAACTTTTGACAAAATTCAACACCAATTTATGATAAAAACACTCCAGAATGTAGGCATAGAAGGAATATAACTCAACATAATAAAGGTCATACATGACAAACCCACAGTCAACATCGTTTTCAATGGTAAAAAACGGAAACCATTTCCAATAAGGTCAGGAACCAGACAAGGTTGCCCCCTCTCACCACTATTATTCAACCTAGTTTTGGAAGTTTAACCACAGCAATCAGAGATGAAAAGGATACAAAAGGAATAGAAATCGGAAAAGAAGTAAAGCTGTCACTGCTTGCACATGACATGATAATATACATAGAGAATCCTACAAGTGTTACCAGAAAACTACTAGAGCTAATCAATGATTTTGGTAAAGCAGCAGGATTCAAAATTAATGTACAGAAATCTCTTGTATTCCTATACACTAATGAAAAGTCTGAAAGTGAAATCAAGGAAACAATCCCATTTACCATTTCAACAAAAAAGAGTAAAATACCTAGCAATAAACCTACCTAAGGAGACAAAAATCCTGTATGCAGAAAGGTATAAGACACTGGTAAAAGAAATTAAAATGTTGCAAACAGATGGAGAGATATACCATGTTCTTGGATTGGAGGAATCAACATTGTGAAAATGATTATACTACTCAAAGCAATCTACAGATTCAATGAAATCCCTATCAAACTACCAATGGCATTTTTCACAGAACTAGAACAAAAAATTTCACAATTTGTATGGAAACACAAAAGACCCCAAATAGCCAAAGCACTCTTGAGAAAGAAAAATGGAGCTGCAGGAATCAGACCCCCAAACTTCAGACTATACTACAAAGCTACAGTAATCAAGACAATATCCTACTGGCACAAAAACAGAAATATAGATCAATGGAACAGGATAGAAAGCCCAGAGATAAATCCATGCACATATGGTCACCTTATTTTTGATAAAGGAGGCAAGAATATACAATGGAGAAAAGAGAGCTTCTTCATCAAGTGGTGCTGGGAAAACTGGACAGCTAAATGTAAAAGAATGAAATGTGAACACTTCCTAACACCATACACAAAAATAAACTCAAAATGGATTAAAGACCTAAATGTAAGGCCAGAGACCATAAAACTCTTAGAGGAAAATTTAGGCAGAACACTCTATGACATAAATCACGGAAAGATCCTTTTTGACCCACTTCCTAGAGAAATGGAAATAAAAACAAAAATAAACAAATGGGATCTAATGAAACTTAAAAGCTTTTGCACAGCAAAAGAAACCACAAACAAGACAAAGAGAGAACCCTCAGAATGGGAGAAAATAATTGCAAATGAAGCAACTGACAAAGGATTAATCTCCAAAATATACAAACAGCTCATGCAGCTCAATATCAAAAAACAAACAGCCCAATCCAAAAATGGGAAGAGGTCACAAATAGACATTTCTTCAACAAAAATATACAAATTGCCAAGAAACACATGAAAGGATGCTCCACATCACTAATCATTAGAGAAATGCAAATCAAAACCACAATGAGGTATCACCTCACAGTATTCAGAATGGCCATCATCAAAAAATGTACAAACAATAAATGCTGGAGAAGGTGTGGAGAAAAGGGAACTCTCCTTCACTGTTGGGGGGAATGTAAATTGATACAGCCACTATGGAGAACAGTATGGATGTTCTTTTAAAAACTAAAAATAGAGCTACCATATGATCCAGCAATCCCACTACTGGGCATATACCCTGATTAAACCATAATTCAAAAAGAGTCTTGTACCACAATGTTCATTGCAGCACTATTTAGAATAGCCAGGACATGGAAGCAACCTAGGTGTCCAACGACAGATGAATGGATAAAGAAGATGTGGCACTTATATACAATGGAATATTACTCAGCCATAAAAAGAAGTGAAACTCAGTTATTTGTAGTGAGGTGGATGGACCTATAGTCTCTCATATAGAGTGCAGTAAGTCAGAAAGGAAAAACAAATACCGTATGCTAACACATATATATCCAATATGAAAAAAAAAATGGTTCTGAAGAACCTATGGGCAGGACAGGAATAAAAACAGAGATGAAGAGAATGGACTTAAGGACATGGGGAGGGGGAAGGGTTAGCTGAGACAAAGTGAGAGAGTGGCATTGACATATATACACTACCAAATGTAAAATAGGTAGCTAGTGGGAAACAGCCACATAGCACAGGGAGATCACCTCAGTGCTTTGTGACCACCTAGAGGGGTGGGATAGGGATGGTGGGAAGGAGATGGAAGGGGGCTGGGGTATGGGGATATATGTATAGCTGATTTACTTTGTTATATAGCAGAAACTAACACAACATTGTAAAACAATTATACTCCAATAAAGATGTTAAAAAAATTTGTAAATAAAATTTACAAAGTCAGCAGAAGAAAATAAATAATAAAGATCAGTGTGGGAATAAATTAAATTGAGAATAAAAAAATAGATTAATGAAACTAAAATCTAGTTCTTTGAAAAAATAAGCAAAATTGACAAGCATTCATCTAGACACACTAAGAAAAAAGAGAGAAGGCTGTGATAAATAAACTCAGAAACAAAAGTGGAGAAACAACAATGGATACCAGAGTAATATTATACATAGGATTAGAAGAGAATATGATGAATGCTATATGCTAACAAATTGGACAAATTCTTAGAATCATATAAATTTCCAAGACTGAATCATGAAGAAATAGAAAATATTAATAGACTGATCACTAGTAAAAATACGGAAACAGTAATCAAAAACCTCCAATAAACAAAATTCTAGGACCAGTTGGCTTCATTGATGAATTCTACCAAACTTTCATAGAAGAGTTAATACCCACCCTTCTCGAACTCTTTCAAAATTTTGAAGAGAAGGATGCTTTGAATGTTTTCTAACTCATTCTATGAGACCAAAATTACTCTAATACCAAAACCAGAAAAAGACAACACAAAATAGAAATTTACAGGCTAATATTTCTGATGAACATACGCAAAACTCTTAAACAAAATATTAGCAAAATGTTTTTTGTTATTCAATACAACGATACATCAAAATCATCATATACCATGATCAAGTGGGATTTATTCCAGGGATACAACGATAGTTCAACATCTGCAAATCATCGTGCTACACCAGATTAACAAAATGAAGGATAAAAACTATGATTTTCTCAATACACAGAGAAAAATCATTTGACAAGATTCATCAATCATTTATGATAGTAACTCTCAATAAAATAAGTTTAGAAGGAACATATCTAAAGATAAAAAAGCCATATATGAGAAACCCACAGGTAATATCATACTCAGTGTTGAAAAACTTAAAGCTATCCCTCTAAAAATCTCGAAAAAGACAAGAATGCTCACTCTTGCCACTGTTGTTCACCATAGTATTGGAACCCCTAGCCAGAGCAATTAGAAAAATAAATGAAAGTCATCCAAAATGGAAAGGAAGAAGTAAAAGTGTAACTATTTGCAGATGGCATGATATTATGTTTAGAAAACCTTAAAGACTTCATCAAAAATCTATTAGAAATAATAAATGAATAAAGTACCAGGGTACAAAATCAACATGCAAAAATCTGTTGTGTTTCTATATGCTAACAATGAGCTAGCAGAAAGAGAAAAGTAAGAAAACTATCCCATTTTTAATTGCAAAAAATGGAATAAAATACTTAGGAATAAAATTAAATCAAGCAGGTGAAAGACCTATACACTGAAAGCTATAAGACATTGTTGAAAGAAATTGAAGAGGACACAAATAAATGGAAAGATATTTTGTGATCATGGATTAGAAGAATTAGCTATGTTAAAATGTCCATGTTACCTAAAGCAATCAACAAATTCAATGCAATCCCTTTCAAAATCCTCAGGACATTTTTCACAGAAATAGAACAAAAAGTTATAAAATTTATAAGAACACACAAATGACCTCAAATAACCAAAGCAAACCTGAGAAAAAGAACAGAGCTGGAGGTTATCATAATCTCTGAAATCTGCCACTTAGTCTACTCTACAATTATCAGTGGTTAACCAGGGTAAGTCTTGGAGGTGGTTCTCATCAAACAACATGAAATTCTGCCTTAAGTTATCCATATTTGTTGTCTTCTCTAGGTTTGGACACATATCTATATAAGAACACAATTCTCAAAAAAAGGGGAAAATAAATGTGTAAATAAATGTCACTTATACGTGTTTAGAAACAGCTAGATAACCAATTTTGCATCTCTGCATTTAGACTTTTTGGATGCCATCTGACTATAGCAATCTAGATATGAGGAACAACTTGCTAAGAAGAAATGTGAGATCCTAGGGATACAAAATACAAAAACATTCTATTGTAGAGTTTTAAAAATTAAGAATTTAACAATTTGATTTTCATATTAGAAAAAAAGAAATAAAGTGACTAATTGAAAGTGATACTCCTAGCCAGCAAAGGCTGGAGAAAGTGAGCAACCATTTTCTCAATTTAGTTTACTTTCATACTTACCTATGGGTAGCATATTCCACAAAGGCTCCCAGCCTTCATTCATGTTGTGAACTCTCCTCTACTACTTTTTCTGTTTTCAATTAATTGTTTAAAAATTTTACCTTATTTAAATTTCTTTTGAATTCTTCCCTCTAATAGGAAGTCATTCACCATCATCCCTTTCCAATCCCACAATGATTGCTTGTTTCACAGAGTTATTTTAGTGGGATTAAACAATTCTCGTTCTCCAGTTGTAATCTTTAACTACATTTATCTCCATTTCTTAGGGGAGCTCTTTGATACCAGGCAAAATGTATTGAGCTACTATTACCTCCTTAGCCTTCCCCATTGTCAGTCTCCTTCCTTACATTGGCTCACTCCCATGTCTCTGAGTGTATGAGATTTTTCTGCTTATTTTGAATTTCCTGTTTAATTTCATTTCATTGACAACTAAACTTCTTAGAAAGGTGGTCAAACCTCCTATTTTTGCTTTTCTTATATTCCCTTTCCCAAACTCCCATGGCTAAAATTCCCCCAAATTGAAATTTTAAATGCAAACAAATATGTGTTAATTTTTGATTCAATGATATTTTTTTCTGGGTCCCTATGATTTCTCTCCATTTTGATTGTTTATTTTACAGTTTACTTTCCTCCACCCATAACCATTTAAGATTAGTCTTCCTCCTGCTGTGCCTAAAAAGAATGCATTCCTGAGTATAAATCATGCATAAGAATTTTGAATGTTTTATTAATACATCATAACCCAGCTTTATTGACTGATACAGTAGTTATGAATATTTCATTGTTACAAAGACTATAGGAGTTGACATCTATTATAGAGAGCACAAGGGAGTGTCTCTAATAACTTACTGAAATAAAAATAATTAATTTTTAAACAAAACTTATTTGGTTAAAAATGGTCACTGGTATGTACATGATGTAAAATTGACTTAAGCAAATCTTTCTCAATTATGGGAAAAAAAGTTACGGCCAATTCTCTGCTATTAAGATACTTTAATATCAAGGGGCTTAAGCAAATTTATGACCCACATATAATAATAGTAACAATATATTTCATCTGCTTTATGGTGACTAAGAAAATAATGAGAGTCAGTATCCAATGGTGTCCTCTGAATTTTTCTGACTATTCTTGGTTTAGTGGAATGAGGATGAAATTGCCTCTGTGCAAAAATATGGGCAACTTTACCCTGAAAGTAAAAGTTAGAGAGACAAAGGAATAAGTTATTACAATTTGAAATCTTCAAGGCACACGGTAATTCATTTTCATCTTTAGGATTTTATATAATCTAAGGGAATAATCAAAGGGATGGTAGGTTTCATGCCATGGATTTATTGTTACCACCTCAGAGGTAGTTATAAAGCATTTCTGTAAGAGCTAGGTAAGATTTTTTTAAACGTTTAATTTTTATTGATGTCTAATGATCCCAAAGTTAATATTTGAGGCTTTGAAATCGGATATCATAGGTTGAAATCACAGTTCGACGACTTCTCTCTAGCTTTGAGCAAGTGTCTTGCCCAAAACTCAATTTTCTCAGTTGAAAAATGAGACTTTATTTATTTATTTTAAACTTAATTTTAGCTTTTATTATAAAATATTACACATATATAGAACAGTATATATACTGTAAGTGTATAGTCTTTATGTACATGCCTATCATTTTTTAACAACTTTATTGGAGTATAATTGCTTTAAAATATTGTGTTAGTTTCTGCTGTATAACAAAGTAAATCAGTGGTACGTATACATATATACTCATATCACCTCCCTCTTGCATCTGCCTCCCACCCTCCCTATCTCACCCCTCTAGGTGGTCACAAAGCACAGAGCTGATCTCCCTGTGCTATGTGGCTGCTTCCCACTAGCTATCTATTTTACATTTGGTAGTGTAGATATGTCAATGTCACTCTCTCACTTCGCCCCAGCTTACCCTTCCCCCTCCCCGTGTCCTCAAGTCCTTTCTCTTTGTCTGCATCTTTATTCCTGTCCTGCCCTTAGGTTCTTCAGAACAATTTTCTTTTCTTTTAGATTCCATATATATGTGTTAGCAGACAGTATTTGTTTTTCTCTTTCTGACTTACTTCACTCTATATGATCAGCTCTAGGTCCATCCAACTCACTACAAAAAACTAAATTTCCTTTCTGTTTATGGCTGAGTAATATTCCATTGTATATATGTACCACATCTACTTTATCCATTCATATGTCGATGGACTGCTAGGTTGCTTCCATGCCCTGGATATTGTAAATAGTGCTGCAATGAACACTGTGGTACATGACTCTTTTTGAATTATGGTTTTCTCAGGGTATATGCCCAGTAGTGGGATTGCTGGGTCATATGCTAGTTTTCTATTTTTAGTTTTTTAAAGAACCACCATACTGTTCTCCAGAGTGGCTGTATCAATTTACTTTCCCACCAACAGTGAAGGAGAGTTCCCTTTTCTCCACACCCTCTCCAACATTTATTGTTTGTAGATTTCTAATGATGGCCATTCTGACCGGTGTGAGGTGATAACCCAAAGTAGTTTCGATTTGCATTTCTCTAATGATTAGTGATGTTGAGCTTTCTTTCATCTGTTGCTTGGCAATCTATATATGTTCTTTGAAGAAATGTCTATTTAGGTCTTCTTCCCATTTTTGGATTGGGTTGTTTGTTTTTTGATATTGAACTGCATGAGCTGCCTCTATATTTTGGAGATTAATCGTTTGTCAGTTGCTTCATTTGCACATAATTTCTCCCATTCTGAGGGTGGTCTTAGGTTCCATTTGTTTATTTTTGTTTTTATTTTGATTTCTCCAGCAGGTGGGTCAAATAGGATCTTGCTGTGATTTATGTCATAGAGTGTTCTGCCTAAGTTTTCCTCTAAGAGTTTTATAGCCTCTGGCCTTACATTTAGGACTTTAATCCATTTTGAGTTTATTTTTGTGTATGGTGTTAGGGAGTGTTCTATTTTCATTCTTTTATATGTAGCTGACCAGTTTTCCTAGCACCACTTATTGAAGAGGCTGTCTTTTCTCCACTGTATATTCTTGCCTCATTTATCAAAGATAAGGTGACCATATGTGTGTGGGTTTTTCTCTGGGCTTTCTATCCTGTTCCACTGATCTATATTTCTGTTTTTGGGCCAGTACTATACTGTGTTGATTGCTGTAGCTTTGTAGTATAGTCTGAAGTCAGGGTTCCTGATTCCTCCAGCTCCATTTTTCTTTCTCAAGATTGCTTTTGCTGTTGAGAGTCTTTTGTGTTTCCATACAAATTGTGAAATTTTTTGTTCTAGTTCTGTGAAAATTACCATTGGTACTTTGATAGGGATTGCATTGAATCTGTAGATTGCTTTGCATAATATAGTCATTTTCACATTGTTGATTCTTCTAATCCAAGAACATGGTATATCTCTCCATCTATTTGTATCATCTTCAATTTCTTTCATCAGTGTCTTATACTTTTCTGCATACAGGTCTTTTGTCTCCCTAGGTAGGTTTATTCCTAGGTATTTTATTCTTTTTGTTGCAATGATTAATGGGAGTGTTTCCTTAATTTTCTTTCAGATTTTTCATCATTAGTGGATAGGAATGCAAGAGATTTCTTTGCCTTAATTTTGAATCCTGCTAATTTACCAAAATCATTGATTACCTCTAGTAGTTTTCTGGTAGCATCTTTAGGATTCTCTATGTATATTATCATGTCCTCTGCAAACAATGACAGATATACTTCTTCTTTGCCAATTTGGATTCCTTTTATTTCTTTTTCTTCTCTGACTGCTGAGGCTAAAACTTCCAAATCTATGTTGAATAATAGTGGGGAGAGTGGGCAACTTTGTCTTGTTCATGATCTTATTTGAAATGGTTTCTGTTTTTCACCATTGAGTATGATATTGGCTGTGTATTTGTCATATATGACCTTTATTATGTTGAGTTAAGTTACCTCTATGCCTACTTTCTGGACAGTTTTTATCATAAATGCGTGTTGATTTTGTTGAAAGTTCTTCTGCATTTATTGAGGTGATCATATGGTTTTATTCTTCAATTTGTTAATATGGTACATCACATTGTTTGATTTACAGATATTGAAGAATCCTTGCATTCCTGAAATAAACCCCACTTGATCACGGTGTATGATCCTTTTAATGTGCTGTTGGATTCTCTTTGCTAATATTTTGTTGAGGATTTTAGCATCTATGTTCATTAGTGATATTGGCCTGTAAGTTTCTTTTTTATGACATCTTTGTGTGGTTTTCATATCAGGGTGATAGTGTCCTCGTAGAATGAGTTTGGGAGTGTTCCTCCCTCTGCTATATTTTGGAAGAGTTTGAGAAGATTAGGTATTAGCTCCTCTCTAAATGTTTAATAGAATTCACCTGTGAATCCATCTGGTCCTGGGCATTTGTTTGTTGGAAGATTTATAATCACAGTTTTAATCTCAGTGCTTGTGTTTGGTCTGTTTATATTTTCTATTTCTTCTTGGTTCAGTCTCAGAAGGTTGTGTTTTTCTAAGAATTTGTCCATTTCTTCCAGGTTGTCCATTTTATTGGCTTATAGTTGGTTGTAGTAATCTTTCATTATCCTTTGCATTCCTGCATTGTCAGTTGTTACTTCTCATTTTTCATTTCTAATTCTGTTGATTTGAGTCTTTTTATTTCGTGATGAGTCTGGCTAATAGTTTATCAATTTCTTTTGTCTTCTCAAAGAACCAGCTTTTAGTTTTATTGATCTTTTCTCCTGTGTCCTTCATTTCTTTGTCATTTATTTCTGATCTGATCTTTATGATCTCTTTCCTTCTGCTAACTTTAAGGTTTTTTGTTCTTTTTTCCTAATTGGTTTAGGCCTAACGTTAAGTTGTTTATTTCAGATTTTTCTTGTTTCTTGAGGTAGGATTGTATTGCTATAAACTTCCCTCTTAAAATTGCTTTTGTTGCATCCGATAGGTTTTGGGTCATTGTGTTTCATTGTCATTTGTTTCTAGGTAGTTTTTGATTTCCTCTTTGATTCCTTCACTGATCTCTTGGTTATTTAGTAGCTTATTATTTATCCTCCATATGTTTGTATTTTTTACAGTTTTTTTTTTCCTGTAATTGATATCTACTCTTATAACATTGTGGTCAGAAAAGATAGTTGATACGAATTCAATTTTCTTAAATTTACCAAGGCTTGATTTGTGACCCAAGATATGATCTACCCTAGAGAATGTTCCTTGAGCACTTGAGAAGAAAGTATATTCTGTTGTTTTAGGATGAAATGTCCTATAAATATCCATTAAGTCCATCTTGTTTAATGTGTCACTTAAAGTTTGTGTTTCCTTATTTATTTTCATTTTGGATGATCTTTCCATTCGTGAAAGTGGGATGTTAAAGTCCCCTAGTATTATTGTGTTACTGTCGATTTCCCCTTTTATGGCTGTTAGCATTTGCCATATGTATTGAGTTGTTCCTATATTGGGTGCACATTTACAATTGTTATATCTACTTCTTGGATTGATCCCTTGATTGTTATATAGTGTCCTTCTTTATCTATTGTAATAGTCTTTTATTTAAAGAGTATTTTCCTGATATGAGAATTCTTACTCCAGCTTTCTTTTGATTTCCATTTTCATGAAATATCTTTTTCCATCCCCTCATTTTCAGTCGGTATGTGTTCCTAGGTCCAAAGTGAGTCTCTTGTAGACAGCATATATACAGGTCTTGTTTTTGTATCCATTCAGGCAGTCTATATCTTTTGGTTGGAGCATTTTATACATTTACATTTGAGGTAATTATCGATATGTATGTTCCTATTACCATTTTCTTAATTGTTTTGGGTTTGCTTTTGTAGGTCTTTTCCTTCTCTCGTGTTTCCTTCCTAGAGAAGTTCCTTTAGCCTTTGTTGTAAGGCAGGTTTGGTGGTGCTGAATTCTCTTAGCTTTTGCTTGTCTGTGAAGGTTTTAATTTCTCTGTTGAATCTGAATGAGATCCTTGCTGGGTAGAGTAATCTTGGTTGTAGTGTTTTCCCTTTCATCACTTTAAATATGTCCTGCCCTTTCCATCTAGCTTGCAGAGTTTCTGCTGAAAGATCATCTGTTAACCTTATGGATATTCCCTTGTATGTTATTTGTTGCTTTTCTATTACTGCTTTTAATATTTTTTCTTTGTATTTAATTTTTGATAGTGTGATTAATATGTGACTTGGTGTGTTTCTCCTTGCATTTATCCTTTATAGGACTCTCTGCATTTCCTGAACTTGATTGACTATTTCCTTTCCAATATTAGGGAAATTTTCAACTATAATTTCTTCAAATATTTTCTCAGTCCCTTTCTTTTTCTCTTCTTCTTCTGGGACCCCTATAATTCGAATGTTGGTGTCATTAATGTTGTCCCAGAGGTCTCTGAAACTCTCCTCAAGTCTTTTCATTGATTTTTCTTTATTCTGCTCTGCATTAGTTATTTCCACTATTTTATCTTCCAGGTCACTTTTCCGTTCTTCTGCCTCTGTTATTCTGCTATTGAATCCTTCTAAAGAATTTTTAATTTCATTTATTGTGTTGTTCATCATTGTTTGTTTGCTCTTTAGTTTTCCTAGGTCCTTGTTATTCTTTTCTTGTATATTCTCCATTCTATTTCCAAGTTTTGGCTTATGTTTACTATCATTATTCTGAATTCTTTTTCAGGTAGACTCCCTATTTCCTCTTCATTTGTTTGGTCTGGTGGGTTTTTACTTTGCTCTGTCACCTGCTGTGTGTTTCTCTGTTTTCTCACTTTGCTTAACTTACTGTGTTTGGGGTCTCCTTTTTGCAGGCTGCAGGCTCTTCATCCCCATTGTTTTTGGTGTCTGCCCGCAGTGAGTAAGTTTTGTTCAGTGGATTGTTTAGGCTTCCTGGTGGAGGGGACTGGTGAGTGTGTTCTGTGGATGAGGCTGGATCCAGTCTTTCTGGTGGGCCAGAACATGTCCGGTGGTGTATTTTGGGGTGTATGTGAACTTGTTATGATTTTAGGCATCCTCTTTGCTAATGCATGGTTTTGTGTTCCTGTCTTGCTAGTTGTTTGTCATAGGGTATTCAGCACTGGAGCTTGCTGGTCGTTGAGCGGAACTGGGCCTTTTCATTGAGATGGAGATCTCTGGAAGAGCTCTCACCAATTGATATTACATGGGGCTGGTAGGTCTCTGGTGGTCCAATATCCTGACCTCGGCTCACCCACCACCAAGTCTTAGGCCTAACTCCTGGATGCAGCAAAAAGACCCTGTCAGCCACATGACTCAGAAGAAAAGAGAGAAAATAAGGAAAGAAAAAAAATAAAATAAAGCTATTAAAAATATAGTATTAAAGTAAAAAAATTTAAAAATTAATAAGAAATAAAGAATAGAGCAACCAAACCAAAAAACAAATCCACCAATGATAAGAAACGTTAAAAAAATCTACTAAGAGAAACATAAAAATCAGAAACTAGTATGTCACTTACAGCAAACCCCATGTCTACAGTTGCTCCCAAAGTCCACGGCCTCAATTTTGGGATGATTCATTGTCTATTCAGGTATTCCACAGGTACAGGTTACATTAAGTTGTTTGTGGAAATTTAATCTGCTGCTCCTGAGCCTGCATGGAGAAATTTCCCTTTCTCTTCTTTGTTCCCACATCTCCTGTAGTTCAGTTTTGGATTTGGTCCCACTTCTGTGTGAAGGTTTCCTGAGGGTATCTGTTCCCTGCCCAGACAGGAGGGGGTTAAAGGAGCAGCTGACTGGGGTCTCTGGCTCACTCAGGTCAGGGGAAAGGAGCAGTACGGAAAGCAGGCGAGCCTGCAGTGGCAGAGGTTGGCCTGAAGTTGCAACAGCCTGAGGCATGCCATGTGTTCTCCAGGGGAAGTTGCCCCTGGATCACAGGACCCTGGCACTGGGGGGCTGCACAGGCTCCTGGGAGGGGAGGTGTGGAAGTGACCTGTGCTTGCACACAGGATTCTTGTTGGCTGCAGCAGCAGCCTTAGCATTTCATGCCTGTCTCTGGTGTTCGCTCTGATAGCCGCAGCTCCCGCCTGTCTCTGAAGCTCATTTAGGTGGTGCTCTGAATCTCTTTTCCTTGCACATCCCAAAACAATGGTCTCTTGACTCTGAGGCAGTTCCAAACATTTTCCCGGACTCCCTCCCAGTTAGCTGTGGCGCACTAGCCCTCTTCAGGCTGTGTTCAAGCAGGCAACCCCAGTCCTCTCCCTGGGATCTGACCTCCGAAGCCCGAGCCTCATCTCCCAGCCCCCACCTGCCCCAGCAGGTGAGCAGACAAGCTTCTCAGGCTGGTGAGTGCTGGTTAGTACTGATCCTCTGTGCAGGATTCTCTCCTCTTTGCTCTCTGCACCACTGTTGCTGCACTCTCCTCCGTGGCTCCAAAGCTTCCCCCCAGCCCACACTCGATCTCTGCCAGTGAAGTGGCTTCCTAGTGTGTGAAAACTTTTCCTCCTTCACAGCTCCTTCCCAGAGGTGCAGGTCCCATCCCTCTTCTTTTGTCTCTGTTTTTTTTCTTTTTTCTTTTGCCCTACCCAAGTATGTGGGGAGTTTCTTGCCTTTGGGGAGATCTGAGGTCTTCTGCCAGCATTCATAGGTGTTCTGTCAGAGTTGTTCCACATGTAGAAGTATTTTTGATGTATTTGTGGGGAGGAAGGTGATCTCCACATCTTACTCCTCCGCCATGTTGAAGGTCTTCCATCCATATCTATCTTTTGATGAATGTGATTTATTTATTTTAATGAAATCCAATCTGTCAATCTTCCTTTTTGGCTTATGTTTTTTGTATCTTATGTCATTAGTATATTCTCCTACATGATCTCCTAGAAGCTTTAGTGTTTGCCTTTTCACATTAAAGACTACAAGCCATCTGGAATGTGTGTGTGTGGGTGTGTGTGGGTGTGTGTATGTGCTGTGAAATGATAGTCAAGATTCATACTTTTCCAAAATGTTGTCCAAGTAACTAGCAGTATTAAATGAAAAGATATTACTTTCTTCCACTATTTTTCAGTGGCACTTTTGTCATTAATCAAGTGTGGATCATAAATACATCATAACTATGTGTGTGGATCTGTAGATTCTATTGTATTCACTGGAATTTAGTCTCTCCTCACATTAAAACCATACACTCTTAATTAGTAGCTTTAAAATAAGCCTTTATAGTTAGCAGTATAAATCCTTCAAATTTGTTCTTCTCCAAGATTACTTCCATTATTCTTGGCCCTTTGAATTTCAATCAGTCTGTCATGTCCTGCCAAAAAACCTGTTTGAATTTTGATTGGGCTTGAATTAAATCTATAGATCAATTTATGGAGGATTTTGCATTTTTACAATATTGAAGCTTCCAATCCATGAATACAAGGTATTTTTTATTTATCTTAAGTCTTTTTTGTTCCCCTTGACCTAGTTATTCAATTTCAGCATGATATGTCCAAGTTTTTCTTTTTATTTATCCTGCTTGTGATTTATTGTGAAATTAGAATTTAAAAAGGACCTGCCCCACAGATGGTGGTGAAGTTTGCATGAGCATGTGAAATGACTGGCACACAAAAAAGGGTCCAATAATTGTTGCTTATTATCTATCATTTGTTTACTCCCCCTCTCTTGGCTTTCCCCTAGGGACTTAGATTTAAAGTTCGTAAAGTAGTACTGTCAATGTATTTGCCCTTGGGGATTAAGAAGAGTAGTAACTAAGTTTACTTTTAACTGTGCTACTGTAATTTGTTTTTTCAGAGGCAGAAGAGTGACTGAAGATAAGATGCTGTCCACCAAAAGAGAAGAAACCAAGCTGATTATATGTGCACTGGAGTGAAACAGAAAGAGATATTAGGAGCCTATGTAAAATTGAGAAAGTGACTAGTTGTGGCATCTTAAGAAGGTCCAGATGATAATCCATTGGACACTTGTCTGTTTCTAGCCCTAGAAATGCATTACCATGGGGAGTCTGTAAGATCTAAAAAAGTACTAAAACTGATGCATTCCATGATAACTAAGGTAAACTGGTCAAGCTATAGCTCAATTTTTCATGTCAATTTTATCTAATCTAAATCTTAGGTTTAAATATTTTAGTTAGCAAATGTTTTAAACCACAGCTAAATATTCAGGTTTAAATTGGGGTCTTCAATGAAAAAGTGCAAATAACTATCAAATCCTGTGAACTGTACATAGCTCTAAAGCATTTTTTGTCATTTTTTTCCTATCAAACCAAATTTTTGGTTTTGGCATGCAATATTTGTGAAAATAATACTTGCATGTTTATGTTAATGTACAGCTGGAAGAGAGTACATAGCAATTATGTGATGACTAAAAGGCCCAAAAGCATAATAGTGATATTTTGAACAATTTAATCCATTAAAAACTCAGTGAAGTGAATAACAAAAGTACTTTTAACATATGGTTGTAGTAAAATAAGGACTGGTAAACATTTTAGTATAATGTGATATTTTTGAGTAATTTTAGTTCTTAAAGCAATATTTTCAGAAAAATGGCATGAAAGATTTTTTCATCATCAGAATTCTAATTTTTCACATCATTTTGTCTAATCTCCATTATAGAGATTTTAAAGTTTTCTACAGTCATTTCCTCTGAACTTTAAGTACATATTAACTCTTACTCTCTGAGGCAGTTCGCAAGGCATGTCTGTCACTATCTTTCAAACCCAGAAGTCTCATCACTACTTCCTTGTCTTTCTCTGATAATCGCCCTCTGGATGCCTCTTTCTTCCTCAAGACCAGCTGATCTCTGATGTCCAACTTGAAAGTCACCACCTCTTTCTGCTAGTGCATATTTATTAGCTACTGTGTTGCACATACTACTTTATCTGCATCTAGCTTTTGACACATCTCCTTTATCATTACTCACAGTTTGTCATGAAATCCCAAAGTAATAGTCAACATGTTTTCCCCTTCCTTTCCTCTTCAAACTGATTCTCTCTCTCTCTCTCTATTCTAATAAACTGCTCACATTCATTTTGTTGTTACCTTTTAAATTGCCCCATTTTTGGGGCATCTTTAGCATATACTTCTGATAACAGTCACATTGTCATTGCTAGCTCATTCCACTTTTATGGTTTGTACTCTGTTCGTCCTCTTCTTACCTTTATAACCATTTCTCCCTTTCTTACTGATTCTTCTCCAAGGGTTTTCTTTTAAATTTTTTATCTCTGACCTGTGCACACAATTTCTGTTGTGTCCTCATATACAGCACCATTTTGATAAAACACAATTACTAATTATTTCTAAATCTGTATACAGTGGCAGAATTATCTCTGTTAGTATTTAATTGCATTTGTAGACATCTTCACAGAAGTCACTTTCAAGCGTCTTAGACATAACACATTCAACACATCTTCTTGACCCCAAACATACTTCTCTTTTCTATTCCCTAATACAGTGAAAGGCACCAATATCTGTTTAATTACAGAGCCAATTTAGGGTCCTAAATATTTCACTATCACTCATATGATACCTTCACTCATTTACTAAGTCTGGGGCATACTACTGTCTTAATATTTCCCCCTAACATCCCATCTTAACCCTTCCCACTATCATGCTTAATTGGGACTGTTACCACTTTTCAATCAAATCACTAAAAACTCTTCTTATTGTTCTTTTCTGTCTTTTATTTTGGACCATTTCTTCATCTGAACCTACACTAATCTTTCTAAAATTTACATCTGATTAATTCCTCCTCCTCACACTCTCATTTAAAACTCTCCGAGGACTCTTCAATCCTTTATGCCCCAACACCTGAGGCCAAAGTTGAAGAGATGGAGTTGACATCTGAATGAGAACCAGGTGTTTTTTTTCCCCCCACAAATTGCCTTATTTTAACGGCTTAATAAAACTTTCTAAACATCTTATTTATGATCATCCAAAACTTATTTATTATATCAATGTTTTGGGAGAGGCATATTTAGTTTTTTTTTTTTGTTTGTTTTTGTTTTATTTAAATGAATGAGCAAAAGACAAGAGTGACCATTATGACTTTGGACCATGAGAAATAACTAAATGACTTTGAAATATGCCTGAACTAGTTGCTAATTTTCATGTGGGGAGAAAGTGTTCAGAAAGTGTTTATGCTGGTTTAAAAAATTAAAAATTTCCTTCTTTTTAGGGGTAAATAAAATTGAATTTATTAGTATCTTTATTAGTATATTTCAGTGTTCTTTCTTTTCTTTGTTTGTTTTTATGATTCTCATGGTACCAGTGGTGTACAGGACTATTACTGATACTTACAAATGAAAAATACATATTCAGCTGTAAACCACATCCAAGAGTTATACGGTTGACAGAGGCTTGCAGAAAGCAGCAAGAGCTGTACTTTAAAAAAGAAAGCTGAAAATAATCAAAATGAACTTAGTAGCTGAAGGATGGGAGAGTAAAAAGGACAAGTCAAAATTAGGTCAGAATGCCAAAGAGATGGAAAAAATATACATAGTGGCTCATGTAAACTTACTTGATATTCTTTTGCTAAGCTTTGTAACCAAGGAGAAAAGTTAATAGCTAAGCTAGTATTTTTTTTTTCCTGGCATAGATGTCTACAAACCCAAATAAAATTGAAGATCTAGGCATTTTAAAAATCTATTTCTTTTTTTGCTCATTATTTTGGGGGAACTTTGAAAAATGTGTCAAAATAAATGAAATGTGGGCCCTGAAATAAACCAAAATTTTTAATTTTAAAGTAGACTACTGAGGATGTTCCAAATATGAATTAAAATTGTATGTTTCATGCCTTCTCCCTTCCTTGTATAGCAGCCTTCCACAGGTATCTTCACCACCTGAACTGTCACATTTTCCAATATGTCCTATAAATATGTTCCATAAATATATCCCATACTAATTTTCCTTAAGTACATATCTGATCACTCCTAAAGAGATAAAGAAAATTCCACTCTGCAACCTCTCCAATTCTACCTTCTACAGTTGTTAAAGTTCTATGCATATATTTATTTTCTTCCCAATTCTCTCTATGCATCAATAAAAATATTGTGTTCATAATACTTAAATCATGTACTATTTGCCAGTTAACTTTTCTTAATTGAAAAGAACTCAATAAAATGAATTATTAATTAATTATGATACATTCTCACAGTGAAAGATAATGAATTGAATTTTATTGTGAAGATATACTATATTTAAATAGTCATTTTATGATTGTAATTTTCAGTTGTTTCTAGTTAAATAATATAAATCCTTTATCTTTACCCTTATGTGTATATATCTTTAAGATAAAATTTAATAAGTGAAATTGTAGAATTAAAGACTATATGTATTTAAATATCGAAAAACATTGACAAATCACTATCAAAAAGATTTAGCCAATTTACCTTCTTATCACCATGATATGCAAGTACCTGTTTCTCCACAATCGTTTCTAAACAGAGTATTATAAAATGTTAATCTCATTTTCAATGTTATCCATAAAAGATGGTATATCACTTACTTTAAGTGCCACTTCTGTATTTAAAAGTTTTGATATATTTTCTTCTGCTTACTTGTCATTTTAAATAATTTCCTATAAGCTTCCATTTCCTACTAGGTTAATATTTTCTCTTAGAATATTTGTTGTGAAAATTCTGTATGTTATATAACTTAACCCTTTGTTTTATATTTACATTGCATTTTTCATTTAAAAAAATCTTTGATGTATTATTTTTAATGTTATTTTTAGGATCAATATATGTAATGAGTATTTTCTTTTGTGGAATTTTGGTTTTGATTTCTTATTTATAAAAATCTTCTATACTCTACATCTCATGTTCACAACTAAACCTAATTTTGATATTACTTTATAATTACTTGTAAGAAATATCTGCCTATATTGACATAAACTAATTTTATTTTTAGAAAAAAGGAATAGCTGTTATATATTACAAGTTTAGTTTATGTGAAGGGAAATATTATTTTCAGTTTTGAATTGTATTAATAGGCTTCATCAAATTCTATTCTTGTTTTGGCAAAATAAACATCACAGTAAATTAATGTGTATTTGATTTCAATCACCAATCTTTTTCAGATTTCATATTAATATTCAATAAATGATATATGTAAACATTCCTCTTTTTGCAATTATTGTGATGCATTTTATATATTTTATGCTGGTTTAAAAAATTAAAAATTTCCTTCTTTCTAGGGGTAAATAAAATTGAATTTATTAGTATCTTAATACTTGAAAATAATTCACCTGTGAGTCAATATGGGTCTGTTGCACATGGAGGATTCTTGTGTTTAGAAATTGTGTTTAGAAAATTCACATTCTTCAAGGACATTTAACAGATTTGGGTTTTTTATCTCTTATTGAGACATAATTAATGACTTGATGAAGGAAATTATTTTTATGTCCTTGGCATCTTCAGATAATTTAATGTTAGGTATCTTGGCGTTTTTCTTTTTTTTTTAAATTTATTTATTTGACTACTTAGTGGTTGACCAATTTTTTGGATTTTTAAGTATCAGCTATTGCACTAAATTAGCAATTTACCTCTTATTTTTTTCCTATATTATTGGTGTTTCTTGGGTACTTCCTTTTTTTGCTTTTTTTAAAAAAAATATTTATTTATTTTTGGCTGTGTTGGGTCTTTGTTGCTGTGCGTGGGCTTTCTCTAGTTTCAGAGAGCAGGGGCTACTCTCCGTTGTGGTGCATGGGCTTCTCATTGTGGTGGCTTCTCTTGTTGCAGAGCACGGGCTTTAGTCAGTTGGGCTTCAGTAGTTGTGGCACGCAGGCTCAGTAGTTGTGGTGCACGGGCTTAGTTTTTCCACAGCATGTGAGATCTTCCCAGACCAGGGATCGAACCTGTGTCCCATGCATTGTCAGGCGGATTCTTAACCACTGCATCACCAGGGAAATCCCTTTTTGCTTGTTTTTATATTTGTTTTATTTTATTTTTCTTGAAAATAATGTTTTAGTGGTAACCAGAAATGATCTCTGGTGGGATTAATGCAAAGATTAAAAAAAGAAGAAGAAAGATAAATACAAGGTAAAAAATGTGAAAATGATGTAAAGTTACTTTAATAGTAGGCAAAGTAGAGACTTATAAAGATGATTCTCCAAAGGAAGAAACTACATAGCAAAAACCTAAGCAGAAATAAAAGCTTCTTATGAAAGAGAAAGCTTGTCACAGAGACACACAGGTGCTGACACCACCAACAGAGGTGAGATTAACACCAGTGCCAGTCTTTCTGACATTTGCTCAAGGTGTATTCTTTTTATTTTCAAAATAAAGTACCCTCTGAATATAATCATTCTTGAGGTTATGACTATTTGATTCTGAGCTCATAAGGAAAAACTAACTCTATGAAATGTTCCCAACATTTATTTTAAGACTAGATGAATCAAAAAGAAATATCTGCATAGCCTTGTCCAACAGGTCCAAGTTAGTTGGATTCCATTCTGTAGTTACTTTCTTTAGCTATGATTCATTTTAATTGGAGCATAAACTGAGTAGGTCTACATATTTCAGGCAAAATGATAGAAATGAGTATTAATTACTATTACTATAGCAAGTATTTGAACAATTTATTGGGGGATATGAGGTATATGAATTAAACAAACTAAGGTATTTCACTTAAATTCAATTAACTCACTTTTTGGCAAGGAGTAAGCACAAATACTTTGACTTCTATTTATTGGCCAGTATGACTTGTGTCTAGTATATTTTATATTATTTGTTCATTTTAAATATCATCATGACCTATGCTTCCTTATAAACTTATTGATAAATATTTATTTTATTTAACATTCAAATTTTCATTTATTAGTCTTTCCTTCAGGGAAACCTCTTAATAGTTTTTAAATGCTATCCCAGGCATTTTTGAAATAATTCTTTCTTCATGAAAACAAGCTATCCCAGACTAATTTGGATATTTTCTGACCCAATTTTGGAATTCATGGATGATGAAAGGAAGAAACCAGACTCAAAAGGCCACATACTATATTATTTCAGTCATATAACATTCTAAAAAGGCAAAACTAAGGAATGGAAAACAGAAATATTTGCCAGTTATGGAGGAAATGATGGCTGACTATGAAAGGATCCATAAGAGAATTTTTAAGATAATGGAACTGTTCTGAATGGTACTGGAGTGGTGGATACATGGTTTTATGCATTTATCAAAGCCCATAGAATTGCACATCACAAAGCATGAGCTGCAAAGTATGCAAATAAAAAAATGTATCAAGTAAGTACCTGGCATCCCAGAATGTAATGCAGACTGTGAGAGATGAAACTAACTGAGTAAAAAATTCATGACATAACCTTACTGCAGGGAATGGAGATAAAAAGAAGTTGATTTAATTAACACTGAAAAACAGCATTTAGACCAAAAACTGTAAAGTTAGAACTGTAACCATGCATAAATACTGTACTCTGGTTGGTAATTGTGCTCCGTATTGAGGTACAGTATAACAATTCTGAATCTGCTTTATAAATCTATTCAGGTTAAACAATTATATAAGTGGATAGTGGGTTGTGGGGTGAAGTTTATCACTGTTGGACAGGAAACATATAGAAAAGCAAGAGAGAAAGGCTAGAATGAATGATGTGGTACTGAATTGGAGCAGGAGACATCGGTATGAACTTAGCTTTAGTTTAATATAGGTACAGATGGATAGATATAGAAATAATGATAGATATGTGTGTTATTTTATATTAGTAGTATCCATGCATATGTATTCTAGATAGTTTGCTAAGAGATTCTAGAAGCAATAATAACCCAATAGCTAAGAGCACACCCAGCACCTAGTTTTTGGTTTCTAAATGTCATTATTCAATGAAAAGGACATGGGAAGTTTGTAGAAATGTCTGACTGTAAGGCCAGGTCAGGTAATGTACCAAATGAGGCTGGAGCACCTTTTAGTTCCAGAAAGCAAATAAGTACTCAAAAAGCTAAGGGGGTGGGCATGTCAAAATAATATAGAAGCCAAATTGGAGGAGCTACTTATGGTCAAAGCTGGAACAATTTTACCAATAAAATGAATAGTGTGATACTGGATTAAAAACCAATGTATTAAACAAATTGATACATACTGAGTAAATTAATGATTGAACAAGTAAATAAATGGGGGAGAAGGGACAAATCCTCCTTACAGAAGAATTAAATGTAATATAAGTAAATACTGCCCCCTCCAGGAGATGGAGCTGAAATCCATGGTTATTCATGTTAAAATGCTTAGAAAACTAAATTAAAAGGAAAGTTCCTTTATCTGAATAAGAGTACATTCAAAGATCTACAAAGATCATATTTAGTGGTTCATATTAATATCTTTCTACTTGTGAATAGGAATGAGACACAGGAATTCTAGCCAGTGCTACAAGCAAGGAAAAACAATTAAATGAATGTACGATAGAAAAGAAGGAAAAAACATTCCATTTGTAAACAAATGACATGATTGTGCATATGGAAACTCCAAAATAATATATTAAAAATTGTTATAATTTGGTAATTCAAGGTTTCTGGATTCAAGGCCTGTATATAAAACCATACATTTCTATACATTAGTGACAAAAATAGAATGTGAAGCTTGTATGATATTATTTATAATAGCATAACAACATATCCAATGCAGAAAAATAATTTTTTTAAAAGATGTGCAACATCTCTATAGAACATTAATTGGTGCTATTGATAAATATTAAAGAAAATCAAAATAACTAAAAGGTTACGTCATTATACATACCTAAAGAGTGAAAGTTGTAAAGATGTAAGTCCTAAATCTATAAATTCAGTGCAATAGCAATAAAAATTATTCAGAATCTTGAGAAGTTTTGTCGGGGTGGGAGGGTAGAGGTGCGAATCGATAAGGTTATTTGAAACTTTCTATGGAAACATCCAGGGAAAATAGCCAAGACTAACTGACAAACAATAAAGATGGAGACATCTACTGGATACCAGGGTCATTTTAAAGCTCCATGATATAGGACAGTATATTGGTGCAAGGATAGACAAATAGAGCAGTGGAACAAAATAGAAACTACAGAATCAAACGCAAACATAGTCATTTGATGTAGGATGATGATATCATTGCAGTGCAGTGGAGAAAAGATGATTTTCAGTAAACAGTATATCTCTTCCTCTACACTTTTCCCAATAAGTCTTTTATGTTTCTCTTAAATCTTTTTATTTTTCCAATGCTCTTGTCTAACATATAGTTATTTCAGGAACGCTGACTGCTAAAAAACAGACTTGAGAGGCTTGACTTTTACATCTTCACAAAGAATTTTATATTATCCTCCTTCCTTAGTGTGTAACTCTCTGAAGATACTGGCTTTGTGCTTGCCTACTTATCAGATCCAAAAATCTGGTGCAAACAAAAACAACAAGTACAATTTCTTGAGTGTTGATTGCAAACCTAGATATATTGAGGACGAACTTTCCAAATGTTTTATCACTCCCCATGAACAAATTAATTTCTGCTATGTTTAACTGCTTACTTATGTTAATTATTGCCTAATAATCATACAGCTATTTAATGTTATGAATGTTGCTTTCAGTACATCTTTAGACCTCTCCCCCAGGTTAGGATTTTTTAGAGCTTTCATTAATTTGTTTTCTAATTATTCTGCAATATGAGCTTACTTTCTCCTTTTACCCCTAAGTTAAAAGGGGAACATGTGTAATGGGAGTTGTTGCATATATTTCTAGCTTTTAAAGTATCACGGTTTCTCTATTTATTATTATTATAGTCTAGATTTAGTGAATTGAGTCCTCAGAAATTTGTCTTTAATATTATTCCATTTTAAACTATCATTGTTTTGCTTGTAATCTTTTTCTCCCTTTTCTGTAAATATTCGACTGCTTCAGATTATTTTATGCTCTTTTCACTGCAGTTTGCTTAAAAGCTAAAATTAAACATCCCCCAGCTCTTCCTCTTAATGAGTTCACTGATATTCTGAAAGGATGAGGTTTCTGATACACTGCAGTATGGTCTGGTAGTATTGAGTCTGTCTTGTCACAGTTTTTATTTGAAGGAATTGAATTGTGAGTTCTTTTCTTTCTCTATGTAAATCTTCATTACTGGTCTTCTATTTTTCTGGTTGACTGTTTCCTGAGAGGCTTTCACTGAGAAACTGAAAAGGTGAGGGTTGTTGTAAGTGCATCAAGTCCAACCTCATCTCCCAGAGGTATACGGAGAACTAGTTAACTTCTGGGTTGTAAGAGATCCTGGGTCTCCTAGGGAGAAGAAAACATATAGGTGGAGTGCTACATAGAGTCTCTGATACTGTTACTGTCCATTTGTGAGACCAAGTTTGAGCTTAACCTCAGGTAGTGGCTGAGCAAATCCACGTTGTCACAGGTATAAACCGCCTTTGTTTTCTGTGTATTCTTGGGTGTTTTAGAAGGTTCCAGAAGTCAGATGATATTTTAAAGGTAATAACGTCTTTATTTTACTTTATTCAACGTAACATAGACTCTTTCTTCTCCTTTTTTCTGTAGGAATTTTTACATTTTTATTTTGAAGAATATTATACTCTACATTTTTTAAATATTGAAAATCCCTAGTTTAATCACAAAGGTCTTGAAGGCCTTTTGCAATACGTTTTGTGTGTGTGTGTGTGTGTGTGTGTGTGTGTGTGTGTGTGTGTGTGCTTTGCTAATATCATTTGCCTCCATATGTATCTTCATTTAGTTTTTTAATGTGCATACTCAAATATAGACCTTACTGCCCTACTAAAATCTAAATTCTTAAAATTTTTTCACCTTGTGCCATCTTTTAAGAGCAAAAAGGAGAAGAGAAAAAGGAAATATCTGCAGGACACAGGTCTCATCATTTTTGTCACTCTATGATTTAAGCATAATGTTCTCTGGATATTTGTTAATTTTACTTTTCCACTATAGCTCAAAACTAATCTTGAACAAGCAAGACTGTACTCCTCAACTGTTTACCAACATGCTAAGGCAAATTCACTGTTAATCTTCTCTTGCTACTTCTAATCTGTACATTTAGGGGAAAACAATATAAGCCAGTATTATTGAGATCCAAACCCAAATGATATATTCCAGAAATATAACTTCATTGTAAGATCTTAGCATCTCATATTTATAAAAAATTCTGAGAAGGGTTCTCCAAAGAATATGCTTGCTGAGATTCTAAATCATAAGCAAGGAATTGTCAAAACAAAGAAAGTAAACTGAAGAAAACTTTAGGTATGAGGCCAATAGATTAAAGACAAAGAGCCAGATATGAGAACTATTTACAAATAGAAGACAGGATTTAGAGATTGAGCAATTTCTGAAGTGACAACAGAGGCTTTCTATAGATTGCTTGTGACCTTAGAAATGGATAGAAAAGAAGCATTAAAAGAAAGTGAACCCCATATTTCCATAGCTCCTGAATGCTAAAACTGCAAAGCCATATTAAACTTCTTTGCAAAATATCACTCACCTGGGTCATTAATTCAGTGAAAAAATGTACAGAAAATAAACAGACATATCTTTTCACAATTCATCTGAAAAATAAAGCACCTTGGAGATTTTTGCCTGACACTTCATCATCAAAAGTAAATGCTTGTAAAAAAGAGGCCCAGAATCTCAAAGAAACATTACCTTTATTGCATAAGAAAATATCCATAATTGCTTTCATCAGAATGCTGATTCAGGAAAATCTAAATATTATTTATAGAATGTGTGAAAATGGGTTGTAGTATCCAACCATCAAACACCTATTTCCACAAATAAGTTATTATCAAGTCTTATTAATACTACCTCCTAAGTGCTTTTCATCTTTCCTATTGATAACTGTTCTTAGATGAAGGAGCAAAAGCAATACAATAGAGAAAAGATATTTTCTTCAACAAATGGTGCTAGAACAACTGGATATCCACATGAAAAAAAATGAATCTAGACATGGCCCTTAAGCCATTTACAAAAATTAACTCAAAATGAATCACAGACCTAAGTATAAAATACAAAACTATAAAACTCTTAGATGATGACATAGGAGAAAACCTAGATGACTTTGGGCATGGTGATGTCATTTTACATACACACCAAAGGCACAATCCATAAAAGAAACATTTGATAAGCTGGACTTTATTAAAATTAAACATTTCTGCTCTGTGAAAGATAATGCTAAAAGAATGAGGAGACAAGCCAAATCTTGGGAGAATATATTTGCAAGGGACACATCTGATAGAATATGGTTATCTAAACTACACAAAGAACTCTTAAAACACAACAATAATGAAACAAAAAACTCATTTTAAGAATGGGCCAAGGACCTTAACACATCTCACCAAATAAAATACACAGATAACAAATAAGCATATGAAAATATGTTCTACTCTTATACCATCAAGGAAAAGCAAATTAAAATAATGAGTTACACACCAATTGAAATGTCCAAAATCTAGAACATTGATAACCCCCAGTGCTGACAAGGATGTAGAGCAACAGGAACCCTCATACATTGCTGATGGGAATGCAAAATGCTGCACCATTTTGGAAGACACTTCGGCATTTCTTACAAAACTAAACATACTCTTACATACAATTCAGCAGTCACACCTATTGATATTTACCCAAAGGAGTTAAAAACTTATATCCACCCAAAAAACATGCTTATGGTTGTTTATAACAGCTTTATCCATAGTTCCTAAAATTTGGAAGCCATCATGTCCTTCAGTAGGGGAATAGATAAAGTGTGATACATCCAGACAATGTAATATTATTCAGCACTACAAAGAAATGAGCTATCAAGCCATGAAAAAACATGAAGGAAACTTAAATGCTTATTACTAAGTGGAAAAAGCCAATCTGAAAAGGCTATTGGAAACCTAATACTGCTCTAAAAATAAAGTCTTAAAAACAAAAGCTTTTCATTATGTGCAGAGCCCCAGAGTTATGAAAGGACACTCTGATGAGGAAGTATGAGAAATTGAATGTGGCTAAACAATCGTGATACGGGAGTAACTTCAGGGAATAATTTGAAGAAAGGTTGGAGCCACATCATGAAAGATCGTAAATGCCGAACTAGGAAGTGTGGATATCCTACAGTTAATGGGAAGTTTTCAAAAAGGAAAGTGATGTGATGGCATTTGCTATTTGAAGACAACTCAGGTAACACTGTAGAAGACTCACTACATTGTGGGATGTTTCAAAGAGAGAAAAATGTCAATGAATGAAGCGTATTCATTCAATATAAGTCTTGGTAAGGCAAAATTCTGTAAAGTGTATTGATTTAGAAGGTTTTGGCCCTTGTCTCACTTTATGAGAGGTGGTGTAGCATAAATGTATAGCCTGGTAAGCTTGAGACCTTAGGCAAATTATATAATTTCTTGTTTTTTATCCAAGTAGAAGGGATACTGTTAGTGATTTCACAAAGGCTTGCCAAAATTGTGAGAAATAGTAGATGTTAAGCTCCTGAACTAAAGTGAGTGACAAAAATAGATGCATACTTGTTATAAGTCTTATGCTTATGGACAAACTTTCTAAAGATTAATTTCAAGAATGGTTTTAATTTTACATATAATCAACAAAATGCCATTGGCCTGTTTTGCTTAACAAATGCCTGTAATTTTCTTTCCTATATATACAATTTCAATGTTGTATGACTGGGTTATTTCTGTTCCTCAGGTTCTATTTACTACAACATTATATATACTTTAACAACAGTGGGGTGGAGGAGAACTTTAAACCACACTGACCGAAATCTGTTTCTACTTGGAATTCAAGATGGAAATTGGCCCTCCTTGGTGTGACATAACAGTCCCTGTGTGCCACTACTTACCATGGCTGATGGCAGTAAGTCACTTGATGCCCAATAACAATGAGCCACCATAAGATGTCTCAATAAGCCAGGTGATGATAAGATTCTACACCATGATTATGGCTGCAGAATAGATTTGAACATTTATGGTGATGTATCAATGAATGATCTCATTGAACAGGGAAGTTGAAGTGGCAAAAAGAAATCAATTCTCAGGCTTTTGGAATGTTAGATTGTGTGAAGTTTAATATTATGTAAATGAGAAGTTATCTATCCCTTTATTCACTATTTTTGATCAAGTTCTCCTAGCACCTATTTGAACATATACTTCAGCATTTCTTAAAATTATCTTTAAAAGATACACTTATGCATAATCATTATTGAGAAACGTAGGATTTACTGAAGACCTAGGAGAGATATTAAGTCACACATTCCTAATAAAAAACAAAACTCTGTAAAAGTATCTACTTGAAAGAACCATAATTTATTTCATTTTGCCCATGATTCTTACCCTCACAAAATGCTCAGTCTTGCTGGTGGCTTTTCTTTTTTACATATTTCCTCTAGACATTTCTAATCACTCTCTATTTTTTGTTTTGTTTTGTTTTGTTTTTTTATACTGCAGGTTCTTATTAGGCATCAATTTTATACACATCAGTGTATACGTGTCAATCCCAATCGCCCAATTCAGCACAACACCATCTCCACCCCACCGCAGTTTTCCCCCCTTGGTGTCCATATGTCTGTTCTCTACATCTGTGTCTCAACTTCTGCCCTGCAAACCGGCTCATCTGTACCATTTTTCTAGGTTCCACATACATGCGTTAATATACGATATTTGTTTTTCTCTTTCTGACTTACTTCACTCTGTATGACAGTCTCTAGATCCATCCACATCTCTACAAATGACCCAATTTCGTTCCTTTTTATGGCTAAGTAATATTCCATTGTAGATATGTACCACAGCTTCTTTATCCATTCGTCTGTTGATGGGCATTTAGGTTGCTTCCATGACCTGGCTATTGTAAATAGTGCTGCAATGAACATTCGGGTGCATGTGTCTTTTTGAATTATGGTTTTCTCTGGGTATATGCCCAGTAGTGGGATTGCTGGATCATATGGTAATTCTATTTTTAGTTTTTTAAGAAACCTCCATATTGTTCTCCATAGTGGCTGTATCAATTTACATTCCTACAAACAGTGCAAGAGGGTTCCCTTTTCTCCACACCCTCTCCAGCATTTGTTGTTTGTAGATTTTCTGATGATGCCCATTCTAACTGGTGTGAGGTGATACCTCATTGTAGTTTTGATTTGCATTTCTCTAATAATTAGTGATGTTGAGCAGCTTTTCATGTGCTTCGTGGCCGTCTGTATGTCTTCTTTGGAGAAATGTCTATTTAGGTCTTCTGCCCATTTTTGGATTGGGGTGTTTGTTTCTTTAATATTGAGCTGAATGAGCTGTTTATATATTTTGGAAATTAATCCTTTGTCCGTTGATTCGTTTGTAAATATTTTCTCCCATTCTGAGGGTTGTCTTTTCGTCTTGTTTATGGTTTCCTTTGCTGTGCAAAAGCTTTGAAGTTTCATTAGGTCCCATTTGTTTATTTTTGTTTTTTATTTCCATTACTCTAGGAGGTGGATCAAAAAAGATCTTGCTGTGATTTATGTCAAAGAGTGTTCTTCCTATGATTTCCTCTAAGAGTTTTATAGTGTCCAGTCTTACATTTAGGTCTCGAATCCATTTTGAGTTTATTTTTGTGTATGGTGTTAGGGAGTACACTAATTTCATTCTTTTACATGTAGCTGTCCAGTTTTCCCAGCACCACTTATTGAAGAGACTGTCTTTTCTCCATTGTATATCTTTGCCTCCTTTGTCATAGATTAGTTGACCATAGGTGTGTGGGTTTATCTCTGGGCTTTCTATCTTGTTCCATTGATCTATGTTTCTGTTTTTGTGCCAATACCATATTGTCTTGATTACTGTATCTTTGTAGTATAGTCTGAAGTCAGGGAAGCTGATTCCTCCAGCTCCGTTTTTTTCCCTCAAGTCTGCTTTGGCTATTCGGGGTCTTTTGTGTCTCCATACAAATTTTAAGATGATTTGTTCTAGCTCCGTAAAAAATGCCATTGGTAATTTGATAGGGATTGCATTGAATCTGTAGATTGCTTTGCATAATATAGTCATTTTCACAATGTTGATTCTTCCAATCCAAGAACATGGTATATCTCTCCATCTGTTGGTATCATCTTTAATTTCTTTCATCAGTGTCTTATAGTTTTCTGCATACAGGTCTTTTGTCTCCCTAGGTAGGTTTATTCCTAGGTATTTTATTCTTTTTGTTGCAATGGTAAATGGGAGTGTTTCCATAATTTCTCTTTCAGATTTTTCATCATTAGTGTATAGGAATGCAAGAGATTTCTGTGCATTAATTTTGTATTCTGCAACTTTACCATATTCATTAATTAGCTCTAGCAGTTTTCTGGTGGCAGTTTTAGGATTCTTTATGTATAATATCATGTCATCCGCAAACAGTGACAGTGTTACTTCTTCTTTTCCAATTTGTATTCCTTTTATTTCTTTTTTTTCTGATTGCCGTGGCTAGGACTTCCAGAACTATGTTGAATAATAGTGGTGAGAGTGGACATCCTTGTCTCGTTCCTGATCTTAGAGGAAATGCTTTCAGTTTTTCACCATTGAGAATGATGTTTGCTGTGGGTTTTTCATATATGGCCTTTATTATGTTGAGGTAGGTTCCCTCTATGCCCACTTTCTGGAGAGTTTTTATCAGAAATGGGTGTTGAATTTTGTCAAAAGCTTTTTCTGCATCTATTGAGATGATCATATGGTTTTTATTCTTCAATTTGTTAATATGGTGTATCACATTGAATAATTTACGTATATTGAAGAATCCTTGCATCCCTGGGATAAATCCCACTTGATCGTGGTGTATGATCCTTTTAATGTGTTGTTGGACTCTGTTTGCTAGTATTTTGTTGAGGATTTTTGCAACTATATTCATCAGTGATATTGGTCTGTAATTTTCTTTCTTTGTAGTGTCTTTGTCTGGTTTTGGTATCAGGGTGATGGTGGCCTCATAGAATGAGTTTGGGAGTTTTCCTCCCTCTGCTATATTTTGGAAGAGTTTGAGAAGGATAGGTGTTAGCTCTTCTCTAAATGTTTGATAGAATTCACCTGTGAAGCCATCTGGTCCTGGACTTTTGTTTGTTGGAAGATTTTTAATCACAGTTTCAATTTCATTGCTTGTGATTGGTCTGTTCATATTTTCTCTTTCTTCCTGGTTCAGTCTTGGAAGGTTATACCTTTCTAAGAATTTGTCCATTTCTTCCAGGTTGTCCATTTTATTGGCATAAAGTTGCTTGTAGTAGTCTCTTAGGATGCTTTGTATTTCTGCAGTGTCTGTTGTAACTTCTCCTTTTTCGTTTCTGATTTTATTGATTTGAGTCCTCTCCCTCTTTTTCTTGATGAGTCTGGCTAATGGCTTATCAATTTTTATTTATCTTCTCAAATAACCAGCTTTTAGTTTTATTGATGTTTGGTATTGTTTTCTTTGTTTCTATTTCATTTATTTCTGCTCTGATCTTTATGATTTCTTTACTTCTGCTAACTTTGGGTTTTGTTTGTTCTTCTTTCTCTAGTTTTTTTAGGTGTAAGGTTAGATTGTTTACTTGAGATTTTTCTTGTTTCTTTAGGTAGGCTTGTATAGCTATAAACTTCCCTCTTAGAACTGCTTTTGCTGCATCCCATAGGTTTTGGGTCGTCGTGTTTTCATTGTCATTTGTCTCTAATTATTTTTTGATTTCCTCTTTGATTTCTTCAGTGATCTCTTGGTTATTTAGTAACGTATTTTTTAGCCTCCATGTGTTTGTATATTTTACTGTTTTTTCCCCTGTAATTGATATTTAGTCTCATAGCCTTGTGGTCAGAAAAGATGCTTGATATGATTTCAATTTTCTTAAATTTACTGAGGCTTGATTTGTGACCCAAGATGTGATCTATCCTGGAGAATGTTCCGTGCGCACTTGAGAAGAACGTTTAATCTGCTGTTTTTGGATGGAATGTCCTATAAATATCAATTAAATCTATCTGGTCTATTGTGTCATTTAAAGCTTCTGTTTCCTTATTTATTTTCATTTTGGATGATCTGTCCATTGGTGTAAGTGAGGCGTTAAAGTCCCCCACTATTATTGTGTTACTGTCAATTTCCTCTTTCATGGCTGTTAGCAGTTGCCTTAAGTATTGAGGTGCTCCTATGTTGGGTGCATATATATTTATAATTGTTATATCTTCTTCTTGGATTGATCCCTGGATCATTATGTAGTGTCCTTCCTTGTCTCTTGTAACATTCTTTACTTTAAAGTCTATTTTATTTGATATGAGTATAGCTACTCCAGCTTTCTTTTGATTTCCATTTGCATGGAATATCTTTTTCCATCCCTTCACTTTCAGTCTATATGTGTCCCTATGTCTGAAGTGGGTCTCTTGTAGACAGCATATATATGGGTCTTGTTTTTGTATCCATTCAGCAAGCCTTTGTCTTTTGATTGGAGCATTTAATTCATTCACGTTTAAGGTAATTATCGATATGTATGTTCCTATGACCATTTTCTTAATTGTTTTGGGTTTGTTTTTGTAGGTCCTTTTCTTCTCTTGTGTTTCCCACTTAGAGAAGTTCCTTTAGCATTTGTTGTAGAGCTGGTTTGGTGGTGCTGAATTCTCTTAGCTTTTGCTTGTCTGTAAAGTTTTTGATTTCTCCATCAAATCTAAATGAGATCCTTGCCGGGTAGAGTAATCTTGGTTGTAGGTTCTTCCCTTTCATCACTTTAAGTATATCATGCCACTCCCTTCTGGCTTGTAGAGTTTCTGCTGAGAAATCAGCTGTTAACCTTATGCGAGTTCCCTTGTATGTTATTTGTCGTTTTTCCCTTGCTGCTTTCAATAATTTTTCTTTGTCTTTAATTTTTGCCATTTTGATTACTATGTGTCTCGGCGTGTTTCTCCTTGGGTTTTTCCTGTATGGGACTCTGTGCTTCCTGGACTTGGGTGGCTATTTTCTTTCCCATGTTAGGGAAGTTTTCGACTATAATCTCTTCAAATATTTTCTCTGGCCCTTTCTCTCTCTCTTCTCCTTCTGGGACCCCTATAATGTGAATGTTGTTGCGTTTAATGTTGTCCCAGAGGTCTCTTAGGCTGTCTTCATTTCTTTTCATTCTTTTTTCTTTAGTCTGTTCCACAGCGGTGAATTCCACCATTCTGTCTCCAGGTCACTTATCCGTTCTTCTGTCTCAGTTATTCTGCTATTGATTCCTTCTAGTGTAGTTTTCATTTCAGTTATTGTATTGGTCATCTCTGTTTGTTTGTTCTTTAATTCTTCTAGGTCTTTGTTAATAATTTCTTGCATCTTCTCAATCTTCGCCTCCATTCTTATTCCGAGGTCCTGGATTATCTTCACTATCATTATTCTGAATTCTTTTTCTGGAAGGTTGCCTATCTCCACTTCATTTAGTTGTTTTTCTGGGGTTTTTTCTTGTTCCTTCATCTGATATATAGCCCTTTGCCTTTTCATCTTGTCTATCTTTCTGTAACTGTGGGTTTTGGTCCACAGGCTGCAGGATTGTAGTTTTTCTTGCTTCTGCTGTCTGTCCTCTGGTGGTTGAGGCTATCTAAGAGGCTTGATGGGAGGCTCTGGTGGTGGGTAGAGCTGACTCTCACTCTCTATTTTGATGTGGAATAGTTTAGTTCTGCTCCTGGCTTCCCTTTCCAAATTCACATATGAAATTCATAAGATGTTCAGAATGAAATCTCCCTCTTCCTATGGTACATTTGATATATTTTATTAAAATATCACTATCCCGAGAATGAGTCACATCTCAAGAAGAATAATAGAAGCTTTTAAAACATATTTTATAATATTTATAATATTAACCATGAGAGAGAAAACAGTTTAAAAAGCAAGAGCCAATATGCCTGGGAGGTGGGATTTGTAGATGTTGAATTTTAACATGTTATATGATTTTGTAACATCCAGGTGTGATGTCTAGTATACTATTGGAAAGAAAGTTTTTGTACTATGGCCAGGGATGGATTGGCAACTGATTAGTTAAGGTGAGAGGAATATGTAAGAAATGATCTTAACATATAGACTAAAATGCAATAGGGCTGGAATGAAGTGCCCTAAAAGGGAGGAAAATTCTTGCAGACCTTTCATACCCCCATGCCCTTGAGGCTGCCTAATCAGCAACTGTATTTACTTTCAGGTCACCCACTTGATATCCAATAGATAACCAACTTTCCCAATCTCTCAATATATCATAAGAAACCAATATACATGTTATTTTAGTTACTTAACAATATGTAATAAACAGAAAATTTCTTTTAACTTTAAAATTTAGATGATGTAAAAGGCACATTAACATTTTTCTTAATGTTTATATCCCTTGTTTTAGACTGATTATAACTTGGACTCTGACATTTGCAAAGAAAGCAATTAGTTTGAGTATTAAATTTTTCTTGACAAAAAATTACATTGCGTTTTTCTGTCATACTAGTAGGATATTTCTATAACTCTTAAAATTTTAAGTTTTTACTTCTATAAATTGCTAAGTTCTATGCTTAGAGCATATCTAATAATAATAATAATAATAATAATAGTAATAAAACTGATAGCAACAACTAATAGTACAGATCCAAGGGCTATTCTAAGGATTTTTATATTTGTTAGTATATTTCATTCTTAAAATAATCTTATGAACTAGATAATTTATGAAGTAGATAATAGAATATATTAAGTTCTCTTTGATCCTTACTTCAGACAGGTGGAAAATGAGTAAGAGAAGGGTAAAAAACCTGATCAAACTTGCACAGCTGGTAAATTTGAATCTAGGTAGTCAGGTTCCAGCATTGATGCTCTTAAAACTATACAATACTGTAGTCTTGTTATCTGTCTTTGGCAACAATGATATTTCAAAAATTCAAAATGGCTATTACTTACCTAAATATGCAATTTATAAGTGGATAGGACTTTAAAAATTTGTGACTTCTGACTCCAGGGTAAGGTTTTTGTTTGTTTCTTTACTTGCTTCATGGTTATTTTTCCTTGTTTTCTTTTTACTTTAGACCCTACTGCCACATAAACATTGGCAAACTTTGGAGAGAAAAGGCTGATGGTCAGAACAAGTTATTATTTCACGTAAATTAATCAGCTAGTGCCTGATAACATGTTGAGTGTATACAAATTATTTAGATTCAGTACTGGAATCAAATGACAAAATATGCAATTCCCATCCTCTTAAGAGTGAGCTGATGATCAAGAATTAGTTACTTGCTTCTAAAGAATAAAAGATTGAAAGGGAAACATAGTCACTTTATAGAGGATAAACCTGGCAAACATTACCTTAGCCAAGTGATCAAAGCTAACATCATTGGGAATAAAGCACATTGTCAAGTACTTCCTGATGTGAGGTCAGAAGAAGAAAACCTCATCTCTATGGTATTCTTCCTCAAAATCCATCAGCATAGTCTAAGCTTGAGAAAACATCAGAAAAAAAAAAAGTCAAATTGACAGACATAAAAATATGACCTTGAAAAGTATCAAATTTATGAAAAAATATTGAGAAAATGTCAGAGATTAGAAGAGACAAGGAGAAATAATAACTGAAAACAATATTTTATTTTCTGTTGGATCCTGGAACCACAAGGGAAAAAATACTTAGGGGTGAAATCCAATAAAGTTTTTAATTTAGTTGCCAATGTTCTGCCAATTTATATTTCTCAGTAAGGAGGTTTTGGGTTAAGAAATCTGACATGGTTCTGAAGCATCCAGTACTGATACAGTCTGCACAGCAAGTTTAGAATTTCAGTTATATGGGCATTGACGCTTCAATTGGAAAACTGGCTAATGGTACCCAAACTCATCAAGATATAAAACCTAAGGATGTCTTGTAACTTTAAAGACTACCTAGTCAATCTCTAATCCTTGTTTGAATCTGTTCTACAAACTTTTCTACGAGAAAGCCATCCACTTGGTCTGAAATAACTCCACAAGTAAACAAAGCTCCCTGAAGACAGTGACCTGAAAATGAAAGTGCAGCATGGTGGAAAATATAATAAGCAAGGATTCCTAATTGCTCTATTGTTGTAAAACTCTGAGGCAGGCAAGGATTATTGAGAGTAGGCTTCCTGCTGGCTGTGCCTCTATGCTAGCCTTGAAATCTGGCTACTTCAAGTGAGGAGCATTGGCAGCTGCTAGAAGAAGCACACTACTGGGTTTATTGTTGTGTTTTTTCCTGCTTCAAAGTGCTATCTTAGATATAGGTAATGGCTGTTTCCCAGGGTTGCTATCCCATGGCTCTTCATCCAATTCTCTGGGCAACTATTACCTCTAAGCTGAAACTGCCAGTCAAGAATTTATTGGAAAGTGGAAGAGAAGTGTCAGTATAGTTTAACTTCACACTTTATTTAGTTATGTTATTCATATATTTTTTAGTGAAATATGTTATAACAAGAAAAGTTAAGAAATATGTTTATAAGGGGTTTTTAGTGGTATTATTATTATTTTTTAAATAGCCACGTGTGGCTAGTGGATTTCTTAGTGGACAGCACAGATCTAGATTTTTATTTTTAGATCTTTATTTATTTATTTGATTGCACTGGTCTTAGTTGTGGCTCCCTGGCTCCTTAGTTGCAGCATGTGAGCTCATTAGTTGCAGCTCCCGGGCTCCTTAGTTGTGGCATGTGAACTCTTAACTGCGGCATGTGAACTTTTAGTTGCGTCATGAATGTGGGATCTAGTTCTCTGCATTGGAAGCATGGAGTCTTATCCACTGCAGCACCAGGGAAGTCCCTAGAGATATTATTTCAAATAAGAGTTTCCTATCACTTCAACTAAATTAGAATATTATTAAGCATATTTAGTTTAAAAATTTTCTTTTGTTTTAGACTGCTTTCCTAAACTATTGAGTGAAAAGCATGGTTTATTTAACTCAGCTACTCAACTGTGAAAAGCCTCACTCTTTGGCATTAAAAAAAATAAACAAGTTGCTACCACTCACTTGGTGACTTTTATCCTAAGCATCAAAGTCTAATGACATAAAGACTCAATAGGTAGGAAAAAAAGATGAGAGTGAGCCTTCCAACCTCAAATTTAAAAAAGAAAAGCTACCACTAAAATTCTTTGCATATGAAGGTTTGCATATGAAGTTCTGTTTTTAAAATGTCTTTTACTAGAGATAAATAGAAAATGTGAAATGTTAAATAATTTACCTTAATAATTTAATTTATAAATAAAGCTCTGTAGTTGTCCTGGACTTTCATACCTCAAAACAGATTATACATGTGTGTGTGCATATATAAATATATTAGCACAACCTAAAGCTTACATGTATGTCATTATCATCTATAATAATAATGATAAGATGATGCTTTTTTCAAATGCCTAGGAAATCCAGATAGCCAGGAGAATGGATTATCTGGGGAGTCAAAAGATGACTGCCAAAAAAAATCGAGATTTATTATAGGAAATTTTCCAAAAAGGTCTGAAGCCATGGGGTCAGATTCATGGCTCCCTCTGCAGTGAAATTACTTGTCAAATTCAGATCTTGCAAGTTCTTGGTGTCATCATTCTGAACATTAATTAATGTTAACACATAGTTGGAGATGTAGCAAGTAGGGTTTTACGATATTATTCTTAGTAGGTCAAGAATATCTCTGACCAAATCCCCCAATTTCGATTAGTTTCAACTCAATATTAATGATATTTATCAAGCATTTACTATTTTCTAAAAGTTCTATCACTGAGAGAATAAAAGGTAGTTGGGAGAATTTCATTGATCCAGATAGTTTTTGATAGTATCGTTTTGCTTATATAATGATTTCTGATATATTTATTAATTTATATATTTAATATAATTTCTGATATATTTAATGACTTGAAATCATAAGAGGAAAATAAAATATCATTATCAACAAGAATGACATATTTATGATGTAGATATAACTAGGCTGTTTTGGAGCTTTGGTTATAAAGGAAAGGAATGCTCAGCACAGTTTGAGAGTTCTCACAAATTTCTGGAAAGAAACTTTTTACATATAAAGTATAACTATGATCCAATGACCAAAAACTTTAGATAAGACTATGATTCAAAATGAATTGGCACCTCAAAAATACAATTTTTGTCAGATATCCATGAATAACATAAAAGAGCAAATTAGATGAGAACTATCTAAAATGCACAGTAAGCAAGCCTGAAGACCTTTTGCAAGATTCTGTATGTTCTTCCTTCCTCACTTCCATCCTTCCTTCCTTCTTTTCTTCCTTCCTTTCTTGCTTTTTTCTTTCTTGTTTAATTGTAAGAGGTTAGAAGAAATACACATAACCAAAGAATACAAAAGTGTGACAAAAACATGGAAAAGACGTGTCAGGAAGATCTGCCCTCAAAATGAGATGTGGCTTGTGAGCCTGTGGAATGTAAGAAAAGTGGGACTTCTGGGAATGTTTGCAGAGGAAGGTAAAAGAGAAAAAGAGGTCAATCTGCTTGAGGCAGGTGCTATTATTTTAATAGAAGTTATAAAAAGGAGCCGACCTTACACTAATTTGTCTTCTATTTCCATCATCGAGTAGAAGTTCTTCAAACTTAAGGGTGGGATAAATGTAGAAAAGAAAGAATTGAATTCTTAAATCAGATATTGCAAGGTTTAATGCATATAGACACCAGAAAGATAACATAGAGAGGCATGCAGGGCATAAAAGAAAGAGGAGAATGTGGAACTGTAAAGAACTGAAAAGCACATCTTTATCTAAAGCAATTCATGCTCCATTATAAAAAATAAAAACACATTCTATGAAGAAAATGCTGCCCAGTGACCCTTCCTTTTCTGCTATCCTTTATGTCAAAACTCCTAGAAATCCTTGTCTGGGCTTTCAATTCTAGTACTGCAGTGTATAAGATGTCTTGAAAAAAAAACTCCACTACATAACACCCATGAATAGTGAATGTATTATAGCAAACATTATTTGTTTGGTTGATAGATTTGGTTCCTCTTTGGTTTGGTTTGTTTTAAGTCATTCTTTACAGCTCAAGAAAGCAAGTGAGAGAAATATCAGTGGTCAGATAAAAAATGGGAGCTAGAAACAAGAAGTAAGTCAGTGTATATTTTAAGCTACTCTGGTGCCCATACAAACACTGATAACTAAGAGAATATTTTAGTATTTGTTCAGGCAACGGGAGACGTGGATGGTCCACTGCAAAGAGAATTGTGGCACCCACATAGAACTGGAACCCATCCAGTGAAATTCTCAGTGAAAGGATTAGATGGAAAACTCACTGAATTGTCAAAGGGAGATAACATTCATTAACTGTCTTCAAATGGGTTTTGGGTTCAAAAAGGTGTCATTTGAGAATTGAGTCATTTATCTGCCCTAGCATAGATTTGTGATTTGCATATATCTTCTTTTTGTAGCCATTGATACCTGCAGACAAATATTAACTTTGAAAGACCCACAAAAGAAAAGTGATACTCAGCTAAACAAATGATCTGAAGTAATAGAATCAGCATGTCGGAAAAAGAGACAAATGTTCATTTGTCTGATGTTGCAGACCACTGTGGGAATGATGAACAGTTCAATAAATGCTGTTAGGGTAATAATAAAATATGACTGAATTCCTACCTTACACCATGTAGACAATTCAATTACAGGTGAATTAAATATTAGCTAAGACAATGAAACTTGAAACTTTTAGAATAAAACATGCAATAATATATTGATAACTTCTGGAAAGAAAAGGATTTCTTGACACAAAATACATTATATTGAAAGTATTGACAAGTTGACTATATTTCTTTAAATGTATTTAATTACAACTAGAAAAATTAAAAGACAACTATATTCCAAGAAAAGATAATTACAATATATTTAACCAACTTTTGTTAATATAAATTATAACATATATTATATATGAATTAAAATTAAAAGCAGTAATGTGAAGTCAGTTTAAGAAATATATGCAAAAGAAAATAACAGACAATCTACAAAAGACGATAACAGAATCACCAATAAATAATGGTAAAGATGATCACCTTCACTATCAAACAGAAAGTTGTGAAATAGGAAACATAAAAATATATCTTTTCATACTTATCAAACATTTTTTAAGTTATAAAAATAACAAGAATTGTCAAAGGTGTACTATGACACAACTGTTATATTCTACTAGAGGAAATATAAAGTGATACCATCAAACAAGTTTACAATTGAGAAGAAATTGCAAATGTGAAAATGCGTAGCAAACACTAGCAAATGTGAAAATTTGTGTATCTTAGGACCCAATAATCCAAATACATAGTCTTACCTGTGCACAAACTGACATTTACAATAAGCATCTTTCTGAATATTAAAAAAATAAGAAAAACCAAAAATATCAATCAACAAAAAAAGTTGGTAAAAACCATCATATGATTTATACAGTAACTAGTAACATTAATAAACTATAGCCACACATGTCAGCTTTGGTGCATTTCATATACATTTGAATAGAATATATTTGAATTGAAAAACACCCGCAAGAATTAATACGATATATTTACTTTGCACACAGTTTAAAAGTATGCATAAAAGACTCTTTTTTTTAAAAATTATATGCATCAAAAAATTATAAGCCAAAGAACAGGAATAATTAAGTTATTATAGGAATTTCACCTAGTACCCAAGGAAGGGGAAATACAAACAATGAAGGATATTAAGGAGTTCTATTAAATTTTAATGCTTATTAAATTAACTATATAGATCTATATTGTATTATTTGCACATATTTATATATAATACAATTACAATATATACCTAATTTAAAAGAGTAATTAAAATCCTCCAGCTTTTTTATTGTAATCTGTTTAGTTCCCATATCTATACTGAAATTATATTCAAGGTCACAAGTGTTCTCTAAATTTCTAAACCAAAACCTAATATGAGTCTTCATCTTAATTTCTTTGGTAGTTTTGAACATGATTGCTGACTCCCTTCCTCTTTGTTATATAAAAATGCATTTAAGTATGAACACTATACTATACTTTAGTATACTTTAGTATAGTGTATACTAACACTATACTTTGTGAAAAACTGTATGTGTACCTGTGTGAATTTTTTCAATATGATTTTTCTTCCTTTCCATCTTCTTTTATTTTCCTACTGGAATTCAAAGTATAAGAATATTAGACCACTTATTGTTATTGTTCGGTTCCTTATTTTCCCCCATACCAACCTTTTTTTCCTCTTTTACTTCATTTTTGTGTTGTTTTGTTTTTCCCTGTGCCTTCAGGAGTACTAATCTTCATTTTTGTGTCAAATCTACAGATAAACCCATTCTGTGAATTGGTTTTATTTTAGTTTTTGCATTGTTTTTAGATCTAGATGGTCCTTTAGGTTCCCCTTAATAATTTCAGTTTCTTTCTATATTATGTTGATATATTTCTTTAATCCTTGAATATATTTGTATTAGATATTTTTAAGTTTTTTTTTTTTTAATTCTATCTAAGGCATGGCTCTTCTGAAGATGCTACTGAATGTCACAGATGTTTAATGGCATCTTCACACTCATGCAATGTGTCTATATCACACTCATCAGACAAGCATCTTTCTTTTTAAGTTTTAAAATAACAAAATAACAAATGCTGTCAAACATGTGCAGCATTGCTCACTTCAGCAGCACATATACTAAAATTGGAACGATACAGAGAAGATTAGCATGGCCTCTGTGCAAGGAAGACATGCAAATTAATGGAACATTCCATATTTTTACTAGAGAAAGAAGAAAAAACAAAACCCAAAGTTAATAGAAGGAAAGAAATCATAAAGATCAGAGCAGAAATAAATGAAATAGAAACAAAGAAAAAAATAACAAAGATCAATAAAAGTAAAAGCTGGTTCTTTGAGAAGGTAAACAATATTGATAAACCATTAGCCAGACTCATCAATAAAAAGAGGGAGAGGACTCAAATCAATAAAATTTGAAATGAAAAAGGAGAAGTTACAACACACACTGCAGAAATACAAAGCTTCCTAAGAGACTACTAAGCAACGCTATGCCAATAAAATGGACAACCTGGAAGAAATGGACAAACTCTTAGAAAGGCATAACCTTCCAAGACTGAACCAGGAAGAAATAGAAAATATGAAAAGACCAATCACAAGTAATGAAATTGAAACTGTGATTAAAAATCTTCCAACAAACAAAAGTCCAGGACCAGATGGCTTCACAGGTGAATTATATGAAACATTTAGAGAAGAGTTAACACCCATCCTTCTCAAACTCTTCCAAAAAATTACAGAGGAAGGAACACTCCCAAACTCATTCTATGAGGCCACGATCACCCTGATACCAAAACCAGACAAAGATACTACCAAAAAAAAAAAAAATTACAGACCAATATCACTGATGAATATAGATGCAAAAATCCTCAACAAAATATTACCAAACAGAATCCAAAAACACATTAAAAGGATCATACACCATGATCAAGTGGGATTTATCTCAGAGATGCAAGGATTCTTCAATATACGTAAATCAATCAATGTGATGAACCATATTAACAAATTGAAGAATAAAGACCATATGATCGTCTCAATAGATGCAGAAAAAGCTTTTGACAAAATTCAACACCCGCTTATGATAAAAACTCTCCAGAAACTCTCCAGAAAGTGGGCATAGAGGGAACCTACCTCAACATAATAAAGGCCATATATGACAAACCCACAGCAAACATCATTCTCAATGGTGAAAAACTGAAAGCATTTCCTCTAAGATCAGGAACGAGACAAGGATGTCCACTCTCACCACTATTATTCAACATAGTTCTGGAAGTCCTAGCCACGACAATCAGAGAAGAAAAAGAAATAAAAGGAATACAAATTGGAAAAGAAGAAGTAACACTGTCACTGTTTGAAGATGACATGATACTATACATAGAGAATCCTAAAGATGCTACCAGAAAACTACTACAGCTAATCAATGAATTTGGTAAAGTTGCAGGATACAAAATTAATGCACAGAAATCTCTTGCATTCCTACACACTAATGATGAAAAATCTGAAAGAGAAATTAAGGAAACACTCCCATTTACCATTGCAACAAAAAGAATAAAATACCTAGGAATAAACCTACCTAGGGGGACAAAAGACCTGTATGCAGAAAACTATAAGACACTGATGAAAGAAATTCAAGATGATACCAACAGATGGAGAGATATACCATGTTCTTGGATTGGAAGAATCAATATTGTGAAAATGACTATACTACCCAAAGCAATCTACAGATTCAGTGCAATCCCTATCAAATTACCAATGGCATTTCTTACAGAACTAGAACAAAAAACCTTAAAATTTGTATGGAGACACAAAAGACCCCGAATAGCCAAAGCAGTCTTGAGGGAAAAAAACGGAGCTGGAGGAATCAGCTTCCCTGACTTCAGACTATACTACAAAGATACAGTAATCAAGACAATATGGTATTGGCACAAAAACAGAAACATAGATCAATGGAACAAGATAGAAAGCCCAGAGATAAGCCCACGCACTTATGGTCAACTAATCTATGACAAAGGAGGCAAAGATATACAATGGAGAAAAGACAGTCTCTTCAATAAGTGGTGCTGGGAAAACTGGACAGCTACATGTAAAAGAATGAAATTAGAATAGTCCCTAACACCATACACAGAAATAAACTCAAAATGGATTAGAAACCTAAATGTAAGACTGGACACTATAAAACTCTTAGAGGAAAGCATAGGAAGAACACTCTTTAGGATTAATCACAGCAAGGTCTTTTTTGATCCACCTCCTATAGTAATGGAAATAAAAACAAAAATAAACAAATGGGACTTAAAGAAACTTCAAAGCTTTTGCACAGCAAAGGAAACCATAAGCAAGACAAAAAGACAACCCTCAGAATGGGAGAAAATATTTGTAAATGAATCAACAGACAAAGGATTAATCTCCAAAATATATAAACAGCTCATGCAGCTCAATATTAAAAAAACAAACAACCCAGTCCAAAAATGGACAGAAGACCTAAATAGACATTTCTCCAAAGAAGACATACAGATGGCCAAGAAGCACATGAAAAGCTGCTCAACATCACTAATTATTAGAGAAATGCAAATCAAAATTACAATGAAGTATCACCTCACAGCGGTCAGAATGGGCATCATCAGAATATCTACAAACAACAAATGCTGGAGAGGGTCTGCAGAAAAGGGAACCCTCTTGCACTGTTGGTGGGAATGTAAATTGATACAGCCACTATGGAGAAGAGTATGGTTGTTCCTTAAAAAACTAAAAATAGAATTACCATATGACCCAGCAATCCCATGACTGGCCATATACCCAGAGAAAACCATAATTCAAAAAGACACATGCACCCCAATGTTCATTGCAGCACTATTTACAATAGCCAGGTCATGGAAGCAACCTAAATGCCCATCGACAGATGAATGGATAAAGAAGATGTGGTACATATCTACAATGGACTATTACTCAGCCATAAAAAGGAACGAAATTGGGTCATTTGTAGAGACGTGGATGGATCTAGAGACTGTCATACAGAGTGGAGTAAGTCAGAAAGGGAAAAACAAATATCGTATATTAACGCATATATGTGGGACCTAGAAAAATGGTACAGATGAACCAGTTTGCAGGGCAGAAATTGAGACACAAATGTAGTGAACAAACTTATGGAGACCAAGGGGGGAAGGCGGCAGGGGGGTGGGGTTGGGGGTGTGCTGAATTGGGCGATTAGGATTGACATATATACACTGATGTGTATAAAATTGATGACTAATAAGGACATGCTGTTTAAAAATTTAAATTAAATTAAATTAAAAAAAAAAAGAAAGATGTGCAGCAACACAACTCTTATATCCTCTAAGAGGAAATGTATATTTGTGAGCTCTGAAAATTGGTCAGTTTACATCTCCCTAGCAGTAGTTCTTTCCCTAGTAATTACTATTTGCCTGGCCCTGTGTAGTTGACCCTAAACATGTAGACATTAGTATTTAACCAAAGACTCAAGAGGAACTGTAAGCAGATTTCAGAAGCCCTCATAATCTACCCTGTCAATTCTACCCACTACTTCTCTCAACTCTATTATTTGTCTGCTCAACCCAGCAAGACTTCATATTTGCTTCTCCATGGTCTTGAAAGAAATGTCAATCCCATAACCAGTGTGATGACAGGACTCAATTTTTGGTCTTGTCTCAAGACCCACAGGCTATGCTGCCTGTTACACATTGTCTGAGAAAATCATTTCATATATTTTGAAGTTGGTTAGAATAGAAAGACAATTCAAATACCATTTACTGCATCATGGCTGCTCATTGCTTTTTAAATAAATAACCTAATATCATTAAATACCTGTTTCATAAAAAGAATGCAGTCTAAAGACAGATTTTTTTTTTCTTTTTATAAATTTATTTATTTATTTTTGGCTGTGTTGGGTCTTCGTTTCTGTGTGAGGGCTTTCTCTAGTTGCGGCGAGCGGGGGCCACTCTTCATCGCCGTGCGTGGGGCTCTCACTATCGTGGCCTCTCTTGTTGCGGAGTACAGGCTCCAGAGGCGCAGGCTCAGTAGTTGTGGCTCACGGGCTCAGTTGCCCCGAGGCATGTGGGATCTTCCCAGACCAGGGCTTGAACCAGTATCCCCTGTATTGGCAGGCAGATTCTCAACCACTGCACCACCAGAGAAGCCCGACAGACTTTTTAGAATTGACTTAGTATTTAATGCAAGTTATATATCTATCCCCAATTGCATAGAAAACATAAAGCAGCAAAAGCTCCCCAAAGGTAATTAGAAAGGATTAGATAATAATAAAGGTATATTTTGGATACCGCATAATCCCCAAATAGATAAAGTTACATTAAATCATATGTGTAAATATGTTTGTTGACCTAGATTTTCTTAATTAAAAAAAAGGATGCACTGTTTGATGTTTATGAATCAAATAAACTTGTAAACCTCTTGAGTAAGAGTTTCAATTGATTTTCACCTATGTTGGATTCACATTTGCTGGAATCATAATAAACTTCTGATCTTCATGAGATTCAGCTAAAAGCGTGCTGATACCTTTGAGAAACCCCATATGATTTTAATAATCAATATGCATATGAAGCCTATATTTGAATTTACCTCAAACATTTTAAGAATACTTACCTTTTGAATTGATCATTTCCAAAATTTGTTAAGGAATGCTGGCCTTTGAGTCTAATTCTTTGATATTACTAATTTAACTAGATAAGACTAGTAGACTAGTCTATGCAAGATAGAAGCATAGACTCAAAGCTTGAATCAAGGTACACATGTAAATATACTTTACTACCATGATGACAACAATCACAGCTAATGTTATTAAGTGGTTAGATATACCAAGGACTCTTCTGAGTTATTTATGCAATTTTCAATCCTTGTAATCTACTTTTGAGGTAATCTCTATTTCTATCACTACTTTATTTTTTTTTTTCTATCACTACTTTATTGATGAAATAACAAAGACTCAGAAAAGTGAATATTTTTGTCCAAAGAGTATTTTGGACACATAGTCTACTTTGACAAAAGACTAGGCAAAATCAGAATTCAAGTCCTGACAGTCTAATTTCAAATGACATCTTTTGAATAAATTAAATGTCATCACTAAATTTGCCACAAAGAAATGTCATTTCTTTAGTTCAGTAGTAATAATTACCATGGTGTCCTGTGCTCATAGACTCTATGAGAAAATAAAGATTGGAGTAAACAGGTCATTTAATCTTTTTGAAATAAAAGTGCAACTCACAATCATTTTCTTGACTAGTTCCCTTGATTTCAATGATAAAATCTTACTCTTCTACATAGATGTCTTTTTAGGAATTTATACCAACTCTCCAGTGTATGTGGGTTTTTATTTTCCATCTATCTTAGAGGAAAGAGATCCATTAAAAACTTTCAACTAAGCTCACAGTAGAGTATAGTTATATGAATATGTGTACTTTGCTCATACAGATAATAATTTAGTTAATGTAGATTAAGTTATTAACAAATATGCTTAATCTTTCCATTTGTAAGCATGTTTAAAAGAGATTCTTTGGAAAGAAAATAAAATTGAGAAAACAGATAAATAAATTTTAACAATGATAGTGCCCATTTTGATGTGTGAAATAATCGCTATCAATTACAGTATTTATCTATTTGATAAATATTGGAGATCATTTAATATGCTAAAGTCTTCCACACTTATTTTGCCTATTAGTGGATGTTCTGTGCAGCATCAAACACAAAAGTTTTGAAGTTTAGTACTTTTATATTTGTATTTTAGTGGATTAGTGTGGAGGAGGTCATCAAGAAGGATTGACCCTCAATTGACCCACAAGCAGGACTTGGGTGATCAGAGGCTCCCGAACCCTTCCTCTGTCCTTGGAATGTATGCTGTGCTCACCTCCCTATGTGAAGCCATTGCCAAGGAAAGGTTTGAGAGCAATGTGTTGAGACTATCTGGATGGTATATATGACTGAACGCAGTTACAGTCTCTATATAAACTCTTGGGGGCTGTTGAATGCGGAAATCTACTCTTCTTGCAACCACCCAAGACAAGTCTCATATATAGGTTCCCTTGCTTATCAAACCTGCCACCTACTAATCTAGAACATTCTGTCTCCTTCTTCCATCACTCCTTGCCCTCCATGTTCAGAGGCCTGTTTCAGATTTTACCTGGGAAGATCCTGGGTTTGCATACCAGCAATTAGTACTTTAGTATTTAGTATATTAGTATTTTTCTTCTTTAATTTTTTGAAAGAAATAAAGGAAGCCTTCTGGGTCTAAAATTTTCTTTCTTGAAAATTGTTTAACCACAAATTATTTTATTGAATATATATACAGTGTTCTGGTTATTCATTTCTCATTGAGTGACCTTTGTAAGTTTGTTAATTCTCTAGGTATTTCTCCAACTAAACTGTCAAATTTATTATCATCATTTTTCATAATATCCCCTTATCATCTCTCTCACCCCTTATATTAGTAATTTCTCTGAATCTCACTCTCTTAATCGATAAATCTTTCTAGAATCTAACTGATCTTCTGGAAGAAATTACATTTGACTGATCTGATTTTCTTTATTATTTAATGTTTTTATTTCATTAATTGATTACCTTATCTTTATTTTTTAAATTTTTTAATTAATTAATTTATTTTTATTTTTGGCAGTGTTGGGTATTCATTTCTGTGTGAGGGCTTTCTCTAGTTGCGGCAAGCGGGCGCCACTCTTCATCACGGTGCACGGGCCTCTCACTATCGCGGCCTCCCTTGTTACGGAGCACAGGCTCCATACACTCAGGCTCAGTAGTTGTGGCTCACGGGCTTAGTTGCTCCGCGGCAGGTGGGATCTTCCCAGACCAGGGCTCAAACCCGTGTCCCCTGCATTGGCAGGCAGATTCTCAACCACTGTGCCACCAGGGAAGCCCCCTTATCTTTATTTTTAATGTGTTTTGATCATTTTGTGTTTAATTTGTTCTGTTTTTGACATACAATCTTATATTAATTTTTTAAGGGCCTATAGCTGCTTTTATTTTTTAACCATATATAAATATGGACAGCAACCAGCTTCTCATACAGCCTAATGAACTGCAAGTTAGTGCAAATAAAACAAGGTGTAGTGCAACCTCAGAGTTTAAATAGGTTAAGTCATAAGAATTCAAAAGTAGTAAGAAACAAATGTTAATATCAGAGGTAGAAAATTCTCAGCAACTCCCAGGTCATACTTTGGGTTATGTTCACACTGTAAAGTTAGAAATATTTTTCATATTAATATGGATGAATGCTTATATAGAACTTTATAAGTTACAAAGTATATTTATATGCCTGTGTCATTTTAATTTTGACCATTGTTTTAAATTAAATAGGTCAGAAATCACTCATTTTATAGTTTAATGAAAAAAGGACATAAGTAATTAAATGAATAAGTATTTTGCTAAATAATGGCTATTAAGTTACAGGAACAGACAGCTATTGACCTCGGTCCTAATTCTAAGTTTATTGCCTTATGCTACCTCCTTAAGAAATGGATGAGAGGCCCTTTAAAATCTTTTGTCCATATTTATGACAACAGGAGTAAACAAAGACGATTTAGCGTGCTTTTCAACAATTAAGTCAAAAGCAAAAGGACTGATTAATTCTGTTAAAAAATATATAACAACAACAAACTCAGTTATGCAAAGTACTTGTTATATTCTGATGGAATACAATTCCATTTCATATAGATAGTAGGTTAAGAGATCACTCTCCCTGTCTGTGATATCTAATACTATTCTAGTAATTGAATCTATTTAGAGTTGAGGAATTGAAGCATAGTTTAACTTACTCAAAATACAGAAACAAGCCATGAATCTTTATATGGCCACCATGTTAAAGAACATTTCTGATTGAAAATTTGATTGAATCAGTCATCTTCATTTTCTCTTTCAGGAGGTATATTTGGAATAATAGGTACTTAGAGCCCTCAACCAGTTGCACTGTTGGATAAAGAACTGTGGATATCCTGTGGGTTTTGGAGCATAAACAGTGATCTTTTCTCTGACACTTAAAATATAGACCTCTGCTTTCCTTCAGCAACACTAGTATATATTTATCTTGAGAGTTCTGGCCATAACTGTTGCTGCTGCTGCTGATTAGTGGGGTTGGTCCCAAGTATGAGTGCCTGCAAGGCCTGGTCACATGTGTTGTGGGAATGATGGTGTGCAGGACTGGCCCCCTGGAGCAAGAGCTTTTCAAGTGCACTGGTGGTGGCCAAGGCCACCCACCTGTGGGGCAGGGTTACCCCCTAAAGAGGAAGCCACTTTTGAGGGGCACCAGTGCCAGTTTGGACAGCCTACTGGTCAATTTGTTCTTTTTATCTAGATTCTTAATGTGGAAATTTAGGTAATTAATTTGTGACTTTTCTCATATGTATTCTAACATAGTTCATTATGGCTACAAATTTCCCACAAAACATTTCTTTACTCTGCTTTCACATTTTTTTATAGGTTCTCATGGTATTTTTTATTTGGTCCATAATGGATTTTAATTTCCCTATTTGCTTCTGCTTTTGTTGTTATTCAGGAATATGTTATTTAGTTTCCAAACATTTGGACATTTTCAAAAGATCTATTATTATTTTCTAGTTTAATTCCATTGTAATCAGAAAAGATTCTATTTATAGGTTTAATTCCTTTGAATTTATTATGGATTTTTTTTATGATTGACACTGTTGTTTATGTCTTTTATACCTTACTGATTTTCTGTCTACTTGCATCAATGTTCAAATATCAATGTTCAAATAAAACTATAGATTTGTATATTTCTTTATTACATTTTTTATTCAATTAAATTTTGTTTCATGTATTTATAAGTGCTATTATAAGATGTATAAACATTAAGATTGCTATCATTTTGATGAATCAGTTCCATTACCAGTGAGAAATATTTCTCCTCATTCCTGGTAATATTTTTTGCTAAGAAATTATACTTGATATGTAAATAAGTACTCCATCATTTTTTAAATTAGTGTTAGCATGTTATGTCTTTTAATTTTATCTAATTATAATGCTATATTTAGAGTAGATTTTTCTTTAGTATATTTCTGATATTTAATTGGAGTGTCTAAACCATATTGATTTAATGTTGCTATCAATATACTTGAGTTTAAATGTACTATACTGCTATTTATTTCTATTAATTTCATTTTCTCCCCTTTTCTTCTCTTTTGCCACCTGTTGTATTAGTTGTGTATATTTTAGTAACTCTATTTGACCTTCTTAGTTGATTTATTCACCACAACCCTTTTCTTTAACGTTGATTTATAGTTTATGGTGTACGTATATAACCAGTTTCTCCTCCTGCCATTTGCTATATTATTGTAATGCACTTTAATAAACTTTAAATTGTATCATTATTGTTTTTGCTTTAAACAATATCTTAAAAGAGATTTCAAAATTATAATAAAACATGGCTTATTTACCCACCTATTTAGCTTTTTTAGAGGGAGTGGTGCTCATAATTCCTTTGATTAGATATAGATTTCCATATGACATTGCTTTCATTCTGTCTGAAAGAATTGCTTTAAAATTTCCATGGTACAGTTATGCTGGTAACAATTATTTTAGCTTTATTATATCTGGAAAAGTCTTTATTTTGCTTTTGAAAATATAACTATAAAGTATATTTTTGCTAAGTTGACTTTTTTCTGTTAATACTTCAAAGACACTGCTTCGGTGTCTCCTGGCTCTTATTTTTTCCAGTTGAACTCTGTTGTCATTCTAATATTTGTTCTGCTGCTTGTAAAATCTCTTTAGTTCCCTCTAGCTGATTCTAAAATATTTGCTTTTTCTCTGGTTTTAAGGAATTCAATATCATGTGACTTTTCTGTAATTTTCTTCTTCAAGGATGAGCTTCGGATTCTTTGAACTTCTTGAATCTGTGTGTTTGTAGTGTTAATCAAATTTGGGGCAAGTTTTATTCACTCTAACTTTAAATATTTTATCTGACCCACCTTCCTCTTCTCCACTTCAGTGACTCTAATTACACATATATTAGGCTTCTTGAGACTGTTCAAAATTTCACTGACGTCCCCTTCATCTTTTTAATGTCTTATTTTCTCAATGTGTTTTGTTTTGGTTAGTTTTACTGCTGTGTTTTCATGCTCACTCACCTGTTTTCCTGCAGTTTCTAATCTGCCATTCATATGATCAAGTGAATTTTTCATGTCAGACACTGTGATTTTAATATATAGAAATTCAATCTGAGCCTCATTTTAAATTTCTTCTATGTCTCACTTAATATGCTTACATTTTTCCTCTACCCCCCTGAAGATATGGAAAAGAGTTATAACTGCTTTAATGTCCTTATGTACTAATTATAAAATCTGTGGCATTCCTGCGCCATTTTATCAAGATTTATTTATCTCATTAGGGATTACATTTTCCCACTTCTTTTCAGGCTTGGTAATATTTGATAAGGTGCCAGGTATTGTGAATTTATCTTTTTGTGTCTTATTTTCATATTCCTATAAAATTATTAAGCTTTGTTTTGTGATGCAGTTACTTAGAAACAACTTAATTTTTTTCCCAAGATTTTTTTTTTTTTTAAACTTTATAGGCTACTTTAATCTAGGGCTGACTTTGTCCTACTACTGGGGAATTTCCCTTCTAATTATTACTCAACCCAATGTCCAGTGGGTTATTTCCTTTAGCTGGTGGGAACATGAAACAATTCCAGTGCTTTGTGATTCCTGGGAATTGTTTTATCTGCTGCTTTGGGGTAGGTCTTTTCCAGACCTTAGGTAGTTTCCTAACATGCATGTGCTGATCAATGCTCAGGTTCAACATTAAGAGGAACATTGGCAAGTATCAAAAGCCCCAACTCTTTCTATGTTGTTTCCTCTTCTTCTTTAATCTGCCTTATGAGCTCTGACTACTTTGATCTATTGGGACTTCCAGATCTGTCTTCTCAACTTAGGGAGACTGCCAGACTTCATTTTCACCTTCTTGCACTACACTCTAGAAGCTCTCTCCAGTCAGTAGTCAGGCACAATCATATGGCCACCTCATTCATTTCCTCTTTTTCAGTGTTCACTATCACTTATTGCTTGATATTCACTCTCTGAAATCCATTCTTTCATATATTTTGATTTTTTTTTGTTTTTATAATTGTTAGGGGCAGGAGAAAATTAAGTTCTGTTATCTCATGTTGGTCACAAGCAGTTGTTTTTAACTGCAGTTTTGATTTCTCCAGCAACATATTTTTTCATAGTTATGTCCATTAGCATATCTTTCTTTAGTAATGGGGAAGGCAATTTTTTCTTACTTCCTTTTAGTGTGGACAGAGTGATATTAGAGCCAAAATATATGATAGTTGCCTCAGTTCTATTTTTCCTTTTGCCCTAGTGACAGGAAATCATTTCTTTATTCATTTGAGTAATATACCCATTGCCCCAAATATCCAGATCCTCTGAGTCTATAAGCCCTAATAACTCAGCACACCAGGAACCAGTGTGTTTACCTGTTTCATTCTGATTTCCTTCTTTATTTTAACACTTAGAGATTTCCTTATATTTGTTTGAAGTTTATCAATTAAAAAATGAAATTGTCTTTTTTTATCCAGTATTATATGGGATTGTAGTTGTGGGGGGAAGGAGAATACAAATTAGAACTGACTGTTATATTTGAAAATGTTTCAGAGGAGTCAAGATGGTGGAGGAGTAAGAAGACGTGGAGTTCATCTCACAAATGTGTCAAGAATACATATATAAATGGAAAAATTCTCACAGAGCACCAGCTGAACACTAGCAGAGGAAATTAGACAACTTTTAGGACAAGAGAGATACCCCGTGACCAGGTAGGATGAAAGAAAGAAAAAAGGAAAAGGGGAAGGAAAGGAAGCAGGACAGGACCTGTGCCCCTGGGGGTGGGGGAGCTGAAGTAGAGGAGAGGTTCCTGAATTCAGGGAAGCCTCACCAGCGGGGAGATCAGTTGAGAAAGAATGGGAGCTTTGGGAGCTATCAGAGGAGAATGCAGCAACCAGTATGTGGCAGGCAGGACAGTGTGAGACCTACACAGATGGCCCATGTCACAGCCCTGCATTTCCCAGCTTAAGATGTGTGTCCATTGCAAATGGGGGCTGGGTATTGGGATGTAGGGTTTGGAGAGCAGACCCAGGGAGAGGACTGCTGTTGGCTGCAGGGAGACAGTCTGAAGGGGCAGAAGTGAGGAAATCTAAAACTGGCAATGCTTGTGGACAAAACCCAGACCGTCATAGAAGTGAAGCACCATTGTTGAGTGATACACGAGTGGCCAGGGAGCCATTGCAGCCTCTCTCCTCACGCACTGGCCCCTGTCTCCCAGGCACTAGGAAGGGCCGCCACCAGGGCCAGCTCTCTCGTGTCCATGGCTCCCAGCTATCCTATGTTCCCCATCCCCACTGGGGTTCCTGTGACCCTGCTGTCACCATCTCTGTGCCCACTCCTCACCAGGGTGGAATAATGTGCTCCAGGGCAGCCTCGGGAAAAGATCCTTGTGGGTGACCCACATGCAGACATGGGGCTGAAACCATAGCTGAGCCCAAGGGACCATACAACTAAGGAAGAAAAGCTGAAATCTCTCCTCTCAGCTGCACAAACCATGAATTGACACCCCCATGACAAGCTTTGTAAGCTCAGTGCCTACAGAACATCTGAATGGGCAGCAAGTGCTCCTGCAGGCAAGATGGGCCTCACTTTAGTGGCTGTAGACTTTCTTGGCACATACACATGGGGATTGGGCCAGGCCAGAGTTTGGGCTACCCCCATAGGGCCCATGGCAGTCCAGATCCATGATTACTACAACCCTGGGATCTGATATTAGTGGATCTATGCTGGAGGCCTGGTGAAAACAATGCCTGAGAGACACCAGGGCCAATTGTCAGCATACCCCCAGTTAAGGTGGGGCCAAGAACAGTGTCAACAGCACAGTAATCTGAGAGCTAGCACAATGGGTGAAACTTGACACAACCAAGCATATGCACAGGTGAACAACTCCAGAGGAGGAATACTCAGTGGCCTCCTCTGCAGTGGGAGTGCTCCAATCCCACCTACCTCACACTGCAGAGCAGAAACACAGCTAAGAAATAGATCTGGAGGCAACTACTCCAACAGCTAGGGAGCAGACCCTACCTCTGAACAGCAGTGACAGCTAAAGAGTAAAGGGGAGGCACTGCTCAATATCTATTGCAGTCTCTGGTCACCACAATATTAGTCACACCTCCTATAAAGGAGATAATGGCCAGCATATACAGAGGAAAGTGGTGGCAGACATCTATATTGAAAAAACTCTTGCACCAAAAAAAATTAAACCCACACAGGTACACAGCGAGGTTTCCATATAAAATTGCCCTCCAAGACAGCCTGAGGGTCTGGCATTGGGCGAAAGAACCCCCAGGTATTTAGACTTGAAGTCCAGCAGCGCTTGAGTGCAGAAGATCCACAGGGCTGGGGGAAACAGAGACTCCACTCTTGGAAGGTGAACACAAGTTCTCACGCACACTGGGACCGAGAACTAAGCAGTACCTCCATAGGAACCTGGGCTACACCTGCCAAGGGGTCTTGGAGGGTCTCCTGGGGAGGCAAGGTAGACTATAGCTCACTGTGAGGACAAGGACATGGGTAGTGGAAGCCCCAGGGAATATTGATCAGAGTGAGCTCTCCTGGAGTTCCAAATTTTGGCTTTAAGACTGGCCCAACCCCTCATACTGCAGGGTCCAGGGCTGGAAAGCATCAGGTCAAGCAACCACCAAGATAAGAACACAGCCCCACCCATCAGAAGACAGACTGCCTAACGTTGTACTGAGCTCACACCAAACTCAAAATACACCCTTTGACATGTCCCTGCCTGTCAGAGGGACAAGATGCAGCTCCACCCACCAGAGAGCAGGCACCAGTCCCTCCCAACAGGAAGCCTGCACAAACCCCTAGACCAACCTCACCACCAGGGGGAAGACAAAAGAAGCTAGAGGAACTATGACCCTGCAGCCTGTGAACAGGGACCACAAACACAGAAAGTTAGACAAAATGAGATGACAGAGAAATATGTTGCAAACAAAGGAACCAGATAAAAACCCATAAGACCAACTAAATGAAAAGGAGATAGGCAATCTACCTAAAAAAGAATTCAGTGTAATGGTAGTAAAGATGATCCAAGATCTCAGAAAAAGAATGGATGCACAGATTGAGAAGATAAAATAAATGTTTAACAAGGAGCTAGAAGATTTAAAGAACAGATGAGCAATACAATAACTGAAATGAAAAATACACTAGAAGGAAACAATAGCAGAATAACCGTGTCAGAAGAACAAATAAGCAAAGTGGAAGACAGAGTGGTGGAAATCACTGCCACAGAACAGCATAAAGAAAAAAGAAAGAAAAGAAATGAGAACTGTCCCAGAGAAATCTGGTACAACATTAGATACACCAACATTTGCATTACAGGGGTCCCAGAAGGAGAAGAGAAAGAGAAAGGGCCTGAGAAAATATTTGAAGATATTATAGATATTATAGATAATATTTGAAGATATTATTATATTATATTATAACTTGAGAAAGGAAGCACTCACTCAAGTCCAGGAAATGCAGAGAAACCTATAAAGGACGAACCCAAGGAGGAACACACTGAGACATATATTAATCAAGCTGACAAAAATTAAAGACAAACAAACATTATTTAAAGCAACAAGGAGAAAGCAATAAATAACATACAAGGGAATCCCCATAATGTTATCAGCTGATTTTTCAGCAGAAACTCATGCCAGAAGGGAGTGTAATGATATATTTAAAGTGATGAAGGGGAAAAAGCTACAAGCAAGAATATTCTAGTCAACAAGGCATTCAGTCAGATTTGACACAGAAATCAAAAGTTTTACACACAAGGGAAAAGTTAAAGAATTCAGCACCACCAAACCACCTTTACAACAAATGCTAAAGAAACTTCTATAGGCAGGAAAAAGATCTGCAACTTAAAACAACCTTGTACATATATAGACTGTTATATCAAATACTCATGGGAACAGCAAACCCAAAAACTACAACAGATACACACACAAAAAAGAAAAAGCAACCCAAACACAGAGTTAAAGATTGTCATCAAACCACAGGAGAAGAGAACAAAAGAGGAAGGGAAGAAAAATGAGCTACAAAAACAAACCCAAAACAATTAAGAAAATGGCAATAAGAACATACGTATCAATAAGTGCCTTAAATGTAAATGGATTAAATGCTCCAACCAAAAGACATAGACAGGCTGAATGGACACAAAGACAAGACCCATATATATGCTGTCTACAAGGGACACACTTCAAATCTAGGGATACCTACAGACTGAAAATGAGGGTATGGAAAAAGTTATTCCATGCAAAAGAAATCAAAAGAAAGCTGGAGTAGCAATTCTAATATCAGACAAAATAGACTTTAAAACAAAGGCCATTAAAAAAGACAGTGAAGGACACTACATAAAGATCAAGGGATCAATCCAAGGAGAAGATATAACAATTATAAATATTTATGCAGCCAACATAGGTGCACCTCAATATATAAGGCAAAGGCCAAAAGCTATAAAAGGAGAAATCAAAAGTAACACAATAACAGTGGGGGAGTTTAACACCCCAATTACACCAATGGACAAATCATCCAGACAGAAAATTAATAAGGAAACACAAGCAATCAATGACACATTACACCAAATAGACTTAATTGATATCTATAGGACATTCCATCTGAAAGCAGCAGAATACACTTTCTTCTCAAGTGCACATGGAACATTCTTCAGGATAGAACGCATCTTGGGACACAAATCAAGCCTTGGTAAATTTATGAAAATTGAATTCATATCAAGCATCTTTTCTGACCACAACACTATGAGATTAGAAATCAATTACAGGAAAAAAAAATGTAAAAAAACACCAAAAAATGGAGGCTAAACAATACATTACTAAACAACCAATGGATCACTGACAAAATCAAAGAGGAAATCAAAAAATACTTAAAGACAAATGATAATGAAAATATTACAGTCCAAAACTTATGGGATGCAGCAAAAGCAGTTCTAAGAAGGAAGTTAATAGCAATACAATCTTACTTCAGGAAACAAGAAAAATTTCAAATAAACAACCTAACTTTACACCTAAAGCAACAAGGGAAAGAAGAACAAACAAAACCTAAGGTTAGAAAAAGGAAAGAAATCATAAAGAACAGAGCAGAAATAAATGAAATAGAGATGAAGAAAACAATAGGGAAGATCAAGGAAAATAAAATTTGGTTCATTGAGAAGATAAACAAAAATGATAAACTTTTAGTAAGACTCATCAAGAAACAAACGGAGAGGCCTCAAATCAATAAAATTAAAAATGAGAAAGGAGAAGTTACAACTGACACCACAGAAATACAAAGGATCATAAGAGACTACTACAAACAACTACATGCCAATAAAATGGAAAACCTAGAAAAAATGGACAAATTCTTAGAAAAGCACAACCTTCTAAGACTGAACCAGAAAGAAATAGAAAATATGAGCAGACCAATCACAAGTACTGAAATTGAAACTGTGATTAAAAATCTTCCAACCAGCAAAAGTCCAGGACCAGATGGCTTCACAGAAGAATTCTCTCAAACACTTAGAGAAGAGTTAACACCTACACTTCTGAAACTCTTTCAAAAATTTACAGAGAAAAGAACGCTCTCAAGCTCATTCTATGAGGCCACCATCACTCTGATACCAAAACCACACAAAGATATCTCACACACACAAAAAATTTACAGGCCAATATCACTGATGAATGGAGACACAAAAATCCTCAACAAAATATTAGCAAGCCAAATCCAACAACACATTAAAAGGATCATACACCATGATCAAATGAGATTTATCCCAGGGATCCAAGGATTCTTCAACATATGTAAATCAATCAATGTGATACACCACTTTAACAGACTGAAGAATAAAAACCATATGACCATCTCAATAGATGAAGAAAAAGCTTTTGACAAAATTCAACACCCATTTATGATAAAAAAAAAAAAAAAAAAAAAAAAAAAAACTCTCCAGAGAGTGGGCATAGAGGGGAACTACCTCAACATAATAAAGGCCATATATGACAAACCTATAGCAAACATCATTCTCAATGGTAAAAAAACTGAAAGCATTTCCTCTAACATCAAGAAAAAGACAAGGATGTCCACTCACTCCACTTTTATTCAACACAGTTTTGGAAGCCCAAGCCATGGCAATCAGAGAAGAAAAAGAAATAAAAGGAATCCAAATAGGAAAAGAAGAAGTAAACTGCCACTGTTTGCAGATGACATGATACTATACATAGAAAATCCTAAAGATGCAACCAGAAAACTACTACAGCTCATGAATGAATTTGGTAAAGTTGCAGTGTACAAAACTATTACACAGAGATCTCTTGCATTCCTGTACACTAACAACAAAAGATCAGAAAGAGAAATTAAGGAAATAATCCCATTTACCATCACATCAAAAAGAATAAAATACCAAGAAAGATGGATACAAACAGATGGAGAGATATACCATGTTCTAGGATTGGAAGAATCAATATTGTTAAAATGACTATACTACCCAAAGTAATCTACAAATTCAATTCAATCCCTTCTAAATTGCCAATAACATTTTTCACAGAATTAGAACAAAAATTTTTACAATTTCTATGGAAACACAAAAGACTCTGACTGTTGAAAAAGAAAAGTGGAGCTGGACGAATCAGGCGCCCTGACTTCAGAACATACTACAAAGCTACAGTAATCAAAACAATATGGTACTGGCACAAAAATAGAAATATAGATCAATGGAACAGGATAGAAAGCCCAGAGATAAAACCACACACCTATGGCCACCTAATCTATGACAAAGGAGGCAAAAATACACAATGGAGAAAAGACAAGCACTTCAGTAAGTGGTGCTGGGAAACCTGGGCAGCTACATGTGAAAGAATAAAATTAGAACATTGTCTAACACTGTATGCAAATATAAACTGAAAATGGATTAAACACCTAAATGTAAGAGCAGATACTGTAAACCTCTTAGAGGAAAACATAGGCAGAACACTCTCTGACATAAATTACAGCAAGATCTTTTTTGATCCACATCCAAGAGTAATAAAAATAAACCAAAAATAAACTAATGGAACCTAATTAAAATTAAAAGCTTTTGCACGCAAAGGAAACCATCAACAAAACGAAAAGATAACTCACAGAATGGAAGATAATATTTGCAAAAAAAGCGATCAACAAGAATTAATCTCCAAAATATATAATCAGCCCATGCAATTCAATATCAAATAAACAAACAACCCAATCAAAAAATGGGCAGAACATCTAAATAGACATTTCTCCAAAGAAGACATACAGATGGCCAAGAGGCACATGATAAGATGCTCAACATCATTAATTATTAGAGAAATGAAAATCAAAACTACAGTGAGGTATCATCTCACACTGCTCAGAATGACCATCATCAAAAAATCTACAAACAATAAATGCTGGAGAGGGTGTGGAGAAAAGAGAACCCTCCTACACTGTTGGTGGGAAGGTAAATTGGTACAGCCGCTATGGAGAACAGTATGCAAGTTCCTTAAAAATCTAAAAGTAGAGCTACCATATGATCCAGCAATCTGACTCCTGGACATATAACTAGAGAAAACCATAATTTGAAAAGATACATGAACCATAGTGTTCATTGCAGCACTATTTACAATAGCCAGAACATGGAAGCAACCTAAGTGTCCATCAATGGAGGAATGGATAAAGATGTGGTACATATATACAAGGGAATATTACTCAGCCATAAAAAAATGAAATAATGCCATTTGCAGCAACATATGTGGACCTAAGGATTGTTATACTGAGTGAAGTAAGTCAGAGAAAGACAAATATCATAAGATATCGCTTATATGTGGAATCTAAAAATTATGGTACAAATGAACCTATTTGCAAAACAGAAATGGAGTCACAGATGTAGAAAATAAACTTAAGGTTACCAAGGGGGAAAAAGGGGTTAGTAAATTGGGAATACAACATTGTAAATCAACTATACTCCAATAAAAATTAATTTAAAAATAATAAATAAATGAAAATGTTTCATGTCATTGTATTTTATTGATTACTTTTTATATATGTTCGTTTACATAGCATTTTATTTGAAGATAATATATGCAGATTGAGGGAACTTTCTAAGAATCTTGAACTTTAGGCTACATAAAAAATACAAGACAACTCACTATTTAGAAATTTGCCAATATGCCTGATAATTTTCCATATATGGATTTTAAAAGCACAAAGAAAGAGCTGAGAGTAGTTTCACAAGTTACTTTAAGGAATATGTTTGTGTTGAAGAACATGATGTAGAAGAAAGGAAGTAGACGCTAATCCAGAAACTGTGAAATCAACAAAGGATACATGTGGGAATAGGAATGGTAATAAATGTGTGACTAACAAAACTAAAGTTTTAGTAGAGTAATCGTATTAGGTAAAAGCAGTAGATGAAGCTTGACATGATTTGCTCCATTTTATGTAGATGTGGGCTAAAAGGCAGAAAACCAAAGACCATGAAATCAGATTATTCAGGTTCCAACTCCTTAAGGTTCTGAAACTAGCTTAATTAGTACATTTTAAATCAATAGTAATGCTTTTATCCCAAATGGGAAACAAAGCTTAATGATCCTATTATCTGCTTCTTTTTAGCAAGTTGGCTTTCAAATACTTCAAAATGTCTCTGAATCTAAGAGAGTTATTTTTTTAACAAAAAGTCTGAGTAATTTTAAAATAATTGGGCAAAGAAAAATCTTCTAGAAAACATATAATTTGATGAAATAATTTATTAAAAGGAAAAGAATAGAAACAAAATTAATTGGAGCTTAACAAGAGCAAATAAAACCTGTAATTGTGACACATTTCACATTCCACCTTTAGGTAAACACTGGCTTGATGTTTGATTTACTGTACAGGAACTTCTGCATAATTATTTGCACTCCTTCATAAATAGACTTGGAATTCTTATACAGTTAATGTTTTATGGGTGTAAGTACAAATGCACACAAATATAAACATACAAGACATAAAAATAAATAAATGCGTTTCTGATTGTAAAAGAGACTACATTCTTCTGTTTATACTTTTGCCAATCTAATAATTCTCATATTTATTTCCTCAACATGGTGTGTTGTTAAAAAAAAGGTAAGCTTTTTAACTCAAAACAAACACAGTGTGATTGATTCAAGCCTCCAGTAATTTATCCCTATCAATGATACCCTACTATTCCTCTAATAAAAGAGGAATATTTACACTTCACCTTTTATATATTCTGACCATATTTTACCCATCTAGCAAAATCTCCCCAATGCTCAAACTAAGTCTTTCTCTTTTAAGCCAATCTGTACCTATACCCTGAAGTTATTTTTTTTTTCCTTGTTGGTTATTTATTTTAAATATAGCAGTGTGTACATGTCAAGAAGTTATTTTTTTCTCATTGCTTGTCTCCCACTCTGCTCAACATGAAAATAACATCTATCCTTAAAAGTCCAGTTTAAATTATACCTCCTTCCTGGAAGACTCAAATCCTCCACATATTTCCCTCTTTGCTCAACTCCTACTACAATGTTATAACACAGTGAATCATTTCATTATTCTTCATTTTTGTCTATTTTTCTCACGCTTTAAAAATGTTTAAATCCTCAAATAATTTGTAATTTTTCTGGAACCAGTCATCAAGCTTATTATTCTGCCCTACTTTCCAAAGTGCCTAATGCAGGAATAAATAAAATGTAAGTATCCCAAATCTACTAGCTATGTGATTGATTGATTTTTGTTTGCAATATCATGCACAGTGTCAGCCCAGGAACATGACATTCTTGTACAGGTCTTTCCTAGATAATTTCATCTCCATTTTTTTCTCTTGAGATTTCTGAGGGGACCCATGAGCCACATGCCTAATATCTTCAAAGAGTCCTCTGTGTGACCGAATATTCTAAGCTTTTGATCCATCCAAGGCACTGGAAAAATTTGTACTTGGTCTGTGGTTTCCTCTCCAGAGTATGCTTTCCTGCCAGTGTTATCTCTTAATTTCAACATCTGTATTGGTAGGCCAATAATGTACCATATTACCAAGTCTTTATTCTTATTGCTTAATAGTTATTCCCTCAATTTATCCCATTTTACTATAAGTAGGACACAGAAAGCAGGCTATGCCTTGAACTCTTAGCTTCAGAATATCTTTAGCTAAATATCCAGTTGTGTTTTCCATATAGTTGTAGGACACAATTTCACTAAGCTTCTGCCTTAAAATAACAAGTATCTCTTTTCCTCCATTTTTCAGTAACGTATTCTTCACTTCCTTCTGAATCCTCACAAACAATGCATTTAAGGTCTATATTTCTACGAAATCTCTTTGTGATGACCTAAGTATTCTCTAGGACAGTATAGATTTTCTCTACTTTGTTCCTCACTCTTTGGAATCGTCACTAGCAGAATCATTAACATTCATGTTTCTGCTAACATTCAGTTAACATGCAGTTTCAAGCATGCTCCTCAAAATTCTCTCAGCCTCTACCCATTACTGTATTCCAATGCCATTTTCACATTTTTAGATATGTGCTACAGCAGCATTCTTCTTCGAGGTATGAAAATACATATTAATTTCCTATTGTGGTTGTAACAAATTGCCACAAAATTAGTGGCTTATAACAAAACAGATTTATTATACACAGTTATGGAAGTCAGAAGTCCAAAAAGGGTTGGGAAGGCTGCCTTCTTTCTGGAAGCTCTAGGAGAGGATTCATTTCCCCACCTTCCTCACCTTCTAGAGACTGTGAGAATTCTTTGGCTTATGGTCCATTTTACTTTACTTTCTGCTTCTAGCTTCATATTGTTTCCTCTGACTCTGACCCTGCTGCCTCCTTATTATACCTTATTGTAAGGACCTTCATGATTACATTAAACCACTCAGAAAATCCAAGGTAATAAAGATCCTCAACTTAATCATACAAGCAAAGTCACTTTTGCCATGTAAAGTAACATATCTACAGGTTCCAGGGATGGGAACATGTATATCAGTGGAGAGCTGTTATTCAGCCTACCACAAAATTCTAGAAAATATTTATTATTTATAGAATAGTTTCAAGAATTAAAATGAATTAAAATATCTGAAGCACTTAAAAAATTCCTGACCTATCATACGTGCTCAATAAATACAACATGTTTGTATAAGCAAGCTGTTTGTAGAAAAATAAAACTGAAAAAATAATAAATACATTACAGGTTGTATTGTACATATACTTATATATCCACAGTATTGACTGGCATGTTGGGACGTGAACAAGCTGACATTTTGCCTGTGGGATGATTCAGATTTTCTGGGGGGGAGTAGTGATATAACTAAATATAATACCTCTGATTATCTATTTTTTTTTTCATGTAGCCATTTCATATTTAGGTGTTGTCTTTAGAAAATGATGACTTTTCACTGAAAACCTAATTAATGTTGTGTTTAGGTAAATTAAAAAAATGGGAAACCCACCTCGATTTCCAACTATAATGGATTGGTAAATGAATTGTGATAGTTTCATGTGGGTAACTGCTTTATACTTATTATATATGACCTTGAAAATATTTAATGATATAAGGAAATGCTCATGACATATAGATAGGTAAAAAAGCTAATCATCAAAGAAAATATGCAAAATGATCTTGAGACTATAGGATCCCACATATTTTTCTTTGCACTTTTCCTAAATTTTCTAGAATATGTATCTAATATTTGCTAATAAAAAGGAGTCACTAAAAATCCATGAACCATCCAGAAACATTTTTCTAATTGTTAAGCAAGTATAAATAGAAAAGTTAATAAACATGAGTTCAGAATATATTCCAAAAATAGACGAGAAAGATATGAGAGGTACAGTAATGAATAATAGCATGGATTTGGGATTAAAAAAATCACAAATTAAATCTCAGCTCTGACAATGTCTGGAACTGGGTGAATTATTACACCTCTCTTAACCATATTTTCCTGATCTTTAAAGTTTACGGAGTAGCATTAAGTGTCTCAGATATTTCTGTGAGTATTATGTAAAATAATTCGTGTAATTTAGCAGTGTTCATCACAATAAGTTCTCAAGAAAGTTTTATTACCATCATCATTACCAAATGAAACTTTGAGTTTCCTAATTCCAATTTTAGTAAATAAATTTAATCTTTATACAATATGGGATTCACTCAACAAATAAAGACTTCTGAGATAAATGAAATAGGTAAATTTGCTCTTGCTTCCTCCCATACATCCTACCCTATCTCCTCCTTTTGAATTCCGGATTCCCCCTTCCCTGCTTGACTTTTTTTTCTTTTTTTCCTATATGCATGGGAAATATTGCCTTTTAACATACTGGAAACAGTTATTTCATATGTTTAATGTTTATTATCTGTCATAAGTTTCTCTAGGGCAGGGTCTTTAGTTTGTTTTGTTCATTACTATACCCTAGCTTCTAGAACAGTGCCTGGCACATGGTAGGCACTCAGTAAATATTTGCTGAGTGAATGACTAAATGAATGGGTTTAATATTGGTTTACCCTGCAAAATTCATATATCTTAAGTTTCTATACAACAATGATCCTCCAAATTCAGACCTTACCAAGGACTGCTTCATGTATTGGATATGTTACTTAAGGATCAGATTTATATAGAGTAAAAGTCACATATTTTGTGTCATATTTTTTCAGACCTTAGTTATCTGTAATAATTCCAAAGTCCTTAGGAATACCTTAATGTACTTGTAATTTTAAATGGAGGAACAATTGTTCGCTGCCAGATTTTTCTTTCTCAGGATTGAGGTTGAGATTACCTAGACAGAGATACATTTGGTGCATTCACTGGCTAGATTCAGCAGGGTATGAGTGGTGTGAGATACATTCTATGTGATTAAATGTAGAAATTGTAGGGGATTGGGTGGGCTAATATTTTAAATATTCTCCAAAATTATGAAATATTAATTCTTGTATTTTTTTTTGCTTTTATTATACATATAGCACAGTTGTATCCCACTCTCACCCTTCATCCTCTTCAATCAAGAAAATATTATTTTCTTGGAGTTTTGGATGAAATGTATTGAGATTCCAGTTGGTACTAAAAGCATCTTTCATTTTGATGATTGAAAATATTCTTATAATTATTAACATCCTCATTATCACTTCTTGTATTTTTTTCTTCATTTGTAAATGTGATTTATTTTGTTGGCAGAATATTTCAAATTTAAAGAGCACTAAAAAGAATGAAGAGCCCTAAGGACAACTGAGGTTTTATGTTGAAAGCATTACTCTGAACACCTGTGAACTGTTGAATTTAATTGGGCTACAGCTGGAACAGGCTGTGGAGAGGAAGGAGCAGGCTGGCATTTCTAAGCAAGCATACATTAAAATCACCCTGACTTTCCTCTAACAAGCTGGAGGGCAGAATGGTCATGAATGACTCAGGCTAGATTAGGAGATTCTTACTCTCTTCTCTATCCTTTTATCTACATCTGTTTTTAAGATAGTGTCAGGGGAAAGTGTAAATGACTGGCCATGTTTAATAGGTTAACTCTCCCAAAGGTATTGCCATTTATTACAGACACTGCCCTAAACTGAATTAATAAGAAAGAAATTTTGGAATTCCAGTAAGCAGGGTATAGGAGTCAGGAAGGCATGATAGGTAGTTATAAAACCTACTCAGTACAGATGCCTGGCACATGTGAAATGCTCACTAATTACAAAGTAGTGTTTTGCATGGCAATCTACTATTTTTAGGAGAGGTGGGTTTTTCCAGTAATACTGAAAAATTAATTCCATGTCATAATTGGCTGAGGAGAAAGAATGAGCATAAATATCAAGAGCAATAGACAATAGGACCAAATTTACACAAAATGAAAATTCCAGAAAACATCCAAGGTTATGCATTGTGGTCATGAAAATATTTTTTGCGGGGGGTGGGGGGTGGAAGTAGTGAAAGAAGAGGAGTAATTACTTGAGAATCCTATTCAACGGGTTGCCAGCCTGGTAAAAAAATGGCAGGATTTCATTCTTTTTATGGCTGACTAGTATTCCATTATATATGTGTGTGTATATACATATACACACACATTTATAATATGTGTATATACATACACACATATATATACACACACACCATATCTTATCCATTCATCTATTGATGAACACATAGTTTTTCCCCATATCTTGGCTATTGTAAATACATGCTGCAATGAATAAAGTGGTGCATATATATTTTCAAATTAGTGTTTTCATTTTCTTCAGATAAATATCCAGAAGTGCAATAGCTGGGTCAAATGGTAGTTCTATTCTTAATTATTAAAGGAAACTCCATAATATTTTTAGTGATGCCTGCAGCAATTTACAGTCCCACCAACAGAGTACAAGGGTTCTTTATTCTCTACATCCTCTCCAACATTTGTTATTCCCTGTCCTTTTGACAATAGCCATTCTAGCAGGGGTTAATCTTATTGTAGTTTTGAATTTCATTTCTCTGACAATTAGTGATGTTGACCAATTTTTCATCTTTCTATTGGCCATCATTACATCTTCTTTGGATAAATATCTGTTCACATTCTTTGCCCAATTTTTTTATCGGGTTGTTTCTTTCTTTTATTGTTGAGTGGTGTGAGTTTTTTACATATATTGGATATTAACCCCTTTTCAGACACATTATTTGCAAATATCTTCTCCCATTTAGTACATTGCCTTTTCATTTGGATGATGATTTCCTTCAGTATGCAATTTTTTTAAAATTTAGTTTGATGTAGCCCCATTTATTTATTTTTGTTTTTATTTCCTTTGCCTTTGGAGTTAGATCCAGGAAAACATCACAAAGACTGAAGGCAATGAGGTTACTGTCTATGTTCTCTTCTGGGAGTTTTATGATTTCAGGTCTTACATTCAAGACTAATCCACTTTGGATATATACCCATGAGTCAGATTGCTGGATCATATGGTAGCTCTATTTTTTAGTTTTTTAAGGAACCTACATACTGCTATCAGTAATGGTTGTACCAATTTGCATTCCCACCAACAGTGTAGGAGAGTTCCCTTTTCTCTGGAGAAAACCATAATTTGAAAAGATGCATGCAACACAATGTTCATTGCAGCACTATTTACAGTAACCAGGGCATGGAAGCAACCTAAATGACCATCAACAGAGGAATGGATAAAGAAGATGTGGTACATATATACAATGAAATATTACTCAGCCATCAAAAAGAATGAATAATGCCATTTGCAGCAACATGGATAGACCTAGAGATTGTCATACTGAGTGAAGTAAGTCAGCAGAGGAAGACAAATGTCATATGATATGACTTATATGTCAAATCTAAAAAAAATGATACAAATGAACTTATATACAAAACAGAAATAGAGTCACAGATGTAGAAAACAAACTTATGGTTACCAGCGGGGAAAGGGGGGAGAGGGATAAATTGGGAGATTGAGGTTGACATATACACACTACTATATATAAAACAGATAACTAATAACTAATATAGCACAGGGAACTCTACTCAATATTCTGTAATGACCTATATGGGAAAAGAATCTAAATAATAGTGAATATCTCCCTGTGCTATGGGGCTGCTTCCCACTATCTATCTAGTTGTTAGTGTGTATATGTCAATGCCACTCTCTCACTTCATCCCAGCTTACCCTTCCATCTCCCCGTGTCCTCAAGTCCATTCTCTATGTCTGCATCTTTATTCCTGTCCTGCCCCTAGGTTCTTCAGAATAGCTGATTCACTTTGTTATACAGCAGAAACTAACACAACGTTTTATATAAACTATACCCTAATAAAAACTTTAAAAATTTAAAAAAACTGTTTTGCACACACACAAAAAGACTAACCCACTTTGGGTTTACTTCTGTGTATGGTGTAAGGTAATGGTCTAGTTTATTTCTTTTTTTTCTTTTTTTGTGTGTGGCTGTCCAGGTTTTCCAAAACCATTGCTGAAGGGACTGGCCTTTCTCCATTGTATGTTCTTTGCTCTTTTCTCATAGATTAATTAAGCATCTAAGCGTAGGCTTATTTCTAGGCTGTCTATTCTCTTCCGTTGATCTATATTTCTGTTTTAGTTCCAGTATTATATTGTTTTGATTACTATAGCTTTGTATATAGATTCAAGCCTGGGAGCATGACATCTCCAGGTTTGTTTTTCTTTCTTAAGTTTGTTTTGGCTCTTTGGGGTCTTTTGTAGTTCCATAAAATTTTAGAATTATTTCTTCTAGTTTTATTTTAAAAATGCCATTTGGTATTTTGATAGGGATTACGTTGAATCTGTAGATTACTTTGGGTAGTATAGATATTTATTGATATTGCTCTTTCAATCCCTGAGCATGGTATATCTTTCCACTTATTTGTGTCATCTTCAATTTCTTTCCTCAATGTCTTATAAGTTACTGAGTACAGATCTTTCACCTCTTCAGTGAATTTATTCCTGGCACTTTATTATTTTTAATGCAGTTGTTAGAGGAACTTTTATCTTCTATTTCTGATCATTTGTTACAGTGTATATAGAAATGCAACATATTTCTGTAAATTAATTTTGTATCCTGCAACTTTCCTGAATCATGTATTAATTCTAAATGTTCTTGCTCGAGTCTTTATGGTTTACTATATAGTATATTATATCAACTGAAAATAGTGATAGTTTTATTTCTCCCTTTCCAATTTAGATGCTGGATCATATGATAGCTCTATTTTTAATTTTTTAAGGAACCTCCATACTGTTTTCCATAGTGGCTGTACCAATTTACATTCTCATCAACATTGTAGAAGGGGTCCCTTTTCTCCACACCCTCTCCAGCATTTATTGTTTGTAGATTTTTGATGATGGCCATTCTGACTGGTGTGAGGCAATACCTCATTGTAGTTTTGATTTGCATTTTTCTAATAATAAGTGATGTTGAGCATCTTTTCATGTGCTTCTTGGCCATCTGTATGTCTTCTTTCGAGAAATGTCTCTTTAGGTCTTCTGCCCTTTTTTTTTTTGATTGGGTTGTTTGGTTTTTTGATATTGAGCTGCATGAGATGTTTGTAAATTTTGGAGCCTAATCCCTTGTCTGTTGCACGATTTGCAAATATTTTCTCCCATTATGTGGGTTGGCTTTTTGTTTTGTTTATGCTTTCCTATGCTGTGCAAAAGCTTTTGAGTTTAATTGGGTCCAATTTGTTTATTTTTGTTTTTATTTCCATTACTCTGGGTGACAGATCAAAAAAGATACTGCTGTGATTTATGTCAAAGAGTGTTCTGCCTATGTTTTCCTCTAAGAGTTTTATAGTATCTGTCCTTAATTTAGGTCTTATTAGATTTCCATGTATGTGATTAGTTGTTTTTTTTCTTGCTGCTTTAAAGATTCTCTATCTTTAGCATTTGCCATTTTAATTTTAATGTCTTTCATTATAATCTTTCAACCTCTTTGGGTCCATCTTGTTTCATACATATTTGCTTATTTGACCTAATTGTCTGTTTCCTCTAGCAGGTTAGGAAAGTTTTCATCCTCATTTCTTTACATAAATTTTCTACTTCTTTCTCTCTTTCTTCTCCTTCGATGACATTTATAATTTGATTGTTAGTATGTCTGATGTTGTTCAAGAAATCCCTTAAACTATCCTCATTTTAAAAAATTATTTTTCTTTTTACTGCTCTGATTGAGTGATTTCCACTATTCTATTTTACAGCTTGTTTATCCATTTTTCTGTATGATCTAATCTGCTCTTGATTTCCTCTAGTGTATTTTTCATTTTTGTTATGATATTCTTCAGCTCTGATTGGTTCTTTCTTATTTTTTCAAATTGTTATTTGAAGTTATCACTGAGTTCATCCATTCTTCTCCTGAGTTCAGTGAGCATTGCTTTGAATTCTTTATCAGTTAAATCAATTATCTTCATTTTATTAGGGTTTTTTCTGTTTTTGTTTGTTTGTTTGTTTCTTGTTTTTTCATTTGGAACATATTCCTCTGTATCATTTTGTTTGACCTTCTGTTTTAATTTCTATTAATTAAGCAAAATAGGTACCTTTTCCAATCTTGAAGCAGTGGTGTTGTGCAGGTGCATCCCCTGTGTAGACTGTGTGTACCAGGAGGCTTAGGCAGGCAGGCTGTAGCTGGAGCAAGCTGGAATTTCTCTTGGAGCACTCTGCACTCGTGCAGCTTTGGTGGACAGCTGGAGCTGGTGTGGGTGTGGGCTGAAGGGAGTCCGAAGGGGCATCTTGCCATAGCTGCCTAAGTGGAATGACTGGAGCTAAAGTGGGCACAGACCCTCTGTTCCTTGGGGTGCTCCTCACCAGGGCCACCATGGCGGGATGGCTGGAACTGGAGTGAGCTCAGCCAGGAGGAGTCTCAAGGCAGGCTGTGCCAAGGCCACCTTGGTGGGACAACTGGAGCTGGAGAAGTCTTGGGCCAGAACCAGTCCTAGGGCACACCTCATGGAGACCACCTAGGCAGGACAGCTGTAGCCATAGTAAGTGCATGCTGTGGGGAGTTCCTGGACTCAAACAATGTTCTTCCTGGCACCTTTGACCCCAGAGAGAGTTCCAGCAATTTCCCACTTGTTTGGCAGATGCTCTATGGTTAGTACTTGGAGGTCCTTCTTGTAGAGTGTAGGTGCCCTTCAAACTACTGTTTTTTTTTTTTTTTTTGCAGTGTTCCAGGGTACACAAGTCTGTACTCAGGTCCCTCAGTGTTATCTTTCCCTAGTGCAGGTCATCATGTTTGGGGTGGGGTTCCCATGCATACCATATCTCTGTCTTTTCTACTGCTTTCTATGTGTAGTTTCTCTATGGGCAGAAGCTGTTCAATCAGACTTATGGTCTCCTTAAGGAGGAATTGCTCTCTATATAGGTATAGATTCATTGTGTCTGTGGTAGGAAGTAGGTTCAGTGTCTTCCTACAACATCATCTTGGATCTGTCCCTCAGCCATTATTTCTTCAAATAATTTTTCTGGTTCTTCTCTCTCTTCTGCTTCTGGGGCACCTATAGTGCAAATGTTAATACACTTGATGTTGTCCCAGAGGTCCCTTAAAATAGCTTTGTAAAATTCATTTTTTCATTTTGTTGCTCTCCCTGGATGAGTTCTATTCCATTGTCTCCCTGCTCACTGATTCATTCTTCTCCTTCATCCATCTGCTATTTAACACCTCTGGTGTATTTTTCAGTTCAGTTACAACTTCTGTTTAGTATTTTCCTATATTTTCTCTTAGTTGAAAATCTCACTGTGCTTTTTCCATTCTTCACCTAAGTCCAGTGGGCCTATTTATATCCAATTTTTTAACTCTTTATTAGGTAAATTGCTTATCTCTGTTTCACTTTGTTCTTTTTCTGAGGTTTTGTCTTATTCTTCTGATTGAAACATATTCCTCTGTCTCCATTTTACCTTATTTGCTGTATTTATTTCTATGTATAAGGTAAATCAGCTACTTCTCCTAGTCTTAAAGGAGTAACTGATATAGGAGATACCCTGGAGCTCAGAAGTGCAATGCTTCTTGGTCACGAGAGCCAGGAACTTGTTTTCTCCTATGTGGGCTGAGTGTGCCCTCTTCCTGTAGTAGGGCTATGGCTACCCCTGGAATGAATGCTGGTTTTGGCTACTGCTGCTTCCAGGCACTGGTTGGTGGGACCGGCCCCCAGAATGGATGTGGGACAAAGCCACAGCTTCACCCAGGTTCTGGTGGGCAAAGTTATTTCCCAGTTGGCTATGAGGGCCATCTAAGGCACAGGGATGTGCAGAGCTTTCAGCAGGGAGTGGGGGGGGGGCACTGACATTATCAGTTTAAAGGGAGAATTCTAAAATGGCACTCACTACCACCAGTATTAGCAAGGTAGACTGAGTCACAAAAATGGCTCTTGCCAGTGTCTCAGTGCCTGGGGAACATCCCAACTGGCTTCTGCCTCTCAGCCAGATGCTTCATGGTTAGTAAATGAGTACCATTTACCTATGGTCCATGCACTCTTCAATCTCATGTTTTTGCACAGATTTTAGGCTGGAGTGAGTCTTTGCACAAGCCCTTTAAGAGTGGGTTTTTCATTCCCTGTAGTTCTATACGTTCCTTAGACATATTCCCTGTTGGTTTTCAGAGCCAGGTGTTTTGGGGACTTGTCTCTCCTGTGCAGGATCTCTTGCTCTACAGTGAAAATAACCATAACTTTGTGATCCTTCCTGATTGTGGATTGCTCAGGCTGGGGCGTGTTTTTTTCCTTGGTGAGTCTGTATCTCTGTTTCTCCTACCCATCTCAATGCTGTTCTTTTACCCTTTGTTGTGGAGACTCTGTTCATCCAGGTTTCAGGTCCCTTTCAGAGAGAATTATTCCATATGTAGTTGTAGTAGCTTTGTTGTCCATGGGAGGAGGTGAGTTCAAGATCTGTCAATGTCCCCATCTTTTTCTTTTTTTTTTCTTTTAGTTATTTCTGAGATGTACATTTTAAAGTAATAACTAGAATTATGACTTATAACATTATACCAGAACATGTAAGATTTTTGGAAATTTCATGTAATATCTGAAACATTTATATTAACATATTTCCATACAAATAACCCAAAGAAAGTTTAGTATTAGTTGTTTTTGTTTATTTGTTTGTTTGTTTTTTTATACTGCCAATGTCCCCATCTTGAATTCTCTTTCTTCTCTATTATTTCTTGTTATATGAGTTCTTTAGTCCAGCCAAATTAGTCTTTCTACCTGCCTTTACAAAATACTTTACCTCTTCCTTCTTTCTCATTTTACTCACCCTATTTTCCTTTTCCTGAACTATCCATATGCTTCACCATATGTTAAGCATAGATCTCAAAATGAATGACTTATGTTGGTTTTGTTGAATATAAATTAATGCCTAATTGTCTAAGATATACTTGGACAATTACTGTATTGTGCTATGTATATGAATACTAATCGGTAGTAATTTAAGGTGCTAATTTTATGGTAATTTGTCAGAATGCTCCATAGCCAACTAAACCAAAGGTGCCTGCATAAGAAGTGGTATGCAAACAGGAAAGTAAGTCCTGAAATACTCTGAAAGATGACAGTCCACAGATTGTTGACCCTTGTAGGCAGGATTCCCAGATATTCTGCTGAGGTAAGACCTCCACAAGAGATATTCCAGGTGAGCTACTTTTTTCTTAGGACAACATTCCAACTGCATTTAATGATACAGAAATGATCTTATCCATAACTTAAATAGATTCCTCTAAACAATGGTAGTCACTCTGTAAAAGAACAATGAATGACAGATGAGGTTATGCCAGACCAGCAACGAATGTTTAGGGAGGTAAGCGTGAGTGCATTGACCTCATTCTTAGAGCTTACAAGCTTTCAGTTTGAACTGGCAGAAGTATGAAGATGTGAGCCTCATAACATAGAAGACATTTTATTGAAAACATGCAAAGGATTCAGGAACCAATATTGTCCAAATTTTCACTAAATCACTGCTGAATGAAAAGGACTGGCATTTTCATTAGGTAATCATGCCAAAAGATTAACACTTTGGTGCAGAGAGTGGTTAAAAAACAACATAAATATGTATGTGCAATCATGAGAAGTAGAATAAAATCATGAGAAGGAGGACAAAAATCAGAGATGTGCAATTAATATAATAATGCCACAATTAAAAGAAATGTTCTTTAAATGAAATGTTAAATATTTCAGTACCTTAAGTTAATAACTAAAGTTTAATACATTGTGGTAAATGAAATGTGTAGCACATGTTACACAATAATTGTCAAATTAAAATTCCCTGAAATAAAGAGGTTAAGTAATCTGAATTTTGGAGGAATCTCAGGTAAAAATTATACCTAGCTTACCAGTGAAACACATTGTGGTTAAAATAATGATCTAAAAAGATGAGAGAGTATGTATTAAGCAGTGGCATGAAAAGAAAGCAACACATGAGTGATATGATTTCAACTGACCTCAGACACTCCATGGCATTCAAACTGTATGATAGATATATGAAATAACCTCACTTATGGAAAAAGTTGCTCACCTAAGCCATTTTGGAAATGAGTTTAGTCTATGAGACTAATGGCAAAAAGTATTATACATAAGCACTTTAGTTGATAAAGGTATTTCCCACTAGGGTACAGTTTAATAAAATTTAAAACCACTATACATTTATATAGAATTTTGCATTAAGCAAATGGTAGATGGACAGTTGGATCCAGGTTCCTTATTGCTAGAGTGTGAAGTTACAGTTAAGCAAGGTAGGAGGGCTACAATGACCCATATGGTCCTGGATTAGAGTTGGAGACATCAGTGTAAAGCCGGCTTTAACTTTATACATGTACAGAGGTACACTTTTAGAAATTCGTTCATATATGTAAACACACAGTTTGCTTTACAGAGATATATTTCTTTCCTCTGTCACTTGAAATGGTAAATAATCAATGACCTCTCAGGAGAATAAGCACACATAGTACCTAGGTCTTGGTTTTTAATAGCATTCTCCAATAAAAGGAACCATGATTCCTTAGAGAAATGGATGATTCCAGGACTGGGTCAGAGAATATACCAATGAACCTATAATATCTTGCAGTGCCAGAAAGTGAGGGAGTGCTAAAAAACAAAACAAAACACACAATGATGGGGGTATGTCAAAGAAATCAACTGAAAGAGCTCCAAAGAAATATTTCAGCAACAAAATAAATATTATTGTATTAAATCTCGAAGTATAAAACAATTATCCATGCATCCATACTGACATAAATAAATGATTGAATGAAGAGGAAATGGTAAACAATAAACAAATCTTCCATGTGGTATTCTAAATAATTTATATAGATACTACAGTTTAAGAAAGTACAATAACTCTCAGCTCCTTAAGTGAAGGCTGCATAGGGTGATTTCCTTCCAAAGAGAATGGTTCAGAAAAGGGAGGAAAAGAGTAACTTTACAGGGGTGAAATCTAACCGACACTACTTCAGTTGGTTAACCTGGCAAGTGATAAGGTTTTTAAAAATAAGTCACTGTTGATGGTATCTATCTTTGGTATGATGTAATACAAATGACACTTTACACCTGTAGTCTTCCTTCCAGAAACACATTACCCATTTTAGTCATGAGGAAAATATCAGACAAATCCTTGTCTTCAAAATCAGCAACATTGGAATAGGTTCTTCTCGCACTGCCATCCCTCTCATTTTATCTTCTGCCTCATTTTTCCACTATTAACCATCTTATCATTATATTGAATTCATCTGGGTAATTCCAGATAATTTTCCTATTTTAAGGTTAAATGATTAACAAACATCATTTCATCTACTACTTTAATACCGTTTTTTTGCCAATAAGGTAACATAGTCACATGTTCCAGGATTTAGGACATGGATACATTTGGGGGACGACTCTTCTACCTGTGGCACAAGGAGTCAATCAGTTCTACTCAAAATTAAAACACATATTCAATGTATTCTGTAATATTTTCCTAATTTTAGGAATGTATTTTAAAATATAATATGCCTTGGGAAGAAAATATTTATCTGAAGTTCAACAAATACTTCAGATGTTTTCTATTTCTTCTATAAAACTAAAGTAAAATTGAACATTTTAAACATTCTGTGTTTGATATATTTTAAATTATTTCTATGGGTCATTATACATGTCATCTATCTATCTCTATCACTTTATCTCTCTATCTGTTTATATATAATGTGACATGGTTAGAATGTTGTATATGATATGCATGATGAAAAAAACATGCAAACTTGACTCATGTGACATAAAGCATATTTTACTTTTATTATTTTTAGTTTAGAATTTATTAATTTAATTAATAATTAATTTTATTGATTTAAATTGACTTGATTTTCATTAGAACTTTAAAATGTTAAATTTTGAAAAACTCTTAAAAACAATATCCATATATGATATTTACCTTTTAATCCAAAACAAATATTCTTTAAGTACTGAACCCAGATCTGTCACTTATTAGAGGGCAATAGATACTGAGTAGAATATAATCTATGGTTGATAGTCAGGAAATGCTTATTAACTTAAATGTATAGAAGATAAGCTACAGGGTGTTCGACCATGATTCTGATCATCCTAATCAAACAAAACTATACAGATAATTAGAATATCAAGTAGAGATGCCTTAAGTGTACAAAATTTGTACACACATTTATTCACGTTTGAATTGCCAAGTTATAATATTATTCAGTTTTATGTCTTGACGGCAGGGTGCAGGAAAGGGTGATATATACAAGGTGATTCTAACTATGAGCTGACCTAAAGCAAGGAAGAGATTTTACAGAATATTCACATATAAAGAAGGGGTAAGGACTGGGACCAAGAACCTATCCCATAACTTATCCACATTTTCCTATATTTGGACAGAACAATAACTTGATGGCATGATTCGCAAGGCATGAGAAATGGAGGGCAGTATAAACTGGTGTCTATTTAAGAGATATGTCACCTTTCTTTTGTTTCTTCCCTAACGTTTCTTCTCTACTACTTCTTTCCTGATGATCAGGAAACTGATCCAAAGAGAGGAAGTAGTTGGTCAAAATTACCTAGCCTTCCTGTGATCAAGCTGGGAATAAAGTTAAGTCTCTTGACCCAGTATTGTGCATATTTTCCTCTATGCCTCTAGAACTACATTTAAGGTTATGCATGATTCTCTCCCATAAAAGTTTTTTCCCCAAAACAGCCCTGAGAAAGCTGAAAAAATGCAGGTATCTGACAAATAATGAAAGATTGAAGAAAAAAATAGAGATTCAAGTACTTTCAAAGAGAGGGCTTAATGCAATTTTGCTTAGAAATGCATTTGGGAACAAGAAACCTGTAAATAAGTTCAGGAACTTTTGGAATTTTATTGACAAAGTGATATTATGTGTAACAACTTCACTAGTTGGGGGGGAGCAACCTCATGAACCAAAGTAGTATTGTATTTCCATTTGTCAGAAAAGAAACCTAAGCAGACAAAGCATATGCTCCTTTTGCACAGTCTTCCTATGAAAGACATGAGAAAAGAAAATGGAGGGAAGAAAACAGGAAGGGAGGGAAAGAAAGAACACTCTATTCATTCAGAGAAGAGAAGCTTCAAACGACCTAAAAGATGTCTTTTACTCAGATGGTGAGATACTCAGATGGTGAGAAGGCAGCCGACACACTGCCTGGTATGTAGGAGACACTGATTCTGACTCTAGAGACAAGATTAAAGAAAAGCACCTTAGAACGGTAAATGAATCTGGAAAGTAATTGCTATATAGATATCAGCAAATCAAACCCACTCATTATAGACATCCATTAAAAGTATAGTAGGCAGATCTCTACAGGACAGAAGCCTAAGTCTAACCATTAGAGACTAATGCCAAGGTCATGTAACAACTCAGGATAAGCTCTAAAATGGGAACCTATACACCTACTCCTAGAGTGTGTCACTTCCTTTTTTTTTCTTTTTTTAAGATTTTCTTGACGTGGGCCATTTCCAAAGTCTTTACTGAATTTGTTACAATATTGTTTCTGTTTTATGTTTTGGTTTTTTGGCCACAAGCCATGTGTGATCCTAGCTCCCCGACCAAGGATCAAACTTGCACCCTGTGCATTGGAAGGCGAAGTCTTTATCACTGGACCAGCAGGGAAGTTCCTAGTGTGCCTCTTCTCATTAGCACTGCTGCAACCTAGCATGCCTCAAATTAGTCTTGTAAATTAGTCTTGTGCTATAATGCTTATAGCTGATTATTATTAAATAGTTTAATCATTTTTTTTAATGAAGGCACTGTTTAAAATATTTCACAAGGCTCAACCTTTTTAGATTTCATATATAAATGAGTTCATCACTTTTTGTCTTTGGCTTCTTTCACTTAGCATAATGTCTTTCAGGTTAACCCATGTTCTTGGGAATGGGATCTTCTTTTTTCAAGGCTGAATAATATTCCACTGTATATATGTACATAACATTTTCTTTTTACATTCATCCATTGGCAGACATTTAGGTTGTTTCTGCATCTTGGCTACTGTGAATAATGTTTCAATCAACATGGGAGTGTAGATATCTCTTTGAGATACTGATTTCATTTCCTTTGGATATACAGTTGACTCTTGAACAAATTGGGTTTGAACTGTGCAGATCCACTTATAAGCAGCTTTTTTTTTTCAGTAGCCAGTACTATAGTACTATACAATTTGAGGTTGGTTGAACTGCAGATGGGGAACTGGTGGTACTAAGGAACCACATACAAAGAGGGATGACTGTAAGTTAAATGGTGGTTTTTGACTTTGCAGAGGGTCAGTAACAAGGGTTAACTCTATATCCAGAAGTTGAACTGTTAGATCATATGATAATTCTACTTTTAATTTTTTTAAGAACTTCCATACTATTTTCTAAAATGGCTGTACCAGTTTATATTCCCATCAACAATGTGTAAGTGTACCCTAAAAAAGCTAAACTCGTAGAAGCAGAGAGTAGAATGGTGGTTTGCATGGTCTAAAGGGTGGAGGAAAGGGGAGATGTGTATCAAAGGGGACAAAGTTTCATTTATGCAGGATGAATAAATTCTGGAGATCTAATGTATAGCATAATGACTATAGTTAATAATACTCTATTGTATACTTGAAATTTGCTAAAAGAATAGATATTAAGTATTCTCACTACAAAAAAAAAAGTGAGCTGATGTATATGTTAATTAGCTTGATTGTGGTAATCAATTCACAATGTATATGCATATCAAAACTCCACATTGTATACTTTAAATACATACAATTTTTATTTGTCAATTATATATAAATAAAACTGAATGGATTAATGAATTAATTAGTACAAGCCAGATCACAGGTCTGATAATACAAACAAAAACACATGTATTACCTTCTTTAAAACTTGCAAAAACTAAGCTAAATAGTAATATTATCATCTCAGTTTTATAGAAAGGTAAATTGAAACAGATACATTGAAAGCATTGTACATATTCCCACCATTGTTGAGGCAGAACTGGGAGTTGAAAGTATCTGACTACAAAACCCACCTTACTAGAGTAACCCGTCCTAGAACCTGAAACTTCTACAGTACTGATTCCTTTGAGTTATGTTGAGGAAGGCCAATATTGATAAACTTATTTTTGCCTTAGAGTAGAAGTTTTAGTTCTTCTACCATGCCATGGATTCTGTACAGTTTCAGTTCAGAGTACCTAGTCTGAGCCATTCTGTGAGTGGGTAACTTTAGAGTGTACAAGTTTGACAACAGTAATGTCTTCACTATCAAGGAGTGTACAATCATCACAGCAAACTTGTTAGTGATGCTTGAGAGAATGGGACACAGATTGGGAGATTTAAATTGTCAGCAAGAGAAATACTATCATTTTATAAAAGATCTGCAAAAATGACAGCTAACTAGCTGCAGTGTCAGTGTAGAATCCTAAGCTTCCAATCTATCAACTCTTAATACAGTTTTTTTTTTCTCTAAAATTTTCATTCACTAGAAAATTTAGTTGTTATATATTTTGGGTTACCTGCTTCTTTGGAATTTCATTATAAAACAAAACAAATTTATTTCCCTCAAAAGTAGACAAATATGTAAAGTTCTACATATAATATAAGTAGGTTCCCTGACCCCAAGTTAAGAGCAAATATTTTAGAAACAGGTATGGCAAGATGAGCCATTAGTAATAAGGATACATGTGATAATTAAGAAACATTTTTAATGTCCTATAAACTGGAATAATGATAATATACTCACTGCCTATTACATATTATCAGTCAGCTTTTATTGAGCACTCATTATACTCCCCAGAATGAGTTTAAGGCTGACAGAATACAAAAAGAGAAGAAAGTTCTCCCTTCAAGGACTTCATAATATGCTTGGATATATATATATATATATATATATATATATATATATATATATATATATCACAGTCAAAAAGTATTTACTGTAAGAGTGGGAATCTGCATCAATGAGAGAAACCATGTAATCATAAATGTTTAGCTCTCTTCCATCTAAAATTCTCTGTCTTAAAAAATGGTTTCTACTGGAGTATCTTTAAGGTAACTCAAGCTCTAACATTGTATGATTGTATCAACAACAGTGGTATCAGGACTCAGGCACAGTGGGCAGTAAAGTATACAGCAGAAAAGATTAGCTTATGTTGAAAGCTCTAAGTTCACACACCTATTTCTCTTTTCCTTACCTTCCTCCCTTGAATCTACCAGCCTATAGATCGCTCTTGCTTCTCTCTAGAGCTGTGACAACTTACAGAATGTTCTTTTTTCCTGATGTCTAAAAATTTTACCTGAAGAACAAGGATACTGTTCCCTATATTGTGAGTGCAGAGAATTACCAACAATAGAGAGCATCTTTTGCCATGTTTACTGAGTGATCCCAATTTAGAAAAAAAATGTGTTCTACCATATCCCTCAATTCATGCAAGGACAGCTCTCAGAAAGAAGCAAATATTGTGTGTATGTGTGTGTGTGCAGATTTCCAGAGAACATTATTCCCTTTATTTTACCCCCTTTTGGAGAGAGAATGACAGGGCTTTTCCTCCCCAATAACAGGACAGAATCACATGCAATGTATAGTGATAATATACACTGACACTGTCCTACTCTGAATGTAATTGACCTCTGGGTCCTCAGAGTTCCCGAGACTCCTGAGGTATTGAGACATGGAGGAATTAAAAGGATGTAGTAGGGAAAGTGCAATTAATATTTGGTGAGGCTTAAATATGGATTTCCCTCAGAGTCCATTTGACAATATTGGAATAGTTGGACTTGATCCATCTTCCTTTAAATTACCAAGATAATTATTCATTGGTTACTCATTGAATGAAGGAGACAAGCAAACAAAGAAACAAACAAACAAAAAACGGATTGAGATGCGTGTTTTCTGTTCACCTCTCTAGATACACTTTTTACTCTTCTTTGCTCTTTGAGATGGCATACTGCATCATACAGGGTCTTTTGCCCTCTGGTGTCCAGGTGGGTTCATCTCATGACAGGCATCTGAAGGTCATAAGAAAGTCGAAGGAGAGAAAAGGAGGATTATTTATTCCAGCACCATACCTGCCATACCTGGTTTGGCAATGATTGTGTTATTCTCCCTAAGTCACAGCTTCTGTTAGGGGACCTCTCCCAGTGCCTAAGACTATAGCCCTGCCAGATGATTCCATCTGCAAAACTCCAGCTCTCACTTCAGTAACTATTTCTTTATTTTGCTCTTCAGAACTAGAAGTGGTAACAGTTTCCAGATATTACTAATCCCTGGGTGTATCACTATCCTTTCTTGGTTCATTGAATCCAATGCACAACTCTGTAAATAATTTATTAATTAAACTTTTTTTTTACCACTCCTTCTGAGTCTATCTCTTCTATCTGGGAATCTGACTGATACAGGTTACAGTGTTGTGGATGGGATTTATCTTTAGAGAAGCGACAAAGAAAAACAGAAATAGGATGATAATGAACTAGATGTGTAAGGTCAGAAACCTGGAATTATAGTGCCGTCAAGACAATTCACAAGTACTCTGTCAAACACAAAATATGTTCAGCCAGTTCTTTTTAGACAGAGAAAGAACTGTGCTCAGTTATTTAAACCTGTGTTTTGCTCTCCTATCTCCTTGTCTAATAGCAGAGAGGATGCATAGAAGAAAGAGTAGGTCAGGAAAGTGAAGAAGAGATTACTTTACCAACTTCAATCCTATCTCAAGACTCCAAGCTGCTATAGCCACAGATAGGTGTTGCCTACAGTATAGGGAAGAGAGGAAAAGTATTTTAAGTGGATTTTTAAAATAAGTAGGAATAAATTTTGAAACTGAAATGAGATAGTTTGAATTAACTGAAGTGACTGACATTAAGGCAACTAGTCACAAATTATAAAGGGATAAGTGCAAAGGGGGTTTATATAGAACTGCTGAGCAATTATCGGAAAAATAAAATGGTTTCTCATTTAAACCTGTGAAGAGGTGCAACTCTTCAATAAGTCACTTGTGCTAATTGTGGCATGCTATGGTTAGCCTGCTTTAGGCTTAGTTATACAGTAATAAACATGTAGCCATTACATATAACCAGCTCCACATATGATATAATCTTTAATGAATATGTTATAACTTCCTTCTCTGAATTTGAATACAGTCAGTGGTACTAGATTTTTCTCATTACCTCTCTGAAAATTTGATCAGATGTGTGTCATAATAGAAGAATGTATATATTGATTTCTGCTCCTGGATCCTGGCACAAAGCTCCTAAAACCCTGGTAATTACCTAAGTGATAAGAGCTCTAGGAGCATCTTTTGTTTTAATACTTGGTCTTTGACCCTAGCTGCTGACATGGAGCTTCTAAATTCCTTGGATTTCCTAGGTGATAGGAATGTCTTTTGTTCTAATGAGGTGACTCTTCGGGTGCTCCTGAGTGGGGACTGGTCACCAGAAGGACCAAGCCATGAGTAGAAGCTTGAACTTTTCAGCCCCATCCCCATCCTCTAGAGAGGGGAGAGGGGCTTAGATAGAGTTAATGATTGATTATGCCTATGTGATGAACCCTCCATAAAAATCTCCAAAGTGTGGTGTTCAGGGAGCTTTCAAGTTGTCATACACGTGGAGGTGTTAGGAGTGTAATGCACCCAGAGAGGGCATGGAAGCTCTGCACCTCTTCCCACATACCTTGTCCTAATCTTCTCTTCTATCTGGATGTTCATTTATATCCTTTATAATATCCTTTGATAATAAACCAGGAGACAGAAAGCTTCAGCTCAGCAAGTGGTCAAGTGCTTAGCTTCTTAATTTTCTCACCTAGAACCTCTATTCCTCCTTCTACATCATGCTAACTCTGGCTATGACCTCTTCAAGGGAGCAGGAATATTCTTACTTAAGAAAGTTTTTAATAAATTGATTTTAGTAACCTTGCTTTGGAGCTCTTCCTGGATTTTGCAGACATTGAAATCGGTGTTCCCCCCACAGCACTTCCATCTGTTGCTTTTACACATTCTTGAGAAAAATATTCCTTTATATTGCTGCAGTTTCCTTGAAATGGTTAATGCATCTCTATACACAATAGTTGCTTAAAACTCACTTTCCCTAAGTTTCAAGTGAGGGGGCAGGGTAATTCCACTCCAAATTTTCAGTTTTCAATCATTCATTTTATACCCTCAACCTCATTATAGATAAGGGAGTTAAGAGGCATACATCTTAAATTTCATTTTTAATATCCCAATTGCCTTTGAATCTCAGCAGAAACGTGTGTTTTCCATATGTAACTGTGGTGTGGCAACATAAAGATTGCCCTATATTGTTGCAGGTAGACCCTTGTGTTATGGACTGAAAGTTTGTGTCACCCCCAAATTATATGTTGAAGCCCTAAGCCCCAGTGTCATAGTATTTGGAGGTGGAGGCTTTGGGAAATACTAGGTTTAGATGAGGTCATAAGCGTGAGACCCTTACAATGGGGTTTGTATTTTTATAAGAAGAGAAACAGACAAAAGCGCTCTCTCTCTCTCTCTTTCTGCTATGTGAGGATACTGTTAGAAGTTGACCTTCTGCAAGTCTGGAAGAGGGCATTCATCAAGACCCGAGTCTCCCAGCACTTTGATCTTGGGTTTCCCTGCCTCCAGAATTGTAGGAAATAAATATCTGTTTTCTTTCTTCTTTTTTTTTCATTTGGTCACATATTATTTAAAATTTTTTTGAGTCTTTAAATTTTTTTATTAAAGTATAGTTGATTTACAATATTTGTGTATAGCAAAGTGATTCAGTTATACATATAAAATATTCTTTCTCATATTCTTTTCTATTATGGTTTATTACAAGATATTGAATATAGTTCCCTGTGAGATACAGTAGGACCTTGTTGTTTATCTTATTTACAAAACAGAAACAGACTCACAGACATAGTAAACAAACTTATGGTTACCAAAGGGGGAGGGGAGGAGGGATAAATTAGGAGTTTGGGATTAGCAGATACCAACTACTATGTCTGTTTTCTAAGCCACCCAGTTCATGGTATTTTGTCTTAGCAGTCCTAGAAGACTAAGACATCCTGGGAGCTGCTATGCCCCCAAACCTCTACTCCAACTAATTGTGTCAAAGAGAGACTGGATTCTCTGCTCCTCCACACAAGTGAGTTTTCATTCTGTGTGGGCTGCATTGAACACAGAATTTGATTGTGCCTTTGTGCAGAGTCAGACAGACTCTGAAATAGCATACAATCTCTCTCGATACCTTTCTCAACTACCTTTTATGCACTTTGTAGTGTCTCACAACCAGGAAGTGAAAGCCTGTTTGCAGACTCAGATCAGCCCTTTATGGTGTACCCAGCACACTACAAATGATTTTTTTAAAATTTTTTTTAATTAATTAATTAATTAATTTATTTATTTTTGGCTGTGTTGGGTCTTTGTTTCTGTGCAAGGGCTTTCTCTAGTTGCGGCAAGCGGGGGCCACTCTTCATCGCAGTGCGCTGGCCTCTCATTATCACGGCCTCTCTTGTTGCGGAGCACAGGCTCCAGATGCGCAGGTTCAGTAGTTGTGGCTCACGGGCCTAGTTGCTCCGCGGCCTGTGGGATCTTCCCAGACCAGCGCTCGAACCCGTATCGCCTGCATTGGCAGGCAGATTCTCAACCACTGTGCCACCAGGGAAGCCCTATAAATGAATTTAATCCAATTTTTATTTCAATGTGTAGTTCACAAATAATATGAACTCAATGTGATGATTTCAAGATACCTTGATTACCATCCATTTTTTGAAGGAAGGACAGGTGTTCTCACGAACCATACAAGCCACTCAGTACTGCGGAGAAAATGTCAATTCATGTAAATAACCAATTTGTATTTTACTTTCAATGAAATTGAACGGCTACTTGGTAGATCATAAGTAAGTTTGTCAAGTTAATTAACCTGTGGTAGAATGGTCAGATTAGTCCTGTGTAAAGAGGGTAAGTAATTGCAGGGAAGGAGGAATGTCCAGGTCAGAATACTCAATGAATTACATTTTAAAAACATTTAGGCTTTGCACAATTTTGCATTTTTATACTTACCTCTTAATACTTGCCCCACTGAATACTAGCCATAAAAATTGTAAAATGCATTTTTTCCTCCTCCAAGGTGCTATAGAGTATGCCCAATATTTTGCATATTTGGGCCACAGAATAGCCAGTAAAATCTGAGAGGAGGCACTGGATTTTTAAATTTTTGTCATCTTGTTTCCCACTATAGTATCCAATCTCTGGTATAACACAAAAAAGACTTTTTGAGTGGAAAGAAATTTGAACTGAATCCATTCATGTTAAGAGTGTCCTGAGCTTTAGAGGCCATCTGGTTTCATAGTAATTATGGAATAAATTAGTTAATTTGAAGCTAATTGTATGCAAGAAAAGAAAGTCAACTTGCAAGGCTCTTCTTTTATGATCAGAGCTTTTTTGAAGTGGGGCATACGTATAAACATTGTCTTGCCTCCGCTCCTTCTACTCTCTCATTTCCAGCAAAGATGAAAGTTGAAGAAAACAGACACAACCGTTCTTTAGGTGTTAGTGGATAAGGTAGCAGGGTTGTAGCCAACAGGCAATGGTTGTTTTATATTTACCAAGGAGATAAACATAATATATGGGTGCTTTGAAGATAAAATATGTCATATGAAAGAAAAATAGCAGATGGTTGTAGTCACAGTTTAGGCATAAATCAGTTCATTCAAAGGGGAGTTGAAGCAACCTATCAACAGAAATTACTGAAGAAAATATAAAGTGAAGTTTCTCAATTAGTTGTAATTTTCTATTTGAGAAAGATCTTTAGAAATACTGGCTCTGGTGGTGAAGTTGACATCCATGTCCTTATACTAGAATTCCAAACTTGGACAGTCATTTTAGGATTTGGAGTGGTAAAGGAACAGAGACTTGCCCAAGAAAGCAGCATATGCTGGGCATGTAGTATGACAAACACATGACATAGGACAAATTGTCTCCTCACTCATCCGTATTTGCTTTGTCTGTAAAATGGAGAAAATTGCATTTAATACCTAGAACACCCTCTGGTCTCCAGATTCAAATAAATTGAATCTATTTTTCCTTCTCCTGGTATGCAACAATACCTTCATCCATTTCGGAATCTCATTTTTCTGTATAAAACAGCGAACTCACACCAATTGATAAATGATTATTTTTTTTCACTTCAAAATTGGGGTCCAGAGAAGGTAATACATATTACAAAGTTTAGGAATCACTGATGGTGTAATTCCACAGATTATGACAAACATGTGGCACTTTTTGGTAGATAATTCTTTTCTGGTATTTCTTAAACTACCCAGTATGGACAACTGTTAACTCCAGATAAGATAAACTCCTTTTGCAAAAGAGTCACACTGGATCCAGTTATAGCTTAGTTCCATGGGGAGTGAGATTAGTCTTCCTACAATGGAACTCTCAAGCAACTTATTTACTGGGGACATTGAAGTTTAAGTAGTCATACATAAGTATCCGTAACATCAGAAGTACACAAAAATGTCTTTAGCAATAAAGATTAAGGAAATAGATATCAATAAGGAATAAGTCATCTCCACATTTTCAGACATTCATTACGTTTAAGTAATTTCCTTTTATACAATCTACTGGGATTATAGAAATACTAGGCTTCACTATATGTTTTGTTTTGGCTTGTTTTACAATATTTTAGGTTTAACCTAATTGACAATTATATAGAGGAAGGGAAGGTGCTACAAGAAAAATTATAGATTTTAAAGAAGGCAAGGGTTCAAAACATGTAGTGAGATCTATTGAAAAAGGTGAGAAAAAGATAGCAGAGATGGCAAAATGTAAAGAGAGGAGGGAAGAGGACAGGTCTTTTTTTGGGGAGGGAGGAAAGGTCTAAAATTTTAGACATTTTAGAGCATTTGTGTATATGAATCTTGAGTCTAACTCCCAACTCCAGCTGAAGTACCTTGTCAATACCAATCTGAGGCAAACATATTCAAGATTTCCAAGTATAAAATCTGAATTTTTACAGCTGTATGACATTTACTCCTACTGCAGTGATATCCTATCAGTTTTCTGAATGTTCTGAAGGGAGAGTCTGATCTTTCTCAGAAGGGGGTCCACTCTACAATGAAGGTCTAGAATACTCCCTGGGAGACAGTGGCCATCCATGTCTGCATGACTATCATGGTGACCCACATTGGGGTTAAGGTATTGTGGCCTTCCTCCCCTAACTCAAATTAATAGGTTAGTTAGAGAAATGTTATTTGAGATAGATAGATTTTATATTGGACAATATTTTGTTGTAGTGAATAAATCTGCTGTACATAAGTGATTTTAAAGATTACATCTGGTTGATTTCCACATCATTATATCAAAGTGAATGGAGTAAATGTAACACAATTTACTATGGGTTTTAAACCACTGTAGCTTTGACATACAGGCACTAATATCTAAAAAGAATTGAATCATCAGCTTGACTGCACATGTCTACCATCTCATAATAAGTCCAAGGCCAGAACAAGAAGAAGGATATTCAAACTGAATTACTACCAGGGTGTGTGTGTGTGTGTGTGTGTGTGTGTGTGTGTGTGTGTGGTGTGTGTGTGTGTGTGTGGTGAAAAGAGAAATGTAGGGGTGATTTATTGCACTGAGCGAAGCTAGAAAGGTAGTCCATTCTTTCTGCTGAACCTCCATCTCATTGCCTTTAGTCAAAAAACTGTTTCTCCCCCAAATGTGATAATGTTAGTATATTTCAATTATACTGAAGGCTTACCTATATGCAAATGCAGTTTAATAAATGTTCCTTATAAGTTTTAACCTACTTATCAAGAGATTATGATCAGTGACACATGCTTTAAGGGGAAAAGTTAAGGTTGAGTTTTAGGGAAAAAATGTTACAAAGTTTTATTTCTTTAGGCTATATCACAAATTACATATTATATTTAATCCTCAACAAGTTTGAACAGATGCGATGCCAACTGTGTCTATGATATTTCCTCTTATATAGTGGTACACACACAGAGGCCCAAACTCACCCAGAATCATTAGTGATTATCTTAGTCAGTTTGGACTACTATAACAAAGTACCATAAACTGGGTGATACAAAAAATATAAATTTATTTCTCACAGTTCTTTAAGAAGAAGTCATTTACATGATATCTTAAATCCTTTACAAATCAGCTACCATAAGATGGGAATCATGATTTACTTGAGTTGTGCCATTTTGCAATATTTAATTAAGATTCTCTAGAGTCAATTATAATACTGAATGCATTACACATTTTATGAGCCTAAGACAGGAAGAATAGCACAGTAATTATGTAAAACTGCCAGGATTTAAATCATATGTTCACTGCTTCCCAGCGTGTCAAATTTGGTGGGTTACTTAAGCACACACAATAAGCAGTTTCCTCATCTATAAATAGGATTATAGTGTATATTTTGTGGGATATCATAAATGTTAGCTATTATTATTTTTTTATATTCTGTACTCAGATTTTCTTAGTATTAAGAAGTCAGTAAAGTGTATTATAGTGTGGGATTCATATAAAAAAATGAAATGATATTGGCTTTACACATTTTCGATATGATTAGGAAGACTGACATTTGAGATGGTTTTCTAGACCAACCCTGCCCAATGTAAATCAATGTGAGATATATATGTAGTTTTAAATTTTTTAGTAGTCACATTTTTAAAAACCATTTTAACCTATAATCAATATAAAAATTGTTAACAAAATATTTCACAAATTTTAGGTACTATTTTGAAATCCAATGAGTATTTTACTCATATAGTTCATTTCAATTCAGACCAGCCATATTTCAAGTACCCAATAGCCACATATGGTTAATGGCTACTTTTTTCAGATAGTGTAGTGCTAGAACAGGTCACAAATACCTGGAACATACGGTAAAATTCCCCATCTTGTGCCTATGTAAGACTTGCCATTCATTTCTTCTGTGCCTGTTCTTGACCTCAGTCTCCTCAACTCAATCCCTCAGGCAGCTACTACCTATTATTGAGATTTGGCATATAAGATGAAACTTAATTGTAAACCTGAGTCTAATCAATATCTATGTAAACTTCTAGCTGATACACAAAATTTTTCTTTGGTCACAAAGTTTTCCTCTAACTATGGCAGTAGTGAATCATTAATCCTATGAACTGATTCTCAGATATCATTAGTTTTGGCAAAAAGAGCAGATAAAACTAAATAATTGGTCTACAGCAAAGCTGTCTCTAAGAGATAATTTCCTATGATTGTGTGTTGAGAGAGTATACTTGTAAACATTTATTAAGTCACATTATTACTTAAGGCTAAAGATAAGATGAATGCTTTCTGAACAAATATATCAAAACCCTTAGGTTAGCAAATGCTTAAATTAGTAATTTGATAAAGGGGTTACTCTTTTTTCTAACTTTTTTCCCCTGTATCTTCTACTTTCTCTTTTTATTTCTATCTTCCCTTCTCTCTTCTCTCTTTTTCTTCACATCTTTCTCTCCCTCTCCCTCTGTCTCTCTCTCTGTGTCTGTCTCTGTCTCTCTCTCTCACCATTTCTCCCAGTGATATAGCAATAATTATTTCAGGACCCTCACACACACAAAACCTGAGGAATACACACCTCTGTCATACACTTGCTTTCTGTGTATCATAAATAAATTTATGTCAGTAAGCAGCACCTGGCCACTGTTGAGGATGATTTTGAATTACATATTCTTCATGACTGTCAGAGAAGACAGCTTCTACAATAAACAGATCATCCTGTCTCAGGGCTATGTTAATTTCTTTCTAAAGAGTGGTAAACTTGAAAATGCCATGAAGAGGACACCCTGTTGCTGAACTGAACAAATCTACTTTTCTCACACTTGTTCTGACATTGAGTTTTCTACACTATAGAAACTACATATTCTTGTGCTTCTCTCTGCTCTAGCAGTTTCTTGCAAGCTTTTTAATGGGATAAGGCATTGCCCTTGAGGAGGAAATCTTACTGAAACCACCAAACAACTCATTAGCAGAGAAATTTGTAGGTGCGCATGCTCCAGGGCACCAACAGATGGTTTAATTGGATACAAAATTCCAGAAGACTATGTGCAGATTGACAACATTTTTATCAAAAAACCAGGGTGACGCTAGCCTTATTGAGAGAAGAAAAGTGATACCTGAATAGAATACGTGATTTCAGGGAAAGTGGTCAGGCTTTCTATAGCCCTAATTCCTCTTTGACTTACTCAACTGATGCCTCAACTTGTACCATTACAGATTCATTTCTGTGATGTAAGTCTTACCCCTTGTTGAAATGGAACTTCCCCTGGAGGTTTTAACAAGTTAAGCATAAATGGCTATTGAGGTCCTTTCCACTTAACTAAAGTTGTAGCTGGTCCTGACCCTAGACGTAGATCTTTTACTATAAGCACATTAATAATAATGGGTATGGGAAAATAACTAGGAGTAAACACATATGCTAAAATGAAATATTAGCTTTTTCTCAACCAGTGGGTCAGGACAATTTCCTGTATTGCTTATGCATCTGTGGTAATGTTGGCTTAGGTCTTCTGACCCAATATTTTCTCCCTTATGACTATAAACAGGAGGTGGGGTAGAGGGAGACCACACTGGCTGGGAGGAGAGTGCTCCTGATGCAAGCTCAGGAGAATGTACAGGCAGGAATACTTATATGCAAACTGACCAAGACACTTTGTTCATATAGAGAAATTTTTATCCTTTAAAAATGATTTATATATTATATTTTGGCATAAGTTATACAGGGTCTTAGGGACAAACCATTACTGAAGTATTATTTGTCTCTTTAAAATTTATTATTCTTAAGTACCTTCTAATGGATTTCATTGACTTGTTCCTTGTGTTTATCACAAGGCAGGTTGGCCATTTGTCTAAGTGTGTTGACATGCACATTGACTTTGAATAGCCTTCAATGTCTTTCTTCATGTGGCCAGGGTTGAAGAGCCCATTCTCAAATAAATAATTGAAAAGAGGGTCTTCTCTATTTGTATATAGAGGTTTTTACACACACACACACACACACACACACACACACACACACACAAACACGTACAGTATATAGAGACAGATGGCTGCAACTGGGGAAGAGGACATCTTAGAAAGTATGCTAAGGAGGACCATAAAAATAATTACTTACACTTCTATAGTGCTTACCAAAATCTAGGCATAATTTTAAATGTTGTAAGTGTAAACTTACTTATTACTTAAAACGGCCCTAAGACATACATGTTATTATTATTATTCTCATTTTACACATGAGAAAACTGAGACACAGAGAGGTTAAGTAACTTTCTCAATGTCATACGATATTCCTGCCCTTCAGTCATAAACTGAACAATTGAGGAAACAAAAAATCAGTAGGTAATTGAAGATCAAAGAATATTTCCCCTATCCCATCCCACTAGTCTTTTGGAGAAAGAAGGTGAGAGAAACCTCACTGAATTGATCTGACTTAATAACTTTCATTCAGACAACTATAGTGAGTAGTCTGTGGAGCTTTTGACTGGCTGAAGATGGTGCAGTTGGCATAAGGAAAGACAGGGGCACATATTGATTGGAGGAGGTTGTCTATGTGCCTAAGAGACTGACTGAAGGGGGTTAGTGATCATAAATGGCAGTTAAGGCATGACTACAGAGAGTGGAAGAATAAGACACAAGCAGAGAATCTGAGGGAAGATTGAAGCACCTCTGAGGAAGCCCATCAAGAAGAAAGAGTACACAAATGATCAGGATACAGTTCTTGCTCTACTAATCCCTCCACAAATTCAATAACATGAATTTGTGAGAAACCAACAATGTGTATGTGGAGTAAATGTATAAAAATCACCTCAAGTCATAAATATCACTATAAGTGCTCAGGTTTTGTCTGTGTCTTATGTCATTCCCCAAACACTAAAATTTAGCAATAAATGCCATTTCAGACTCCCACTCCTACATTACTGCATTATTGGTTCATTTATTAAGCTATGTGAATTTGGTTGTCATTAACAGTTGAGATCTATTGTTTATAAATGCATTCAGACCTAGTAATGTGATTTCATGTAGATTATATCATCTTTATCTTTACAACAGTAAAAAGAGCAATTATTTTCCTGATTTTGTATATGGAGATGGAGATCTGGAAGAGAACTGAATCCTATACTCACTCCGTGCCAGTAAATAAGCAAGTCTTTTATATGCTCTTATCCTTCACAGCAAACCTGTTAAGAGTGAGGTGTTTTCTCTAGAAACACTGAGGCCCAGTGTTTGTCCACTATTGCCTTAACACACAATAGCTGTTGAAATCAGAAAGTATAAAAATGGGTTGATTCCAGCTTACACTTTTAATTACCTTCATACTTGAAAATTTTAAACTACCAGGGCAAAACTAAAGTTAGAATTCTGCTTACTTTATGGGGGCAATCCTGGCGTTTCAAACACATTGAAACAAAATTGTAAATTCCTAGGAAGTTCCAAATCACTGAGGCAGACATCAGCCAAAGTAAACCTTTACAATCATCAAATATGGTTCAGGAATTTTTCCATTTTACAATGCACCTTGAGATTGCCATATAATGTGAAAATGTTAAGATTTAGATAATCTATTTTTTCATTTATTTTTTCCAGAGTTTTTTTTATGCATGTATACATGTATTTAATTAAAATGTAGTTGATTTACAACATCATATTAGTTTCAGGTTTACTACATAACAACTCAACATTTTTATACATTACACTCCATTTAAAGTCACCACAAAATAATGGCTATATTTCCTTGTAGCGTATCCATTTCAAATTTGTAGTTTTACCTCTCAATCCCCTACTCCCATCACATGTCTCCCCACTACCTCTCTCCTCTGGTTACCACCAATCTGTTCTTTCTTCACCAGTCACACCTGTGAGTCTGATTCTATTGTGCTATATTCATTCATTTGTATTATTTTTTAGATTCCACATATAAGTGATAACATATAGTATTTGTCTTTCCCTGTCTGACTTATTTCACTAAGGATAAGATAATACCATCCAGGTCCATCCATGCTGTTGCAAATGGAAGAAGTTTATTCTTTTTTATGGTTGAGTAATATTCCATTATATATATATATATATATATATGCATATATATATATATATATATATATACACATACATATACATAATTATATGTATATATGTACCACAACTTTATTTATTCAAATGTTGATGGACACAATGTTGCTTCCATGTCTTGGCTATTGTAAATAATGCTGCTACAGACTTCGGGGTGCATGCATCTTTTCAAATTAGTGTTTTCATTTTCTTTGTATATATACCATGAGTGGAATTGGTGAATCATTGGTAGTTCTAGTTTTAGTTTTTTGAGGAATCTCCATACTGTTGTCTATAGTGGCTGCAGCAATGTACATTCCCACCAACAATGTAGCAGGGTTTCCTTTTCTCCACATGCTTGTCAACGTTTTTTGTTTGCAGACTTTTTGATGATGGCCATTCTGACAAGTGTGAGGTGATATCATTGTGTTTTTGATTTGCATATCTCTGATGATTAGCCATGTTTAGCATCTTTTCCTGTGCCTGTTGGCTATCAGTATATCTTCTTTGGAAAAATGTCTCTTCAGCTCTTCCAACCATTTATTTATCAGATTATTGTTTTTTGATATTGAGTTGTATGAGTTGTTTATATATGTTGGATATTAACCCCTTATCAATCATATCACTTGCAAATTTTTTCTTCCATTCAGTAGACTGTCTTTTCTTTGGTTGATGGTTTCCCTTTCTGTGCAAAAGCTTTAATTATGTCCCATTTGTTTATTTTTGCTTTTATTTCCTTGCTTTAGGAGACAGATCCAAAAAAATACTGCTACAGTTTATTTCAAAGAGTGTCCTGCCTATGCTTTCCTCTAAGAGTCTTATGATTTCTGGTCTTACATTTCATTCCTTAATCCATTTGAGTTTATTTTTAAATACCTTGTTAGAGAATGTTCTAATTTCATTCTTTTAAAGGTAGCTGTCCATTTTTCCCAGCACCACTTATTGAAGAGACAATGGTAAATGCTAAAAATATATACAGAAAACTTTAAAACTTTCATATCTAACATAGTCATAAGAGTATTCAACAGTTCAATATATTATGTTTGCTTGTGTATGTATGTGTACAACTAAGTTAGGATTCAACTGTTTATGGTAGCCTCACCTAATTTTATCATGTGAGCATAGGTGTCATGGTAAAAGTTATGTTAATTGTGATTTTAAATGACTGTATAATTCTCTATCATATAGATATGCCACAATTTATTTTATATGATTGTCTTTTTTCTCTGATAAGCATAGTTTTCATAAATCTTTTAACATTGTCATGAGATATCTATACCATATATATATATATTTTTTAATTTAGTTGCATGGGGTCTTAGTTGCAGCAGACAGGCTCCTTAGTTGCAGCTTCAGGGCTCCTTAGTTGTAGTATGCAAAGTCTTAGTTGTGGCATGCATGTGGGATCTAGTTCCCTGACCAGGGATTGAACCCTGGCCCCCTGCATTGGTAGCTTGGAGTCTTATCCACTGCACCACCAGGGAAGTCCCTACAGTAAATTCTTATAACTGCATTTATGTGGTCAAAGAAGAAAATATCAAACATTCCTTCAGAATGTTTTTACCAATATTCCTGTTTCCCCAACGGTATGAATGTGCCTAAACGCTAATTTTTATATCAGTAGTAATTTGCATTTGTAGAACACTTTGTAATTTGTAAATTATCACGTATTGATCCTCTTAAATATGCTAAGATGTAAGCATAAAATGTCATTATCCTATTTCACAATGAAGAAACTGAAAATCAGGTTATTACATACTTTGCACCAATACAAGCTATAAATTAGCAATTTAGTTTTCAAACCCTTCCAAATTTTAGTTTAAATGTTTTCTGACATATTTCTGTTTCTATGGCACATAAGTTCTGGATGCCTCAAACATGGAAAAGATGCAAACGGAGAACTGGCTAGGTAAGGATGACACATTTAGCAACTCCAATATCATTTAACTAAAATATGTGAAAGTGGTTGTCATATTTGACACAAGTTGTTCACTGATTACAAAATACTGAGGTTTCCAAATATTATTTTAAAAAAGAATTAGAGTAGATAGAAGGCTTTCCCTATAGTCACATTAATACTTATGAATTCAAAATATTTTTTGAATTGGTGATAAAAAGAAGTAACCACCTTTATGACTCACAGAACATCTTATTTGTGTTCCACAAGGATTTACTAAACTCAGCTGTGTCAGCATGGTATGGCAGGGTGAAAGTGTGTTTAGTAAAGACTGCTTTAAGATCATGGCCAATAATAGTGACTGTTAGTTGGCTGATCACCGTCTAGTATTCTTTTCTTCCAATTTACAAGAACATCATTTTTTACTGAGAAGTACAATGTACATGTGGTGAGATGAATATCACTATAAAGTTGTCCAAGTTCTAATCCCTAGGGCCCATGAATATGCTACCATACATGGTAAAAGGAACTTTGTGGATGGAATTAGATTAACCACATTGAGATGTGGAGATTATCCTGGATTACCTGAGTATGCCAATTTAATGAGTCCATATCAGAGTAAGGCAGGATGATCTGACTCAGAGAGAAAGAGGTGATGTAACGAAGAAAGCAAAGGTCAGAGGGAGAGAAGATGTTACATTTTGGGCTTTGAAGATGGAAGAGGGAGCTGTAGCCAAGAAATAAAAGCAGCTTTCAGAACCCGGAAATGCCAAGTAAACAGAGTCTTCAGAAAGAATGCAGGCCACTAGGTCCTTTATTTTAGTCCAGTGAAACTGAGTTTGGGCTTATGACATCTAGAACTATGTTAATGAATTCATGCTTTAAGGCAGTAAGATTGTGGTGATTTTCATATCAGCAATAGGAAACTAATACATGTTTTAATACAAATAAACTTCATGATTTTCCAAATTCAATAAGATTGTTGAACAAGATTTACTTAAATTATTTTTATACAAAAGAATCAGGAAATATAGAGAAAATGAGATATTATTCAAATAACCACACATAATTACAGTATTTAGGAAAGATTTCAAAGAAGCATATAAATCTTTTAAAGATTTCAAAGAAGCATATACCTCAGCGGGAAAAATATTTTTTAATGTATTGAAAGACAGAAAAGGTGGTCTGAATAAATTGAGATGTTATTGGACAACATGAAAATATTTTTAAATGTCAAATTTCTACAAATTAAACTATAAATATTACATACTACTAATGCATAGTTTAGTTTTGATTGTTTTGGGATTTAAATAAAGTTTCTCTAAAATATATATGAAATAATTATGGTCCAGAAAGAGCTAACTTTGGAGAATAAAATAGTGGCTATTGGTTATATAGATATTAGTACATTTTAATACAAAATGAATGTGATATTAGTGTGAGTACAATTATATGTGTAATGAAAGAAACAAGAAGCCCATTAAAGGATCCATGCATATATAAGAATTTAATATACAGTAATGTTTAGAGAAAAATCCATGAGAAAATTCATGTATAATAGAAGATTTACAAAAATGTGGTTTTTATACAGTATTCCTTTGGTATTCATGGGAGATTGGCTCCAGGATCTGCCGCAAATACCAAAATCTGCAGATGCTCAAGTCTCATAGTCAGCTCTCCTTATCCTTGGCTTCCACTTCCAGGGAATTAGCCAGCCTTGAAGGTATACTATGTTTATGATCCACGGTTGGTTGAATTCGTGAATGCAGAACCCATGGATAAGGAGCACTGATTGTACAGAGGAAAATAAAATTGAATCTGACCTAAACAAAACACACACTTAAATAAAGCTTAAAATAAAATAAAGCTGAAATAGATTAAAAACTTGAATGAGAAAAAGAACACTATAAAGTAAATGGAAAAATGGATGTTGTCTTTTAAAAAAATTTCTTTGAGATAAAATTTAGAAAAAAATAAAATTCATTCGTCTTACATGGATGAGTGTTAGCAGATTATACACCTGTGTGCCTACTAACATGATAACAGTTGTGTTGAACATTTCTCTCAGCTCAAAAACATCTCCCTTGTGGTCACTACTCTACACTCATGGCCCAAGTCAACACTCCATATGTTTTTTGTCACTATATATTAGAATTGTCTTCTCTAGAGTTACATTTATATAAATGTAAATATACAGGGCTTACACTCGATGACTATCTTTGTTCCCTTAGAATAATGGTTTTGAAATTCACCCATGTGCTTTGAGTATTCAACCATGTGCTTTGAGAATTATCAAATAATTCCTTTTTTGCTTTTTTGCTGAATACTCTCCTGTTGTATAGACACACTAAAATTTGTTTATCCATTCACCTATTTTGCATTTGATTTTTTTTAGTTTACATTAATTTAAAATAAATATTCTATGGTTTGGTTATTAATGTCCAAATCTTTGTGTGACCAAATTGCTCTGTTATTTATCTTGTTTAAATACATAATAGAATTGCTGAATCATGATATTTAATAAAAGAGATGTTTAATTTTACAACAGAGTGTGAAAATATTTTCCAAAGTAATTATACCTTCCTTAACAGAATTTGAAATTGTCAATCTTTCATTTTAATCATTCTACTGGAATTGCAGCAGTAATACATTGTGAATAAATTTTCATTCTTGGAATAAAGTACATTTGGTCATGGTGTATTATTATTTCTTGTATTTCTGGCTTATATTGCATTTCTTAATGTTTTAACATTTATTTTACATGTATGTTCATGGGAGGTATTGTTGTGAAGTTTTGTTGGTTTGTTGTATGGGCCTACTTGATATTTTTTTTCTTGTATTTTCTTTGGTTTTTGATTGAGGGAAATGCTGACCTCATAAAATGTGTTTGGAATTTTTCTTCTTCCTCTATTTTCTGAACGATTTATGATAAGATTATTTTTTAATTAATTTTTAAACACTGGTAGAATTCACCACTGAAACCACCTCATTCTGAATTTTTCTTTGTGTGTGTGTGTGTGTGTGTGTTTTAACTACAAATACAATTGATTTAATACGTATAAGGATAGTCATCTATTTTTCCCTAAAAAGCTTTGAAGTTGTATTTTTCAAGGAAGTTGTCTATTTGATACATGCTTATTAAATTTTGGAGCATAAAGTTATTATTATTCCTTTATTATCATTGTAGAATTATAAGAATGGTAGTGATAGGTCTTCTTTCTTTCCTAATTTTGGTGATGTGTGTCTTCTCTCTTTTTTTTTCCTCAATTTGGCTAGGCCTTTTAAATTTTATTGATAAAAGAACCAGCTTCTGAGCCAATGATTCTTTTTATAGTTTGTTTTCTAATTTAATTGATTTGTTTTTATTTTCATTATCCTCTCAATTAATTATACTTAATTTGGTTTTATTTATTTATTTATGGCTGTGCTGGGTCCTCGCCTCTGTGCGAGGGCTTCCTCTAGCCGCGGCAAGTGGGGGTCCCTCCTCATCGTGATGCGCGGGCCTCCCACTATTGCGGCCTCTCTTGTTGCGGAGCACAGGCTCCAGACACGCAGACTCAGCAATTGTGGCTCATGGGCCCAGCCGTTCTACGGCATGTGGGATCTTCCCAGACCAGGGCTCGAACCCGTGTCCCCTGCATTAACAGGCAGACTCCCACCCACTGCGCCATGAGGGAAGCCCCTTAATTTGGTTTTAATTTCACTTTCTTTTTCTAGCTTCTGAAGGTAGAAATATAAATAATTATATTCTTTATGTTTTTCATAATAAAGGCATTTAAATTTATAAATTATCCTCTAATCATTGCCTTAGTTTTATTGCATACAAATATTATATTTTGCTGTGTTTCAGTTATATATACTTTTAAATTTATTTGTAATGTTACCAAGTATAAAATTTCTTTATATGAACTTTCCACCTGATCTTGATATTTTGGATTGGATATTCTATAAATATCAATCAGACTGAGCTGATGAACATTGTTGTTCAAGTCTACTTTTCTTAATTAAGTTTAATTATAATTAAAATTAATATGAAACTTTAAATTAATTTTAAATGTAAATTAACCATATGTTTAAATCATCTTATTAATGTTAATATGTTTAATTGTAATATCAATTACTGAGAAGTAAATATTGAAATCTCCAAATACAATTGGTAATATGCTTCTCTCTAATTTCTGTTTGCTCAGCACATGTTCCATGTATTTGGTAATGGCATATTCATTTGGACTATGTATTTTTCATGAATTGATTATCATTAAAATATCTTTTTCCTTGGTAATATTTCTTCTCCTGTAGTCCACTGTATAATATTAAAATATTAACTTATGTTTTCTTATGATTAGGCATTTTATGATTTATCTTTTTGCAATCTTTTACTATGTAGTAAGCTGAATAATGGTTCCCAGATGATATCCATGTCCTAATATCTGGATCTTATGAGTATGATACCTTACATTGTGAAGGTAAAGATTTGATTAAGTAAGTATCTTGAAATTGGGGGATTTTTTTTGGGGGGGGGATTATTTTAGATTATCCAAGTCAATCCACTGTAATCACAGGACTTCTTATAAAATGGATACACGGGAATCTAATTCAGAGAAAGAGATATGTAAATGGAAACAGACATTGCATCAATGTGCTTTGTAGAAGGAGGAATGGGCAGTGAACAAGCAACACAGGTAGATTCTAGACACTGAAAAAAGCAAAAGTAGACAAGGATTTCTTAAATAAAATACAAAATAAAGCTTGTAAAGCAAAATAAAAGGACATGTTTGATGTTATTACCATTTAGTACTTTCATTCAATGGTTTGGTGGTATTAAAATTAAAAACCTTCATTCAATGAAGTTAACGTGTTAAAAACAGTTCCAGGAGAATATACAAGCATATCTTGTTTTATTGTCCTCTATTGCACTTTGCAGATACTACATTTCTTTTACAAATTGAAGGTTTGTGGCAACCCTGCATCAAACAATTCTATCAGCCCAATTTGTCCAACAGCATTTGCTTACTTCGTGCCTCTGTGTCACATTTTAGTAATTTCCACAATATTACAATCTTTTTCATTATTATTTAATTTGTTATGGTGATTTGTGATCATTGACTTTTTTTTACACCTTTATTAGAGTATAATTGCTTTACAATGGTGTGTCAGTTTCTACTTTATAACAAAGTGAATCAGTTATACATATACATATGTCCCCATATCTCTTCCCTCTTACATGTCCCTCCCTCCCACCCTCCATATCCCACCCCTCTAGGTGGTCACAAAGCACTGAGCTGATCTCCCTGTGCTATGGGGCTGCTTCCAACTACCTATCTCTTTTACTTTTGGTAGTGTATATACGTCCATGTCACTCTCTCACTTTGTACCAGCTTACCCTTCCTCCTCCTCGTATCCTCAAGTTCCCTAGTAGGTCTGGATCTTTATTCCCATCGTGCCCCTAGGTTCTTCTGACCATTTTTTTTTTTTTTTTTTTTAGATTCCATGTATATGTGTTAGTATACGGTATTTATTTTTCTCTTTCAGACTTACTTCACTCTGTATGACAGTCTCTAGATCCATCCAACTCACTACAAATAACTCAGTTTTGTTCTTTTTTATGGCTGAGTAATATTCCATTGTATATATATGCCACATCTTCTTTATCCATTCATCTATTGATGGACACTTAGGTTGCTTCCATGTCCTGGTTATTGTAAATAGAGTTGCAATGAACATTTTGGTACATGACTCTTTTTGAATTACGGTTTTCTCAGGGTATATACCCAGTAGTGGGATTGCTGGGTCATATGGTAGTTCTTTTTTAGTTTTTAAAGGAACCTCCATACTGTTCTCCATAGTGGCTGTATCAATTTACATTCCCACTAACAATGCAAGAGGGTTCCCTTTTCTCCACACCCTCTCCAGCATTTGTTGTTTGTAGATTTTTTGATGATGGCCATTCTGACCAGTGTGAGATGATATCTCATTGTAGTTTTGATTTGCATTTATCTAAGGATTAATGATGTTGCGCATCCTTTCATGTGTTTGTTGCCAATCTGTATATCTTCTTTACAGAAATGTCTATTAAGGTCTTCTGCCTATTTTTGGATTGGGTTGTTTGTGTTTTTGATATTGAGCTGCATAAGCTGCTTGTATGTTTTGGAGATTAATCCTTTGTCAGTTGCTTAATTTGTAAATATTTTCTCCCATGCTGAGGGTTGTCTTTTCGTCTTGTTTATGGTTTCCTTTGCTGGGCAAAAGCTTTTAAGTTTCATTAGGTCCCATTTGTTTATTTATGTTTTTGTTTCCATTTCACTAGGAGGTGGGTCAAAAAGGATCTTGCTGTGGTTTATGTCATGGAGTGTTCCGCTTATGTTTTCCTCTAAGAATTTGATGGTGTCTGACCTTACATTTAGGTCTTTAATCCATTTTGAGTTTATTTTTGCGTATGGTGTTAGGGAGTGCTCTAATTTCATTCTTTTACATGTAGCTATCCAGTTTTCCCAGCACCACGTATTGAAGAGGCTATCTTTTCTCCACTGTATATTCTTGCCTCCTTTATGAAAGATAAGGTGACTATATGTGCGTGGACTTATCTCTGGGCTTTCTATCTTCTTCCATTGATATATATTTCTATTTTTGTGCCAGTACCATACTGTCTTGATTACTGTAGCTTTGTAGTATACTCTGAAGTCAGGGAGCCTGATTCCTCCAGCTCCGTTTTTCCTTCTCAATATTGCTTTGGCTATTCGGGGTCTTTTGTGTTTCCATACAAATTGTGAAATTTTTTGTTGCAGTTCTGTGAAAAATGTCATTGGTAGTTTGATAGGGATTACCTTGAATCTGTAGATTGCTTTGCATAGTGTAGTCATTTTCACAGTGTTTTTTCTTCCAATCCAAGAACATGGTATATCGCTCCATCTATTTGTATCATCTTTAATTTCCTTCATCTGTGTCTTATAATTTTCTGCATACAGGTCTTTTGTCTCCTTAGGTAGGTTTATTCCTAGATATTTTATTCTTTCTGTTGCAATGGTAAATGGGAGTGTTTTCTTAATTTCATTTTCAGATTTTTCATCATTAGTGTATAGGAATGAAAGAGATTTCTGTGCATTAATTTTGTATCCTGCTACTTTACCAAATTCATTGATTAGCTCTTGTAGCATTCTGGTATCATCTTTAGGATTCTCTACATATAGTATCATGTCATCTGCAAACAGTGACAGCTTTACTTCTTCTTTTCCAATTTGGATTCCTTTTATTTCTGTTTCTTCTGTGATTGCTGTGGCTAAAATTTCCAAAACTATGTTGAATAATAATGGTGAGAGTGGGAACCTTGTCTTGTTCCTGATCTTAGTGGAAATGGTTTCAGTTTTTAACCATTGAGGACGAGGTTGGCTGTGGTTTTGTCGTAAATGGCCTTTATTATGATGAGGTAAGTTCCCTCTATGCCTACTTTCTGGAGGGTTTTTTTTTTTTTTTTTTTCATAAATGGGTGTTGAATTTTGCCTAAAGCTTTCTCTGCATCTGTTGAGATGATCATATGGTTTTTCTCCTTCAGTTAGTTAATATGGTGTATCACATTGATTGATTGGTGTATATTGAAGAATGCTTGCATTCTTGGGATAAACCCCACTTGATCATAATGTATGATCCTTTTAATGTGCTGTTGGATTCTGTTTGCTAGTGTTTTGTTGAGGATTTTTGCATCTATGTTCCTCAGTGATATTGGCCTGTCCTTTTCTTTCTTTGTGACATCTTTGTCTGGTTTTGGTATCAGAGTGACGGTGGCCTCATAAAATGAGTTTGGAAGTGTTCCTCCCTCTGCTATATTTTGGAAGAGTTTGAGAAGGTTAGGTGTTAGCTCTTCTCTAAATATTTTATAGAATTCACCTGTGAAGCCATCTGGCCATGGACTTTGGTTTGTTGGAAGATTTTTAATCACTGTTTCAATTTCAGTGCTTGTGATTGGTCTGTTCATATTTTCTATTTCTTCCTGATTCAGTCTCAGAAGGTTGTGCATTTCTAAGAATTTGTCCATTTCTTCCAGGTTTTCCATTTTATTGGCATAGAGTTGCTTGTAGTAATCTCTCCTGATCCTTTGTATTTCTGCAGTGTCAGTGGTTACTTCTCCTTTTTCATTTCTAATTCTATTGATTTGAGTCTTCTCCCTTTTTTTGTTGATAAGTCTGGCTAATGGTGTATCAATTTTGTTTATCTTCTCAAGGAACCAGCTTTTAGTTTTATTGATCTTTGCTATCGTTTCCTTCATTTCTTTTTCATTTATTTCTGATCTGACCTTTACGATTTCTTTCCATCTGCTAACTGTGGGGGTTTTTTTTGTTCTTCTTTCTCTAATTGGTTTAGGTTTAAGGTTAGGTTGTTTATTTTAGATGTTTCTTTTTTCTTAAGGTAGGCTTGTATAAACTTCCCTCTTAGAACTGATTTTGCTGCATTCCATAGGTAGGGTCATTGTGTTTTCATTGTCATTTATGTCTAGATATTTGTTGATTTACTCTTTGATTTCTTCAGTGATCTCTTGGTTATTAAGTACTGTGTTGTTTAGCCTCCATGTGTTTGTATTTCTTACATATTTTTTCCTGTAATTGATATCTAGGCTCATAGTGTTGTGGTCAGAAAAGATGCTTGATATGATTTCAATTTCTTAAATTTACCAAGGCTTGATTTGTGACCCAAGATACGATCTGTCCTGCAGAATGTTCATGAGCACTTGAGAAGAATGTGTATTCTATTGTTTTTGAATGGAATGTCCTATAAATATCAAGTAAGTTCATCTTGTTTAATGTATCATTTACAGCTTGTGTTTCCTTATTTATTTTCATTTTGGATGATCTGTCCATTGGTGAAAGTGGGGTGTTAAAGTCCCCTACTATGATTGTGTTACAGTGATTTCCCCTTTTATGGTTGTTAGTATATGCCTTATGTATTGAGGTGCTCCTATGTTAGGTGCATAAATATTTACGATTGTTACATCTTCTTCTTGGATTGATCATTATGTAGTGTCCTTTTTTGTCTCTTGTAATAGTCTTTGTTTTAAAGTCTATTTTCTCTGTTATGAGAATTGCTACTCCAGTTTTCTTTTGATTTCCATTTGCATGGAATATCTTTTTCCATCCCCTCACTTTCAGTCTGTATGTGTCCCTTGATCTGAAGTGGGTCTCTTGTAGACAGCATATATACGGGTCTTGTGTTTGTATCCATTCAGCCACTCTATGTCTTTTGCTTGGAGCATTTAATCCATTTACATTTAAGGTAATTATCGATAGGTATGTTCCTATTCCCATTTTCTTAATTGTTTTGGATTTATTATTGTAGGTCTTGTGTTTCCTGCCTAGAGAAGTTCCTTTAGCATTTGTTGTAAAGCTGATTTGGAGGTGCTGAATTCTCTTAGCTTTTGCTTGTTTGTAAAGCTTTTAATTTCTCCATCAAATCTGGATGAGATCTTTGCTGGGTAGAGTAATCTTGGTTGCAGGTTTTTTCTTTCATCTCTTTGAATATGTCCTGCCACTCCCTTCTGGCTTGCAGAGTTTCTGCTGAAAGATCAGCTGTCCACCTTATGGGGATTCCCTTTTGTGTTACTAGTTGTTTTTCCCTTGCTATTTTTAATATTTGTCCTTTGTATTTAATTTTTTTAGTTTGATTAATAAGTGTCTTGGCGTGTTTTTCCTTAGATTTATCCTGTGTGGGACTCTCTGTGTTTCCTGAACCTGATTAACTATTTCCTTTCCCATATTAGGGAAGTTTTCAACTATAATCTCTTCAAATATTTTCTCAGTCCCTTTCTTTTCCTCTTCTTCTTCTGGGACCCCTATAATTCAGATGTTGGTGCATTTAATGTTGTCCCAGAAGTCTCTGAGACTGTCCTCAATTCTTTTCATTCTTTTTTCTTTATTCTGCTCTGCAGTAGTTATTTCCACTATTTTATCTTCCAGGTCACTTATCCGTTCTTCTGCCTCAGTTATTCTGCTATTGATCCCTTCTAGAGAATTTTTAATTTCATTTATTGTGTTGTCCATCTCTGTTTGTTTGCTCTTTAGTTCTTCTAGGTCCTTGTTAAACATTTCTTCTATTTTCTACATTCTATTTACAAGATTTTGGATCCTCTTTACTATCATTATTCTGAATTCTTTTTCAGGTAGACTGCCTGTTTCCTCTTCATTTGTTAGGTCTGGTGGGTTTTTGCCTTGCTCCTTCATCTGCTGTGTGTTTCTCTGTCTTCTCATTGTGCTTAACTTACTGTGTTTGGGGTCTCCTTTTCACAGGCTACAGGTTCTTAGTTTCCGTTGTTTTTGTTGTCTGTCTCCAGTGGCTAAGGTTGGTTCAGTGGGTTGTGTAGGCTTCCTGGTGGAAGGGACTAGTGCCTGTGTTCTGGTGGATGAGGCTGGATCTTGTCTTTCTGGTGGGCAGGTCCACGTCTGGTGGTGTGTTTTGGGATGTGTTACCTTATTATGATTTTAGGCAACCTCTGTGCTAATGGATGTGGTTGTGTTCCTGTCTTGCTAGTTGTTTGGCATAGGGTGTCCAGCACTGTAGCTTGCTGGTCATTGAGTGGAGCTGGGTCTTGGCATTGAAATGGAGATCTCCTGGAGATTTTCGCCATTTGATATTATGTGGAGCTGGGAGATCTATTGGACCAGTGTCCTGATTTTGGCTTTCCCACCTCACTGGCACAGCCCTGACACCTGGCTGGATCACCAAGAGCCTGTCCTCCACACGGCTCCAAATAAAAGGAAAAAAAAAAAAAAAGAAAGAAAGAAAGAAGAAGATAAAATAAAATAAAGTGAAATAAAATAAAAATTATTAAAATAATTTTTTAGAAAAAAAATTTTTTAAGTAATTAAAAAAAAAAAAAAAGGACAGACAGAACCCTAGGACAAATGGTAAAAGCAAAGCTATACAGACAAAATCACACACAGAAGCATACACATACACACTCACAAAAAGAGAAAAAGGGAAAAAAATACATATATCGTTGCTCCCAAAGTCCACCTCCTCAATTTGGGATGATTCGTTGTCTATTCAGGTATTCCACAGATTCAGGGGACATCAAGTTGATTGTGGAGATTTAATCCACTGCTCCAGAGGTTGCTGGGAGAAATTTCTCTTTCTCTTCTTTGTTCGCACAGTTCCTGGTGTTCAGCTTTGGATTTGGACACGCCTCTGCATGTAGGTCGTCTGAGGGCACCTGTTCTTTGCTCAGACAGGACGGGGTTAAAGGAGTAGCTGATTCGGCGGTTCTGCCTCCCTCTGGCTGGGGGTAGGGAGAGTTACGTATGTGGGGCGAGCCTGCAGCAGCAGAGGCCAGCATGACGTTGCACCAGCCGGGGGCACACCGTGCATTCTCCCAGGGAAGTTGTCCCTGGATCACGGGACCCTGGCAGTGGTGGGCTGCACAGGCTCCTGGGAGGGGAGGTGTGGATAGTGACCTGTGCTTGCACACAGGCTTCTTGGTTGCTGCAGCAGCAGCCTTAGTGTCTCATGCCCGTCTCTGGGTTCCGCACTGATAGCCGTGGCTCGCGCCCTTCTCTGGAGCTCCTTTATGTGGTGCTCTTAATCCCCTCTCCTCATGCACCAGGAAACAAAGAGGCAAGAAAAAGTCTCTTGTCCCTTCAGCAGCTCCAGTCTTTTTCCTGGACTCCCTGCCAGCTAGCTGTGGTGCACTAGCCCCCTTCAGGCTGTGTTCAGGCCGCCAACCCCAGTCCTCTCCCTGGGATCCGACCTCGGAAGCTGGAGCCTCAGCTGCCAGCTCCCACCCACCCCAGCGGGTTAGCAGAGAAGCCTCTCGGGCTGGTGAGTGCTGGTCGGCACTGATCTCTGTGCAGGAATCTCTCCGCTTTTCCCTCCACACCCCTGTGGCTCTGTTCCCCTCCGTGGCTCCGAAGCTCCCCTCCTCCACCACCAGCAGTCTCCGCCCGTGAAGTGGCTTCCTAGTGTGTGGAAACCTTTCCTCCTTCACAGCTCCCTCCCAGTGGTGTAGGTCCTGTCCCTATTCTTTGCCTCTGTTTTTTCTTTTTTCTTTTGCCCTACCCAGGTACGTGTGGAGTCTCTTGCCTTTTGGTAGGTCTGAGGTTTTCTGCCAACGTTCAGTAGGTGTTCTGTAGGAGTTGTTCCACATGTAGATGTATTTCTGATGTATTTGTGGGGAGAAAGGTGATATCTGCGTCTTACTCTTCCACCATCTTGAAGCTCCTCCATCAGTGATTTTTGATGTTACTATTGTAATTATTTTGGAGTGCCACAAACCACGCTCATATATGATGGCAAGCAATAAATATTGTATGTGTTCTGACTTCTCCACCAACTTGCTCTTCCCTCATCTATCTCCATCTCCTTGGGTCTGCCTGTTCCCTGAAACACAACAATAAAGAAATTAGGTCAATTAATAACCCTTCAGTAACCTCTAAGTGTTTAAGTGAAAGGAAGAGTCACGTATCTCTCATTTTAAATCAAAAGATTAAGCTTAGTGAGGAAGGCATGTGGAAAACTGAGATAGGCTGAAAACTAGGCTTCTTGTGCTAAACAGTTGGCCAAGTTGTGAATGCAAAGGAAAAGTTCCTGAAGGAAATTAAAAGTGCTACTCCAGTGGACACATGAGTGATGAGGAAGAAAAATAACCTTATTGCAGATATGGAGAAAGTTTTAGTGGCCCAGATAGATCAAACCAACCACAACAATCTCTTAAGCCAAAGCCTAATCCAGAGGAAGATCCTAACTCTCTTCAATTCTATGAAAGTTGAGAGAGTGAGGAAGCTGCAGAAAAAAAGTTTGAAGTTAGCAGAAGTTGGTTCATAAAATTTAAGGAAAGAATCCAACTCTCTAGAATAAAAGTGCAAGGAGAAGCAACAGGTGCTGATATAGAAGCTGCAGCAAGTTATCCAGAATATTTGGCTAAGATAATTAATGAAAGTGGCTACACTAGACAACATATGGTCAATGTAAATTAAAAAGTTTCTGTTGGAAGGAGATACCATCTAGGACTTTCATAGCTAGAGAGGAGAAGTCAATGCCTGGCTTCAAAGCTTCAAAACACAGGCTGACTCTCCTGTTAGGGGCTAATGCAGCTGGTGACTTTAACTTGAAGCTAATGCTTATTTACCATTCTGAAAATCCTAAGGCCCTTAAGAATTATGCTAAATATACTTTGCTTCTACTCTATAAATGGAACAACAAACAATAGATGACAGCACATCTGTTTAAAGCATGGTTTACTGAACATTTTAAGCCCACTGTTGAGACCTACTGCTCAAAACAAAGATTGTTTTTAAAATATTATTGCTCATTGACAATGCATCCAAGAGCTCTGCTGAAGATGTACAATAAGATTAAGATTTTCATCCCTGCTAACATGACATCCATTTTACAGCCCATGGATCAAGAAGTGATTTAAATTGTCAAGCCTTATTCTTTAAGAGATATATATTTCATAAAGGTATAGTTGCCATAGATAGTGATTCTTCTGATGGATCTGGTCAAAGTCAATTGAAAACTTTCTGAAAAGGATTCACTATTCTAGATGTCATTAATAACATTTGTGATCACGGGAAGGGTTAAAATAGCAACATTAACAAGAGTTTGGTATAATTTGATTCCAATTCTCACGCATGACTTGCTATGATTCAAGACTTCAGTGGAGGAAGTAGCTACAGTTGTAGTGAAAAAAGCAATAAAACTAGAATTATAATTGGAGCATGAAGATCTGATGATACAAATTGAAGGATGAAAAGTTGCTTCTTATGAACAAAGAAAGTGGTTTCTTGAGATGGAATCTATCATTGGCGAAGATGCTGGGAAGATTGTGGAAATGACAACAAAGCATTTAGAATATTACATAAACTTAGTTGATAAAGCAGTGGCAGGTTTTGAGAAAACTGACTCCAGTTATGAAAGAAGTTCTACTGTGGGTAAAATGTTATTGAACAGCATTACATGCTATGGAAATATCATTGATTAAAGGAAGAGTCGATTGATGTGAAAAACTTCACTGAATGTCTTATTAAAAGAGAGTGCCACAGCCACCCCAACCTTTAGCAACCAGTTTCCTGATCAGTCAGCAGCCATCAACACTGAAGTAAGACCTTCAGTTAACAAAAATATTAAGACTCACTGAAGGCTCAGATGATGGTTAGCATCCTTTAGCAATAAAGTATTTTTAAATTATGGTATGTACATTGTTTTTTAAACATAAGGTCATTGCACACTTGGTAAACTACAGTATAGTGTAAACATAACTTTTATATGCACTGGGAAACCAAAAAAATTTGTGTGACTCTTTTTATGGCAAAATTAGCTTCTCTGCAGTGGTCTAGAACTGAACACACAATGTCTCTGAGGTATGCCTGCATTTCCATTTCTAAATTTGACATGAGAATAGCATGTGAAAATTTAAAGATCTTCTACAAATCAAAAAGAAAAGGCAAGAATATTAGTGAAAAGCAAAGGTCAACAAAAGCTGAAAATTGAAAATATGAGGAAAATAATGAAAAGTTTAAGGAGTTTGATAGTTAGTTTTATGTGTCAACTTGACTGGTCATGGAGTGCCCAGATTAAAATTTTTTTCTGGATGTGTCTAAGAGAATGTTTCTCAATGAGATTAACATTTGAACTGGTGGACTCAGTAAACTAGATTGTCTTCCTTGATGTGAGTGGTTATGATTCAATCTGTTGAATGGCATAAAGGCAGAGGAAGAAGAAATTCATTACTTTTGATTTCTGCCTGCCTGGTTGAGTTGGGAATTATCTTTTCTGGCCCTTTGACCAGGATTTACACCATTGACAATCCTGTTTCTCAGGACTTCAGACTTGGACTGAATTACACCACAGTTTTCCTGAATCTCCAGATTTTAAATAGATATACAGAACAAGCTTGTGTTTACCAGAGGGGAAGGGGTTGGGTGGATGGGCAAAATAGATGAAGGAGGTTAAGTGGTAAAAAATTCCAGTTATAAAATAAGTCACAAGGATGTTATGTACAGCACGGGGAATATACTCAACAGCATTGTAATAATTTTGTGTAGTGACAGATGCTTGCTAGACATACCTAATTGTGGTGATTATTTCATAATGTATAAAAATGTCAAATCACTATGCTGTATGTGTGAAATTAATAATATGGTAAGTCAATTATATTTCAATTAAAAATTTAAAAAGGAAGCATAGTAAGCTATGACATATTTTGTGTTGTTGAGCATTCTCCTTCCCACTGGTTGGAGTGCAGATGAAAAGCCTGGTGCTTTAGATTGATTTTTTTGTCCATGAAAGAATGATAAAGAGAATTGCAAAGGCATTTAACATCTTTGTGAAAATGAATTAAACAGCTGCCAACCTTCAGAAATCTTGTTGGCTGTTAATTGTAGCAAACATTGTCATTTCTGAAACAACAAACTAAAGCAGAATGAGATACACTTTGCAAAGTCTAGCCTCAGATCAGTGGAAGAATTGGAATTCCTGAGCTCTGCTATTTTCTCACACTAAAATGAAAGTGCAGCAGTGGAAACGTCATGCATTTTGGAGACATAAACTGTGTGGTCAAGTCTCATTCTTTACAATTACTGTTTAGGTAACCACAAGAAAATCACATAAACCACTTCTGCCTCAGTATCTCCAACCATATTATTAGAAAAATATTATATCCTTACATTTTTGAGATTTAATAAAGATAATGCAGTTTAGATGCTTGGCATTTATTTGTTATTTACTTTCCTTTTGAACAAAAAGCTTTAGTTGTATCAAGGGAATAATTCAAAATGCCCAAAAAATTTGCCTCTGCACCTGGAAAGCGGCCTTAGGTTAGTTACCTAAGGTAGGATTCAGGCTGACAATGGTGCAGTGACCCTTTTCAAATCATGTTGTAGACGTTAAAACACCATCTGTCACTACAGATGGTGTGCTGGCAGGAGGGAGCTGTGATATTTCCGATGACAAAATAGAGTCAAAACACTTTAAAGGGGTAACAAGTGGGTCTAAAATTCTTGAAAGGAAATGTAACATAATTATATATAAAATATTTTGATTTGGATAGTAAAAAGCAACCATACAGGATTGAAAAAAGAGAAATTTATTTTAAAAGTTTTGATACAAAATGTTAACATTTTATCGACAGTGATATCAGTTTAAACTAATAAAATGATGCATGCAAATGTAATGAGTTCAAGATGGCTAATCAAAACAACAAGTCTGTTTCTCTTTGCTCTGAAAATCGTATAAAATGACAATAAAAATAAACACATAAAAGAAAATGAGAAAGAAGACAAATTATCTGTGAATGAGAAATTTCTACCTATTCATGGATAAAATAGATCATCCAGACACCAGTACCTATAAGTGACAATTGCAGTGGAGGGGAGAGCTTCTCTGGATGACCAGCAGAATCACAAAAATGATAGCACAAAGGGAGAACGTGAGAATGGAAGCTGTAACAGGGGTTTGGTTGAAATGCTGAATATTGAATTAATCCACCAGTCCAAGTCCCTATGTTCTTCTCTTACCTTCACCATTTCCTCACCCATTCCCAAGAGGAATAAAAGAGAACCACAGCATCATAACACCATACATTATCAAATACAGGCTAATATTTAAAGAAAAAAGTCTTAAAAAGAATTAGAACTGCTCAAGTGAGCTTTGGATTCCTAGAGAAAGCTACACCCATGCTAGAATTTGGTCATCTCCAGTCTAAAGGCGAGGTCTCTGCCTTTCACTCTGAAATAAATATTTTTAACTTCAAACTTGACACAAGGTCCAAGAAAATTCAATAAAATTTCCCTGTCATGGGAGTGTCTTGAAAGAATAAAACATGATTCCATGGACAGAATAGTATAGATACAAATAAGCAGTTATCTTAAAAATGAAAAATAAAGTAAAATCAATGCCATTTCAGAAGTCTCTTTGTTTCCTCATAGTTAAAAAATCTATGTTTTATTGTGAAATATAGAAATATTTATAGGTATTAGAATTATAATAGTAAAAGGAAAAACCTTATGAATCCAGTACCAATATTTAAATAAAAATTACCAATAGCAGAGTTCTGCTTCAAGTAATGCTACATCATATTAGATTAATACTTCTACAAATACAAGTAATAAATCTGAACAAAACACTAAAATCAACCACATGAAGGCACTGGAAAGTTGACAAAAGCAGGCAGAAACTAGAAGGCAGTGGATGGCTGAATGAGGGGTAATGTAATGACTAAGAATTGTGTTTTGTGACTTTTCTTCAGAAGATTCTCCCCAAGCTGTGTGATTCAAGGTGGCATGAGGTCATGCTGAACTGAACTGAAGAATAGAGTTGGAGCTTCCAGAACACACGGAAAGTAAAGAAGTAAATCTCAGAAAGAAGGAAAATGCAGAAAAGTAAATCCCTAAATCTTTGTTGACACTTCACTGAAAAACTTTGGCTAAGTTCTGAACTATACATGCATGGGTAAGTTGCCAGAAACTTCCTGAGAAATGCAAAAGATGAAAGGCTAGAAATACTGAATAACTGTTACACAGTGGAAGGGAGAAGTATTTCAAAGTTAAATCCTACCAAGTTCACTATCTGGTAGAATAAAAATCAACACTTCACAGGAAGATAGCAGAATCCCAAATGTCTATGCTTTAATAGTCACAATATCATGTACACAATAAAAATTTATTAGACATGAAAAAAACAGGTGACCTATAATCAACAGACAAGACAATCAATTGAAACTGACACAGAAATGACCCAGATGTTAGAATTAGTAGACAAAGACTTTAATGTAGCTATCATAAATATATTTGAACTTAAAGAAAATTTGTATAATAATGAATAAACAAGTAGAATACTCATGCCAAAATGGAAAATATATCTTAAAATAAGAGGTATTCTAGAATTAATATTGATAAAATATGAAATTAAAACTTTATTGTAAAAATTTAATTACAGATTGAAGTCAGAAGAAAGGGTCAGTTAAGCTGAAGATAAACCAACAGAAATTATCCAATCCTAATAATTGAGAAACACATATTTTTTTAAATACGAAGTTTCTCAGTGAACTGTGTGAATATATAAACTCATTTCATGTATGTTCAAATGAATTCAAAGAAGGAGGAAGAGAGAAAATGAGGTAGAAAAAAATATTTGAAGAAATAATGTGCCAAAATTTCTAAATTTGTCGGCTGACATAGAGGTTTATATCCAAGAAGCTGAGGAAACTCCAGTTAGTATAAATACAAAGAGAATGACACCTAGGCACAATAGAGTCAAATTTTGAAAATCCAAAGATAAAGAAAATATCATTAAAACAAGAAAGAGGAAGTAATACAGTACATATAGGGAGACAATATTAAGAAAGATATCTGCGTTGTTTTTCCAGAAAAAAAATGTAAAAGAGAATAAAATAGAAAAAAATCTTTATAGAGCAGAGAAAACAAGAGAAATAATACAGAAAGAAACCCTGTTAACTCAAAATTCTGAATCCAGCAAAACTACCTTTCATATGAGGGCAAAATAAGGTTTCTATAGATAAACAAAATAGGAGTAAATGTGCCACTAGTGGAGCTGCACTACAAATAACAGTAAATAGATTATTTACAATAAAGAGAAATGAGACCAGATCAAATACGGGGTTATAGGAAGAAATGAGGAGCACCCAAAATGTAAATATAACACAGTGTTCTATGGTTTGTAACATAAGTAGAAGTATTATACATGAGAACAATACCACAAAATATGGGAGTAGTTGGATCTATCTGTGGCAAGGTTTTTATATTTTATACAATAGGTTAAGGATGCATTTTCTAACTTTTTATTTTATATTGGAGTACAGTTGATTAACAATGTTGTGATAGTTTCAGGTATACAGCAAAATGATTCAGTTATACATATACATATATCTATTCTTTTTCAAATGATTTTCCCATTTAGGTTCTTACATAATATTGAGCAGAGTTCCATGTGCTATATAGTAGGTCCTTGTTGGTTATCCATTTTAAGTATAGCAGTATGTACATGTCAATCCCAAACTCCCTAAGTATCCCTTCCCTCCCCTTCCCCCCTGGTAACCATAAGTACATTCTCTAAGTCTGTGAGTCAGTTTCTGTTTTATAAGTAAGTTCATTTGTATTATTTCTTTTTAGATTCCATTTATAAGTGATATCATATGATATTTGTCTTTCTCTGTCTGACTTACTTCACTCAGTATGACAATCTCTAGGTCCATCCATGTTGTTGCAAATGGCATTATTTCATTCTTTTTAATGGCCTAGTAATATTCCATTGTATATATGTGCCACATCTTCTTTATTCATTCCTCTGTCGATGGACATTTAGGTTGCTCCCATGTCTTGGCTATTGTAAACAGTGCTGCAATGAACACTGAGGTGCATAAAGGATGCATCTTTCTTAATTCCTAGAGAAATAACTAAAAAAATGTTAGGAGGCATGGCTATAAATTCAATAGAAAAAAAATACACTAGAATAGTAAATAAAACCCAAACAAAGCACTAGATTAACTCTAATAAAGACAAGAAAGAAGGATTAGTTAGTGGGAGATTGGACTAATAGAAAACAAATAGTAAAATTGTGGACCTCAATCCAACAATTTATATTAACTTTTTAAAACTATCAATGTTATAAAGACTGAAAATAAAAAGCAGAGTAGAATGGATAAAAAAGCTAGAAACATGTATTATGTCTGCAGGGTCATATTTTGGATTTATAACACTGATAGGGTTAAAGCAAAATGATGGAAAATGAGACGTACTGTGCAATACTAGAAAACTCTATGATTATAAAAATAGCAAAAAATATTACATATCTAAGCAACTAATGTTTTCAGCGATGATAAAATTTTCAGATATCAGAAAGTTATAAGTACCTAGTAAATTCACCTAATACCATAATTTTCAAAAAGAAAAAAGAAAAAATCAAACAAAACTCACAACAAAATGGAATTGAGGTAAATCCAAAAACATTGACAAAGGTTTTTAAAAAACACTTTTCGGGAATCAATAAATAGACAAAAAAAGCAATAAGAACATATCAGTATTAAACAACACTATCAATCACCCTAACTCAATTGATTTTATAAAATATTACACCCAATGATTCCAGAATATACATTATTTTCAAGTGCACATGGAGTATTAACCAAAACAGACCACATGCATGGAAATAAAATAAATTTCAATAATATTAAAAATAGAAATATTACAAAGCATATTTTCTGAAAATAGTGGCTTTAAATTAATAATTATAACAAGGGATTTAAAAATCACCATATATTTGAAAAGTTTAAAACACAATAGAAAATAATCTGTGTCAAATATTATCACAAGTCATAATGGAAGATTTTGAATCAAATGATAATAAAATCTCAACATATACACATTTGTGAAATCCAGCTAAAACAGTGATTAAAGGAAACTTTATAAATATAAATACTTCTATTAGAAAATGAAAATGCAAAAATCTTCTACCATAAAGAATAAAAAGAAGTTGAGTAATTTAAATACAACATAATTGGAAAGAAGTAAATAATAAAAATGAGAGCAGAAAAACATGAAAAAGAAAATGTAACAGTAATTAAAAAGAAAAAAAAAAAAACAAGTTTATTCTTTGAAAAGCCACACTACAGGGCATATTGAGAGAAACAGAAAGAGTAACAGAGCAAAGTTACCAATTCCATAAATAAAGAAATAAGTATCAATATTGAATATTCTACAGACAAGAAAAGGTATAGAAAAGAATATCATAAATGACTCTATACTAAACTGTGACAATTCCTTGAAAAAATACAGCTTAACACACCTGACACAAGAATAGTCATATCAATTAAAGAAATTACATTTTTTTATCAGAAACATTACTTCAGAGAAAACTCAAGACCCACATGGCTTCACTGTTGAGTTTTCTCATTCATGGAAGATAAAATATCACATTTATCATATTGCTCAAAAACTAGGAAAGAAAATTCTCATCTCATTTTATGAAGCCAGCAAACCCTGATATGAAAGCCAGACTGACGCATTACAAGTAAATAAACTATCATAACCAAAGATTTAAAATTCCTAAAAAAATAGTGAAACAAACCTAGCAGTATATACAACATAAAATAACTTACCACTAAGTGATGTTTGTCCCAGGTGTGCAAGATTGGTTTAACATTTAAAAATCACTTAGAGTAATTTAGAAATTGAATACAAAGAAAAATTATAGGATCATCTCAACATATGCACAAAACTCATTTGGCAAAGTCCAACATTCATCCTTGATTTAAAATCTCAGTAGACTATGAATAGAAGGAAGCTTCTGAATATGATTCAAAAAATCTATAAAACACTTATGGTTAATACCATACTTAAGGGTAAAATATTAAATCCTTCCCCTAAGTTAAGGAACAAGGCTAGGGTGTTCATTCTCACCATTTCTATGTAACCTTTCATTAAATAGTCTAGCAGACAATAAAAATAAATAAAATGCTTAAAGTTTGGAAAGAAAGAAGTAATACTATTTTCACTCATGGAAGATATGATTGCTTACAAAGAAATCCTTAAGAAATTAACAATCAAACAACAAGAATTAAGACATTAATTTATCAAGATTGCAGGATACATGGTCAAAAATAAAATAAAAAATCATTTCTATATAATAGCAACAAATACTGGCAAATAACATGACTAAAACTAACTTTTAAAGTAAAAATCACTCAATGCATATGAAAAAATTTAAAATATTAAAAAAGTAAAATATGTAAAATATTAAAATAAAAAATATAAGATTTCTACACTAAATACTACAAAACTCACTGAGACAAATTTTAAATCAAAACAAATAAATGGAGAGAGATATATCATATTGAAAATTGGAATGCCTTAATATTATTAAGAAGTCCATTCTCCACTACTTTATCTATAGATCCAATGTTCTCCAAATTATCATAATCACAATAAGCTATTGTAGAATCTGACAAGCTGATTGTAAAATGTATATGGAAATGCAAAAGATCTAAAAGAAATAAAAAACTGTGTGTGTCTTGTGTGTATCTGTTTGTGTGTGTGTGTGTGGGTGTGTACAGACAAAAAGAGAAAGAAAATCAAAGCAAATTACATAAAGTGCTAGCAATTTTTGAATCCAGGTAAATGTTATACAGGAATTTTAATTGTACCAAAGTAAAAATTACTGAAAAAGAAAATAAATTCTGTGAGTCAAGCTCCGTTCTCTCCTTCCTATACACACCCTCTTCAAAATTGTTTTTAACACTCCCTTGATTTTCTTTATACCAATTTTATAGCATATGTGTATACCTTAAACAATAAAACCAATAAATTATTTAGTTTTGATTATTTCTAAAGCTTAATAAACATGGTTTCATATTGTACTTTTGTCACATAACATTATATCTTATTAATGTTGACCTCTTGCCTTATTTTCCTCATATTTAAATGGGAAAAGAATAAATTCACATTTACTCTTAATTAACATTTGGAATTTCCATTTTTGGTAATTATAAGCAGCATTGTTAGGAACTTTTTTTTTATTTTACACTACACTTCTACAGGAAATTCTATAGATAACATACGTTAGATGAACGTTTGTGGATACTAGAATATGCATGTTATCAGTATTACAAAATGATGCATGGTTAATTCCTAAAGTTGTGATTCCTATTTAGATTCCTATGAGTAGAGGTAACAAAGATGCAATTTCAAATTAGTGTGAAATGATGAGATATTCAATAAGTATTTCTAAGTATCAATAACCCATTTGAAAGTAAATGGAGATGAATCATTGTCATTCCTGGTATGTAAAAATAACTGTCAAGTATATTAAACACAGTGTGAGTCAACCTTAAATTTTTGGAAGGTACTTTATATATATATATATGTGTGTGTGTATGTGTGTGTGTGTGTGTGTGTGTATAACCTTGGGAGAGAAATGAGTTTATTAATAAGACACAAAAACACTAAATTGAAGACAATATGCGTCCATCTAGTTTCAAATTACAAATTTCTGTTTATCAAAATAAAACATAAAACTACGAAGACAAGCTACAAACCAAGAGAAATTAATTTAATACATTATGTCTGAGAAAATAGTTAGCCAATGTTAATAATATATAAAGATAACTTGCAAATCAGTGGCTTAAATGAGGCAGAGGTTTACTTCTTATTACCTAAGATTTAGAGATAAATAGTAAGTCCAGGGCCAGTAGAGAATTTTGCTGCATTAGTCATTTAAGCACCCATGTCTTTTTGTGGGTCCAATTGTTGCACTCTCATAACTTGCGTGTTTTCCTACATTGAATGATCAGTACTGGCTGGTTCACCAGCACACATGGAAAATAGGAAAGAGTAGAAGAGGAGAGTAAGCAATTCCTTCTTAAGGAAAAGATGTAGAAGTTGCACACATTATTTCCATTTAAAATTCCCTGATAAGAACTTAATCATATGGCCATACTATTCTTTGACATTCCATCTATTTTCCTTTCTAAATGTATATAATTCATTATTTAAAATAGAAGAGGAAAATGGATACTGGTGGAAATTTATCAGTGTTTGTCATGGTGGTGGGCTTTCAGCTATCATTATGTTATTCCCTTTTAATGTAATACATTGTCTTGTCATCAGAGATGTGTTATATAATAAAAATAATTTTAATTAAATGCTGTACTTGTTTTATAATAATGTGCAAAACCAGTTATTATAAATCAACTCTACAAGTCTGGGAAGACTGCATTTTCCAATTGCTCAGTTCAGGATTTTCTATATGTCCATTATGTAAAGCTTATTACTTTTATTTTTAACATACATATTTTTCTAATTTTTCATATTTTTAATTTATGAATAAGATACATGTTTCTTATGATGATAACAGCATTTTCATTTTCTCAGTTAATTTGTAACTATTTCTAATTTATTAATATGCAGGTTTTTGTTATGAAATTGCAAGTTTAAAACTGTAATATCTTATTGATTAGGGTTTGAATGACTTGATTTGTCATTACAGAATGACAATCTTCAATCCTAATAATCCTTCTCATATTAAGTCTAATTTGAAAAGTACTGTAGCTACATCAGTTTCATTCTGCTTTTTTGTCCTGGAAATATAGTTATATTTTTATGGAAAATCTTTTTCTCTATTATTAATTTTTATCATTTCCATTTATTAGTTTTTTATGTTCCTTTTGTAACAACTTAGCTGAATTTTTATGTGAAATCTGAAAAGTTCTTCTCTTAATTGACAGATTAAATGCACTTTACTGTCTTGTAAATAATGATTATTTGATATCATGCAGTTTATTTTTCCCTGTTGTTTTTTTTCTATTTTAATGCCTTCTCTTTTTTATACCAATTTTATTTCTATTTCCATTATTTTAATGGCTGCTATAATTTTTTACTGTATATTTGCAACAAAGTCTAAGGTTAATCAGTGTTTAACTCTTCTCCCAGATAATATATGGATCTCAGGAGAAGCTGAAATTTTGCTTGTAACTTTGAAGGTATTATTTTACTTTTCTCTAGCTTCCATTCCTGCTGATGTGAAACCTGCTGTCAGCAAAAATATTAATCCTTCATTGGTGATCCATCTTTAAGCTTTTTAAAAATCTTCTCTTTTTCTTTGGTGTTTTATAGTTTTATTACATTGTGTCTTTTTGTGGTGTGTGGTTTTCAGTGCATTTACCTTATTTGTTTTATATTGCTTTTCCTGACTATGAAGATTTATGTAATTCATTTATTCTGAAAAATATTTATTCATAAACTCTTAGAACTTTAACTCTGGGACTTCCCTGGTGGTCCAGCAGTAAAGAATCTGCCTTCCAATACAGGGGGACGTGGGTTTGATCCCTGGCTGGGGAACTAAGATCCCACATGCTGCAGGGCAACTAAGCCCATGTGCCACAACTACTGAGCTCGTGCACCTCAAGTAGAGAGACTGCGTGCCACAAACTACAGAGCCCATGTGCTCTGGAACCCCTGCACCACAACTCCAGAGCCCACGGGCCCTGGAGCCTCAGTGCCACAACTAGAGAAGAGAAAACCCACATGCCCCGACTAGAGAGAAGCCCGCGTGCTGCAACGATAGATCCTGCATGCCTCAACGAAAATCCCACATGCTGCAACTAAGACCTGATACACTGCCCCCCCACAAAAAAAGAAGAGAACATTAACTCTTCTCATTCTCATTCTCAACATCAACTCAAAAAGAGAATACTCTTTCTGAATTTTTATATGTGCATGCATATGTGATAAGTAGACTTCTAGGATAACACCCATCTCCTGGTATTTAAGCCTGTGTAATACTAATTAAGTATAGTCTGATTCTAATAAGTTGCTTCTAATTAATAGAATACAGTAAAGGTGATGGGATGTTGCTTCTGTGACAAAAGATTGTGACTTTCATCTTGTTAGCAGACTGTCTCTCTTGTTTTCTCACTTACATATTTTGATGACACAAGCTGCCTAACTGGAGAAGCTCAATAGCAAGGAACTAAAGTAAGCCTCTGACCAATGTCAGGTGAGGAGCTGAGGCCCTCGGTCTAAAAACCTACAGCCCTGTCAACAAACAAGTGAGCTTGAAAGTGGATCTGTCCTGGTCAAATCTTGGGACAGCCTTGTTGACATGTTGATGGTAGCCTATAAAAGAAACTTATGACCCCGTTAAGTTTTGCTCAGACTCCTTACCCACAGAAACTGTGAAATGATAAATGAGTGTTGTTTGTAGTTAGTAAAGTTAAAGATAATTTGTTACCTATCAATAGAAAACCAACACAGCATAGATATTTTATCTTCTGTATATATGCAGTGTTCTTTTTTTTCTTTTTGAGTCATTCTCCATATCTCTCCTCCTCTGCAAAAAGTTTGTAAAATTTTCAAAGCTATCTTCTTGATTATTAATTTTCTCTCCACCAGAGCTTAACAAGTATTTAAGCCATTCCTGGAATTTTAAAATTTCAATAGGTGAAATTTTCAGTTCCAAAGTTTCCACTAGTTTCTTTCACTTTGTTGGCTAATTTTGGTAATATTCTTTTCCTTACTAATATATATTTAAAATAAACTTTTTTAGAATAGTTTAAGATTTACAAAAAAAAAAAAATGTGAAGAGAGTACAGACAGTTCCCATATACCTGTGTCCAGTTTCCCCTATTATTAAAATTTTATATTGGTATGGTACTCTTGTAGTAATTAATGAACCAATCCCTAGATTCATTTAGTAGTCATGTGTTTTTAGGTTCCTCATGGCTGTGACAGTTTCTCAGTCTTTCCTAATCCTTTTGATGACTTGGAAAGTTAAGGTGTACTGGTAAAGTATTTGGTAGAATGTCCATCAGTTGAGATTTGCCTGATGTTTTTCTCAAACTAGACTGAGGAAATGTGTTTTTAAGAGGAAGACTAGAGAAGTAAATACCATTTAATTACTTCATATCAAGAATACATACTGTGGACATGACTTCTCATTGTGGATGTAAGCCTTGACCACCTTGTTGAGGAAGTGTTTTTCAGTTATCTACACTATAAAGTTATTCTTTTCTTCCCCCTTGCAGACTATACTTTTGGGAAGGAAGTCACCATGCGCAGACAACATATAAGGAAACTGAAATCACACTGCACTTATTTGAGGTCAGGGCAGAGTATAGAAATTGTTTTGAATTCTTCTTTGAAATGGGAGATTTTTCTAATTTCCCTCATTTGTTGATTAATTCAATCATTAATTTATATCAGTTTTGACTCATATATATTTATTTTAAAATTTAGGTTCTAATTCAATAACGTTTTATTTATTTTGTAGGTCAAAATGTTCCAGCTTTGGCTACTGGGATTTCTTTTAGTTTATCCCTGTGTCCTCTTGACATATCCCTGTTACTGTATTTGGTTAGTTTATTTCTTTGTTTCCTTCTTGAGATGTAACCATCTGCATGTGTAGCAAACTAAACATGAGTTCATACTGATGTTTTCAATGCTAATCTTTTACCATATGCATCACTCTAGCATCCTTCTCTTGATTATCTGTAACCTCCCATTCCCAAAGTGAGGAAACTAGTTCCCACTATCCACAATCCTTTTACTTAATAGTTCAGTTCCAGTATAGCATTACCAGGAATGCTAAACCCATAACCCGGTGGGAAACAATTTTATAAACTAGTGTATACTTGCTTATATACAGTTCCTGTTGTCTTTAGTTTTACAATGACTAGTCATTTTCGATGTTACTTATGTTAATTAATTATTTTTCCTTTACTCTGTCAGTGAGGGTTTTTTTTTTTATGAGTTTGTAATAGAGTTAGATTGTTTTGTCACATTTCATATTTTATCTTGGAACCCCCAGTCCCTTAATGATGTTCATTTTTATTTGCATACTTTATAGTTCATTCTCTGTGCCTTAAAGTTCTATGGGTTTTGAGAAATGAATAGTATCCTACATTCACCCCCACAGTAGCATACAGAAGTTTTGTTATCTTAAAATATCCCCTATACTTCATTTATTCAACCTTTCTGTCCTTCCCCTGAACCTCTAACAGGGATTGACCATTTTTATTAACCCTATAGTTTTGACTTTTCTAGAATATCTTATAATTGGATTCATACAGTAAATAAATTTTTCAGAAAGGCTTCTTTTAATTAGAAAATATGTTTTAGTGCTTTCGGGCTTTTTTTTTTTCATGGCTAGATAAATTTAGTTTACCACTAAATAATATTCTGTTATATGAAAGTATCACATTTTTTTTATCCATTCACCCATTAAAGAGCATCTTGGTTGCCTCCAGTTTTGAGAGATTATTAATAAAGCTTTATAAACATTTTTGTGCAAGGTTTTTTCTTTGACATAAGTTTTTAAGTGAGTTTAGTAAATATCTAAGATCAAAATTGCTTAATTTTATGGAAAATTATGTTTAGCTTTTAAGAAACTGCCAAATTGTATTCCTACCATTTATAATTCCCTCAAGCAATTAATGAGATTTCATGTAGTTCACATCTTCACCAGCAAGAGAGTGTTAGGTTTTGGGATTTTAGACATTCTAATAGATTTGTAGTGTAATCTCATTGCTTTTCTAATTTGCATTTTTCTAATGGTAAATGATATTGAACAACTTTTCAAACACTTATTTTTTCTGCTTATGTTGTGCCCATCTTTTAGTGGGCTGTTATTTTCTAATCATTGAGTTTAAAGACATATATATATATATATATATATATATATATATATATATATATATTTTTTTTTTTTTTTTTTTTTTTTTTTTTTAAATACGAGATTTTTACCAGCTGTATATCTTGCATGTACATTCTTCCAGTCTGTGGCCAGCCTTTTCATTCTCTAAACAGCATCTTTCAATAGAGTAGATTTTAAATTTAACAACAAATTTTAATTTATCAAATTGTTTCATATATTGTGTTTTTTGTGTTTTCTCTAGACTTTTCCACAGATTGATCATGTTATGGAATTTCACCTATATTTTATTTTAGAAATTTTATATTTTGCATTTTACATTTACACGTATTACTCATTTTTAGTTAGTTTTTGTGAATGTTGTAAAGTTTATGCCTGAGGTTTTTGTTTTCTGTTTTGTTTTATTAGTGACTATAGATATCCAATTGTTCCAGCATCAGTTACCAAGGAGACTATCCTTTAACTTGCATGGGTTATTTTGTATAAGATTGTTTAACTGTAGTAATGTGCATCTATTTCTGGGCACTATATTTTGTTCCATTGATTTGTCTATTCATTCACCAATACCACACTATTTACTGTAGCCTTATGGTAAGTCTTGAAGCTGGGTAGTGTCAGTCCTCCGAATTTGTTCTTTTCCTTCAATATCATGCTGGCTATTCAGGATCTGTTGTCTTTCCATATAAACTTTATTTTTTAAATTAGTATTTATTGCAGTATAGTTGCTTTACAATGCTCTGTTAGTATCTGCTATATAGCAAAATAAATCAGCTAAACATATATATATATATATGTGTATATATATATATATATATACATATATATATATATATATATATATATACCCTCTTTTTCTGATTTCCTTCCCATTTAGGTTGCCACAGAGCATTGAGTAGAGTTCCCTGTGTTATACACCAAGTTCACATTACTTATCTATTTTATACATAGTAGTGTATATATGTCAATCCTAATCTCCCAATTCATCTCACCCCTTCCCCCCCCACACACACCTGGTGTCTATACATCAGTTCTCTATGTCTGTGTCTATATTTCTGCTTTGCAGATAAATTCATCTGTATCATTTTTCTAGATTCCACATATAAGCAATATTACATGATATTTCTTTTTCTCTTTCTGACTTACTTCACTCTGTATGACAGTCTCTAGCTCCATCCATGTCTCTGCAAATGGCACAATTTTGTTCCATTTTATGGCTGAGTAATATTCCATTGTATATATGTACCACAACTTCTTTACCCATTCTTGTGTTGATGGATATTTAGGTTGCTTCCATGTCCTAGCTATTGTAAATGGTGCTGTAATGAACATTGGGGTGCATGTATCATTTCAAATTATGGTTTTCTCAAGGTATATGCCCAGAAGGGGGATCGCTGGGTCATAAGTAGTTCTATTTTTAAGGAACCTCTCTACTGTTCTCCATAGTGGTTGTATCAATTTGCATCCCCACCAACAGTGCAAGCGGGTTCCCTTTTCGCCAGCACTTTCTAGGATTAACTGTTTGTAGACTATTTGACGATGCCCATTCTGACTGCTGTGAGGTGATACTTCATTGTAATTTTGATTTGCATTTCTCTAATAATTACTGACTTTGAGCATCTTTCATGTGTTCATTGGTCACCTGTATGTCTTCTTTGGAGAAATGTCTATTTAGGTCTTCTGCCCATTTTTTGACTGGGTTGTTTCTTTTTCTTATATTGAGCTGTTCCTACCATTCTGAGGGTTGTTTTTTGGTCTTGTTGATGATTTCCTTTGCTGTGCAAAAGCTTTTAAGTTTCATTAGGCCCCAATTGTTTATTTTTGCTTTTCTTTTCATTACTCTAGGAGGTGGGTCAAAAATATCTTGCTGCGATTTATGTCAAAGAGTGTTCTGCCTATGTTTTCCTTTAAGAGTTTTATAGTGTCTGGACTTACATTTAGGTCTTTAATCCATTTTGAGTTCATTTTTGTGTATGGTGTTTAATCCATTTTGAGTTTATTTTCATGTTCAGTGTTAGGAAATGTTCTAATTTCATTTCTTGTACATGTAGCTTTCAGTTTTCCCAGCACCACTTATTGAAGAGACTGTCTTTCTCCATTGTATGTTCTTGCCTCCTTTGTCATAGATTAGGTGAACATAGGTGGGTGGGTTCATTTCTGGGTTTTCTATCCTGTTCCACTGATCGATATTTCTGTTTTTCTGCCAGTAGCATCCTGTCTTGATTACTGTAGCTTTATGGTATAATTTAAAGTCAGGAAGCCTGACTCCTCCAGCTCCGTTTTTCTTTCTCAAGATTGCTTTGGCTAGTCAGTGTCTTTTGTGTTTCCATACAAATTGTGAAATTTTTTATTCTAGTTCTGTGAAAAATGCCATTGCTCATTTGATAGCAATTGCATTGATTCTGTAGATTGATTTGGGTAGTATAGACATTTTCACAATGTTAATTCTGCCAATCCAAGAACATGGTATATCTCTCCATCTATTTTTAGAGTCTTTAATTTCTTTCAATGTCTTGCATACAGGTCTTTTGTCTCCTTAGGTAGGTTTATTCCTAGGTATCTTATTCTTTTTGTTTCAATGGTAAATGGGAGTGTTTCTTAATTTCTCTTTCAGATTTTTCATCATTAGTGTATAGGAATGCAAGAGATTTCTGTGCATTAATTTTGTATCCTGCAAGTTTACCAAATTCATTGATTATCTCTATTAGTTTTCTGGTAATATCTTTAGGATTCTCTATGAATAGTATCATGTCATCTGCAAACAGTGACAGCTTTACTTCTTCTTTTCCGATTTGGATTGTTTTTATTTCTTTTTCTTCTCTGATTCCTGTGGCTAGGACTTCCAAAACTATGTTGAATAATAGTGGTGAGGGGGCAACCTTGTCTTGTTCCTGATCTTAGTGGAAATGGTTTCAGTTTTTCACCATTGAGAACGACGTTGGCTGTGGGTTTGTCATATATGGCCTTTATTATATTGAGGTAAGTTCCCTCTATGCCTATATTCTGGAGAGTTTCTGTCATAAATGGGTGTCAAATTTTGTCAAAAGCTTTTTCTGCATCTATTGAGATGATCATATGCTTCTTATCCTTCAATTTGTTAATATGGCGTATCTCATTGATTGATTTGCATATATTGATGAATCCTTGCCTTCTGTGATAAACACCACTTGATCATGGTGTATGATCCTTTAATTGTGCTGTTGGATTCTGTTTGCTAGTATTTTGTTGAGGATTTTTGCATCTATGTTCGTCAGTGATATTGGCCTGTAGTTTTCCTTCTTTGTGACATCTTTGTCTGCTTTTGGTATCAGGGTGATGGTGGTTGCATAGAATGAGTTTGGGAGTGTTCCTCCCTCTGCTATATTTTGGAAGAGTTTGAGAAGGATAGGTGTTATCTCTTCTCTAAGTGTTTGATAGGATTCGCCCGTGAAGCCATCTGGTCCTGGGCTTTTGTTTTTGGGAAGATTTTTTAAAACAGTCTCAATTTCAGTGCTTGTGATTGGTCTGCTTATATTTTCTATTTCTTCCTGGTTCAGTCTCAGAAGGTTTTGCTTTCCTAAGAATTTGTCCATTTCTTCCAGGTTGTCCATTTTATTGGCGTATAGTTCCTTGTAGTAATCTCTCATGATCCTTTGTATTTCTGATGGGTCAGTTGTTACTTCTCCATTTTCATATTAATTCTGTTGATTTGAGTATTCTCCCTTTTTTGCTTGATGAGTCTGGCTAATGGTTTATCATTTTTGCTAATCTTCTCAAAAAACCAGCTTTTAGTTTAATTGATCTTTGCTATTGTTTCCTTCATTTCTTTTTCATTTATTTCTGATCTGATCTTTATAATTTCTTTCCTTCTGTTAACTTAGGGGTTTTTTGTTCTTATTTCTCTATTTGCTTTAGGTGTAAAATTAGGTTCTTTATTTGAGATGTTTCTTGTTTCTTGAGGTAGGATTTTATTACTCTAAACTTCCTTCTTAGAACTGCATTTGCTGCATCCCATAGGTTTTGGGTCATCGTGCTTTCATTGTCATTTGTTTCTAGGTATTTTTTGATTTCCTCTTTGATTTCTTCAGTGATCTCTTGGTTATTTAGTAGCACATTGTTTAGCCTTCATTTGTTTGTATTTTTTACAGATTATTTCCTGTGATTGATATCTAGTCTCATAGCGTTGTGGTTAGAAAAGTACTTGATATGATTTCAATTTTCTTAAATTTACCAAGGCTTGATTTGTGAAGCAAAATATGATCTATCATGGAGAATGTTCTATGAGCACTTGAGAAAAAAATGTAATCTGCTGTTTTTGGGTGGAATGTCCTATAAATATCAATTAAGTCCATCTTGTTTAATGTATCATTTAAAGCTTGTGTTTCCTTATTTATTTTCATTTTGGATGATCTGTCCATTGGTGAAAGTGGGGTGTTAAAGTCTCCTACTTAATTGTGTTACTCTCGATTTCCCCTTTTCAGGGTGTTAGCATTTGCCTTATGTATTGAAGTGCTCCAATGTTGGGTGCATAGATATTCACAATTGTATCTTCTTCTTTGATCTCCAGATCATTATGTAATATCCTTCCTTGTCTTTTGTAATAGTCTTAATTTTAAAATATTTTTTTGCCTGATATGAGGATTCCTACTCCAGCTGTCTTTTGATTTCCATTTGCATGGAATATCTTTTTGCATTCCCTCACTTTCAATCTGTATGTGTCCCTAGGTCTGAAGTGGGTCTCTTGTAGACAGCATATATACAGGTCTTGTTTTTGTATCCATTCAGCCACTCTATGTCTTTTGCTTGGAGCATTTAATCCATTTACATTTAAGGTAATTAACTATTTGTATGTTTATATTAGCATTTTCTTAATTGTTTTGGGTTTGTTATTGTAGGCCTTTTCCTTCTCTTGTGTTTCCTGCCTAGAGAAGTTCCTTTAGCATTTGTTTTAAAGCTAGTTTGGTGGTGCTGAATTCCCTTAGCTATTGCTTGTCTGTAAAGATTTTAATTCTCCATTGAATCTGAATGAGATCCTTGCTGGGTAGAGTAATCTTGGGTGTAGGTTTTTCCCTTTCATCACTTTAAATATGTCCTGCCACTCCTTTCTGGTTTGCAGAGTTTCTGCTGAAAGATCAGCTGTCCACCTTATGGGGATATCCTTATATTTTAATTGTTGCTTTTCCCTTCTTGTTTTTAATATTTTTCCTTTGTATTTAATTTTTGATAGTTTGATTAATATGTGTCTTGGCCTGTTTCTCCTTGGATTTATCCTATATGGGACTCTCTATGCTTCCTGGACTTGATTGACTATTTCATTACCCATATTAAGGAAGTTTTTAACTATAATCTCTTCAATTATTTTCTCAGTCCCTTTTTTTTTTTATCTTCTTCTTCTGGGGCCCCTATAATTCGACTGTTGGTGTTTTTAATAGTGTCCCAGAGGTCTCTGAGATTGTCCTCAGTGCTTTTCATTCTTTTTTCTTTATTCTGCTCTGCTGTAGTTATTTCATTATTTTATCTTCCAGGTCACTTATCTGTTCTTCTGCCTCAGTTATTCTGCTATTGAGTCCTAGGGAATTTTTAATTCCATTTATTTTCTTTTTCATCATTGTTTGTTTGCTCTTTAGTTCTTCTAGGTCCTTGTTAATTGTTTCGTGTATTTTCTCCATTCTATTTTCAAGGCTTTGTATCATCTTTACTATCATTACTCTGAATTCTTTTTCAGTTACACTGCCTATTTCCTCTTCATTTGTTTGATCTGATGGGCTTTTACCGTGCTCCATCATCTGTTGTGTATTTCTCTGTATTCTCATTTTGCTTAAATTACTGTGTTGGGGGTCTCCTTTTCGCAGGCTGCAGGTTCGTAGTTCCTGTTGTTTTTGTTGTCTGCTCCCAGTGGGAAGCTTGTTTCATTGGGTTGTGTAGGCTTCCTGGTGGAGGGGACTCGTGCCTGTGTTGTGGTGGATGAGGCTGTGTATTGTCTTTCTTGTGGGCAGGACCACGTCCAATGGTGTTTTTTGGGGTGTCTGTGAACTTATTCTGATTTTAGGCAACATCTCTGTTAATGGGTGGGGTTGTGTTCCTGTCCTGCTAATTGTTTGGCATAGGGTGTCCAGCACTGTAGTTTGCTGGTCATTGATTGGATCTGGGTCTTAGCATTGAGATGCAGATGTCAGGGAGATATTTTGCTGTTTTATATTATGTGTGGCTGGGAGGTCTTTGGTGATCCAATGTCCTGAACTCAGCTCTCCCACCACAGACTCTCAGGCCTGACACCAGGCCAGAGCACCAAGACCCTGCCAGCCACACAGCTCAGAAGAAAGGGATTAAAAAAAAAAAAAAGAAAAAATAAATAAATAAAATAAAGTTATTAAAATAGAAAAAAATATTAAAAATTAAAAATAAAAAAGTAATAAAAAATAAATAAAGAGAGAAAGGAAGAGAGCAACCAAACCAAAAAAGAAATCCACCAATGATAACAAGTGCTAAAAACTATAAAAAAAAAAAAAAAAGATAGTCAGAACCCTAGGACAAATGTCAAAAGCAAAGCTATACAGAGAAAATCACAAAAAGAAGCATACACATACACACTCACAAAATGAGAAAAACTAAAAAACATATATACATATATATATATGTATATATATATATATATATATATATATATATATGGAAGAGAGCTACCAAATGAATAAACAAATCTACCAGTGATAATAAGCTCTAAATACTAAACTAATATAAACATAAAAACAGAACAAATTAGATGCAGAAAGCAAACCCCAAGTCTACATTTGCTCCCAAAGTCCACAGCCTCAATTTTGGGATGATTTGTTGTTTATTCAGGTATTCCACAGATGAAGGGTACCTCAATTTGATTGTGGGGATTAATCTGCTGCTCCTGAGGCTCCTGGGAGAAATTTCCCTTTCTCTTCTTTGTTTGTCCAGCTCCTGGTGTTCAGCTTTGAATTTGGCCATGTCTCTGCATGTAGATCACCTGAGGGTGTCTGTTCCCCATCCAGACAGGATGGAGTTAAAGGAGAGGCTGATTAGGGGCTCTGGCTCACTCAGGCTGGTGGGAGGGAGGGGTATGGAATGCTCTGTGGGCCTGTGGCGGCAGAGGCTGGCATGATGTTGCAACAGCCAGCCTGAAGTGTGCCATGTGTTCTCCCAGGGAAGTTGTCCCTGGATCATGGGACCCTGACAGTGTCAGGCTGCACAGGCTCCCTGGGATGGGAGGTGTAGATAGTGACTTGTGCTTGCACACAGGCTTCTTGGTGACTGTAGCAGCAGACTTAGCGTTTCATGCCTGTCTCTGGGGTGCGTGCTGATAGCTGCATTCACGCCCATCTCTGGAGCTCACTTAGGTGGTGTTCTGAATCCCCTCTCCTTGTGCACCCCAAAACAGTGGTCTCGTGCCTCTTAGGCAGGTCTAGACTTTTTCCTGGACTCCCTCCCAGCTAGCCGTGGTGCACTAGCCCCCTTAAGGCTGTCTTCATGCAGCCAACCCCAGTCCTCTCCCTGGGATCTGACCTCCGAAGAAGCCAGAACCTCAGCTCCCACCCTCCCCAGAGGGTGAGCAGACAAGCCTCTCAGGCTGGTGAGTGTTGGTCAGCAGTGATCCCCTGTGCAGGAATCTCTCCTCTTTGCTCTCTGCACCCCTGTTGCTGCATTCTCTTCTGTGGCTTCAAATTTTCCCCCCCACCTAACCCCCGTCTCCACCAGTGAAGCGGCTTCCTAATGCTTGGAAACTTTTCCTCCTTCACAGCTCCCTCCCTGAGTTGCAGGTCCCATCCATATTCTTTGTCTCTGTTTTTTTCTTTTTTCTTTTGCCCTACCCAGGTACGTGGGGAGATTCTTGCCTTTGGGAAGTCTGAGGTGTTCTGCCAGTGTTCAGTAGGTGTTCTGTAGGAGTTGTTCCACATGCAGATGTAGTTTTGATGTATTTGTGGGGAGGAAGGTGATCTTCACGTCTTATTCCTCTGCCATCTTGAAGGTGCCAAAACATGTGTTTTATGATTAAAGTGACCTGAGTTTGAATTTCAACTACTTGTGTTTAATCTCTCCATTGTTCAGTTTCCTCATCTAAGTGGGCTCCAGGCACCCTGTTGGAAGATTTTGAATCACAGTTTCTATTTCATTACTTGTGATTGGTCTCTTCTTGTTTTCTATTTCAACCTGGTTCAGTCTTTTGTGGTTGTCCCATTCTAAGAATTTGTCCATTTCTTCCAGGTTGTCCATTTTTTTGGAATATAGTTACTTGTATTAGTCTCTTATTATACTTTGCATTTCTGCAGTGTCATTTGTAACTTCTTTTCCATTTCTAATTTTTTTGATTTGAGTCCTCTCCCTTTTTTCTTGATGAGTCTGGCTAAAGGCTTATCAATTTTGTTTATCTTCTCAAAGAACCAGCTTTTAGTTTCAGTGATTTTCGCTATTGTTTTCTTCATTTCTATTTCATTTATTTCTGTTCTGATCTTTATACTTTCTTTTCTTTTTCTATTACCATTTTCTTAATTGTTTTGGTTTTGTTGTTTTAGGTCTTTTTCTTTTGTTGCGTTTGCCACCTAGAGACGTTTCTTTAGCATTTGCTGTAAAGCTGGTTTCGTGGTGCTGAATTCTCTTAACTTTTGGTCATCTGTAAAGCTTTTGATTTCTCCATTGAATCTGAATGAAATCCTTGCTGGGTAGAGTAATCTTGGTTGTAGGTTTTTCCCTTTCACCACTTTAAATATATCTTGCCACTCCCTCCTGACCTGCGGAGTTTCTGATGAGAAATCAGCTGATAAGCTTATGGAATTCCCTCATGTGTTATTTGTTTCTTTTCCCTTGCTGCTTTTAATATTTTTTTTCTTTGTATTTAATTTTTGTTATTTTGATTAATATGTGTCTCAGTATGTTCCTCCTTGGGTTTATCCTGTATGGGACTCTCTGCACTTCCTGGACTTCGGTGACTATTTCATTTCCCATTAGGGGAGTTTTTGACTATAATCTCTTCAAGTATTTTCTCAGAGCTTTTCTCTTTGTCTTCTTCTTTTGGGACCCCTATTATTCGAATGTTGGTGTGTTTAAAGTTGTCCCAGAGATCTCTGTAAGTGTCCTGATTTCTTTTCCTTCTTTTTTCTTTATTCTGCTCCATGGTGGTTATTTCAGACATTCTATATTCCAGCTCACTTATCTGTCTTTCTGCCTCAGTTATTCTCCTACTGATTCCTTCTAGTGTATTTTTCATTTCAATTATTGTATTGTTCATCACTGTTTCTTTGTTCTTTAGTTCTTCTAGGTCCTTGCTAATCATTTCTTGTATTTTCTCAAACTGTGCCTCTATTCTATTTCTGAGATTTTGGATCATCTTTATTATCATTACTCTGAATTCTTTTTCAGCTACATTGCCTGTTTCCTCTTCATTTATTTGTTCTTGTTGGTGTTCACCTTGCCTGTTTGTCTGCAACATATTTCTCTGTTGTCTCATCTTGTCTAACTTACTGTGTTTATGGTCTCCTTTCCAGAGGCTGAAGGTCTGTACTTCCTCTTGTTTCTGGTCTTTGCCCTCTGGTGTGTGAGGTTGGTCCAGGGTCTTGTGTAGGCTTTCTGTTGGGAGGGAGAGGTGCCTGTGCCCTGGTGGGTAGAGCTGAGTATTGTCGCTAGGATGGGCAGGGCCACATCAGGTGGTGTGTTTTGGGGTGTCTGTGAGCTTAGTAAAACCTTCGGCAGCCTGTCTGCTAATGGTTGGAGCTGTGTTCCTGTCTTGCTGGTTGTTTGGAGTGTGGTGTCCAGCACTGGAATCTGCAGGCAGTGGGTGGAGCCGGTCTTGGTGTCAAGATGGAGACCTCCAGGGGAGCTCATGCCTGTTACTATTCACTGGGGTGTGAAATTCTCTGGTGGTCCAGCATCTTGGATTTGGCGACCTTACCCCAGAAGCTCAGGCCCAACCCCTGGGTGGGGAACTAAGACCCTGAAAGCTGCATAGTATGGCCAAAAAAAAAAAAAAAAAAAGAAAGACGAAAGGAAAGAAAACAAACACAACCCAAAATAAATGATAAAAGCAAAACCAAATAAAACAAACAAAAAAGGGAAACAAAAAACAAGAGTACAACCAAACAAATAACCCAAAACAAAAACAAACAATAGGAACAAAACTAAGAAAAACAAAAATTAAACAAGAAACAGAAAGCAAACTAACAAAAGCAAAGAAAGCATAAAACAAACACATAATAATGATCATAAAAACAAAAACAAAAGGCAAAACAAAGAACAAAAACAAAAAGCACAAAACAACAAAAAACTAAGGTAAAAATAGAAAAATTAAAAATATATTAAAAGAATTTTAAAAAAGAAAGAAAATAAATAAATAATAAAAATAATTTAAAAAACAAAAAACAGAATAAAATGAAACAAAAAAACTAACAAAATAATAATAATAATAATAATAATAATAATAATAATAATATTTTCCTGAGTCCTCCACTGTCACTGTCCTCACCCCACAGTGAGCTACAGCCAGCCCCTGCCTCCCCAGGAGGCCCTCCAATACTTCTAGGTAGGTCTCTGGATCCACTGTGGGCACTGTGGGGTCAGCTCAGACTCTGATCTGGCCCAACTCCTGTATGTACTTGCCCCCAAATTCCACATCTGCTAAAGCTAGACCAGGGTCAGTTGTGGGACCACTCATTATCCATTCAGATATTCCACAGATGCAGGGTTTACCAAGCAGATCACAGAGATTTAATCTGTGGCTTGTGCAGCTGCAGAAAGAGATTTCTATTAGTCTTCCTTAGTCACACAGCCCCTGTGGCTCAGCTTTGGTTTTGGCCCCACCTCTGTGTGTGGACCACCCTCAGGCATTTGTTCCCTGCCCTAGCAAGAGGGAGTGGAAGCAACGGCTGATTGGGGCACTAATGTTCGGGCTGGGGAGCCATAAGGTAGCCACAACTGAGGTGTGTGCAAAGTGCTTACGGAATCAGAAACCAGCATGAAGTTGTAACAGACTGGGACGTGCTTGCTCTGGTGGGAGTCCCTCCCAGTGCCTGTGGAGGCAGGAGACGGCATGTGGGAAAGGGTGTTACAATGGTGCCCCCCACCCCTTCCACACCACTCAACAATGGCATCTCATTTCCAAGGCAGACCATGCTTCCTCTAGGAGAATTCCCAGCTGTGTAGCCCCTCACTCCTGTCCCCTCAGGTTGTCTCTGCGCAGCCAACAGCGGTCCTTTCCCTGGATCCAGATCCACTCTCCTAACCCAATGCTTTAGCACTCAGCCTCCACAACATTTGCAGCTCTCTGTCTCAGCCTGGGGCAGGCAGGGCTGATTCTGGAGGAGGCTTTGGCATGGTTGGTGCACACAAGCCCACTGGGACCTGTGCAGTCAAAGGAGGATTTTGTGGTAGCTGTGCTCAGGACCCTGGAGCTTGAGAGGGCGAAGGAGACCTTGGCTTTAAGGGTGGGTGACGCTGCTCAGTTGGGAGCTCCTCCCTGTGCCTGCAGAGGCAGGAGCCAGTAGGTAGGGAAGGGGGTTGCAATGGTGGCTCCACCCCTTGCACACCACTCAACAATGAGTTTTTGTTTCTATAGTGGCCCAGTCTTCTTCCAAAAACATTCTTGGTTGTGGAGCTCCTTACTCCTGTCACTTTAGGCTGTCTCTTCACAGCCAACAGCTGTCCCTTCCCTGGGTCCACTCTCTAAACCACACTTTCCAGCACCCAGGCCCCCTCCACACCAGGAGACACACGACTCAGGCTGGGGTGCTCAGGGCTGTGGCACAGACCATGTGCAAAGTTCTTACTTCCACAGACAGGTTGCTGCATTCCCTTCTGATCCCCCAAGGTTCCTTTTTTCCCCAGCTGATTTCCCCACTGTGAATGGGCTTTTCTGCATGAAGGAACCTCTCCTCACCTACAGTTCCCCATCAGGGGTGCTGATCCCTTCCTGTTTCTTCTTTTCATTTTTTTTCTTTCTTTCATCCTACTGGCTGTATGGGGACTTTTCCTGTACTTCTTGGTGTCTGAGGTCTTCCACTAGTGTTCAGCAGGTGCTCTGTGAGAACTGTTCCATTTGTAGATGTATTCTTGATGTACTTGTGAGGAGAGGTGAATTCTGCATCCTCCTATTCTGCCAACTTGACTCCCCCCCCCATATAAACTTTAGAATCAGCTTGTTGATAGCCACAAAGTAACTTTCTGTGATTCTGTCTGGGATTGCATTGAATCTATAGGTCAATTTGGGAAAAAATGATGTCAATAATATTGAATCTTCTTACTGATGAACATGGGATATTTCTCCATTTATTTAGATTTTCTTTTATAAGAGTTTTCCTTATAGATTTTCTACATATTTTGTTAGATTTATACTTAAGTATTTCATTTTGGGTGTGAAAATGTAAATAGTATTGTGTTTTAAATTTCAAATTCTAATTGTTTTTTATTAGTATGTAGAAAAGAAATTGACTTTTATTATTAACCTTATATTCTAAAACCTTAATATAATCACGTTAGTTTCAGGAGTTTCTTGGTTGATTCTTTAGGTGTTTCTACATAGACAAGTATTCTATAAGCATAGTTTTCTTTCTTTCTTCCCAGTCTATATACTTTTTATTTCCTTTTCTTGTTTTATAGCATTAACTATTATTTCCAGTATAATGTTGAATGAGAGGTGATACCTTGTTCCTGATATTAGTGTTCAGGCATCTAGATGTTTCTCACCATTAAGTGTGATGTTAGCTAAAGGTTTTGTAGATTTTCCTTATTAAGTTGAGGAAGATCACCACAATTACTAATTTGCTGAGGGTTTTTATAATGAATTGTTCTTACATTTTGGTACATGTTTTTTTCTATATTAATGGATATAGTTCTATAACTTTTTCTCCTTTAGCTGCTGATATTTTAAATTAAATTGAACATGGAATGTATAACTATTCTTACATACCTAGAATAAATGCCACTTGGTCTTGGTATAGAATTATTGTTATACATTGTTAGTTCAATTTGTAATATTCTGTTGAGGATACTTATATCAGTATTCATGAAAGCTATTGAACTGTAGTTTTCTTATTATGTATTTATATTTTGGGGTATTAGGATAATGCTGGCATCATAAAATAAGTTATGAAGTTTTCCTTCTGCTTCTATTTCTAAAACATATTTTGGAGAATTGGTATCATTTCTTCCTTAATTGTTAAAATATTTTAATTTATTCAAACGTTTTATAAATAATTATTTGGTATTCTTTATTTTATAATTCTAATATTTGGACATATAAACTGACAGTTTGTTTCCTCCTAACTCATCAATAGAATCTTTTAGATTTTTTAAATTATTGTGAGTCCTAATGTATTGAAAAAAAAATATGTAGGAAACCTAAGAATCTAAATTGAGATTGCATACCAATGCTTTCTCCTGTTAGCAACAGGGTATTAACTACAAGGGATCTCTTTAACACTTTGTTTGGTTCCATTGGCACTGGTTTAGTGTAAATTTTAATCTCATACTGAGTAAGGGCAGTTTTAAGGCTGCATTCTCAGAATTATGTACTATTACCAATAATTATAACAATGGTATTAATGTTATTATTTTTGTCACCCAGACTAGTCTGAAACAAACAGTTTTTCTTATAAGTAGATTCTAAATTTTAAAGTACCCTTTCAAAAATTGTAAAACAAACATGTTTTTTCACTGAAGGAAGCAGGTTCTTTGGTGATATGATGGAATCCATTCAGTGATGGAAATGTACTATATCAATGAGCAATGGCTTGCTATGTCAAACATTGAGGTCACTATTAAAACACTATCATCCTGAAGAGGCTTACAATGGAGCCTCTGTAAGTATCACTACTTAATGTAAGACAATTTAAGTAGCAGTATGAATAATTCTTGAAACTGACTACCTACTTTTAAATATTTAAAATATAAACAGACATAAACATATGCACATAAACATATACAGAATCCTTGGTAATTTTTGGACAATTATAGGGAAATAATTCATAATTTTGAGAACTGATAAATAAAAGGAAAATGTGAAACATTTATTTTTATTACCAATTGTACATCAAGGTAACTAAATAATAGATCAAGAGACTCTTAATTGAAGATGTACATCATCCAGTAAATGAATAAGGAATATAAAATTTTTAATAATACCCTTTTTAATTATAACTATGTAATGGAGTTAAGCAATAATCATCAATGGTTGCTATTAATACTGCATTAATTATGCATTATCTCAAATAAATGGCAAAACTCACAACAGCCTGCAGGATATACCTAATTAATGCTTTAATAAAGACAAGGGATTCAAAACAGCTGGAGAAAGAAAGCTCAGATACATTTCAGGTGCAGATTTCAAAGCCATTTCTCAGTTACACCAGACTTACTTCTTTAGCTTATGAACCACCAAGATATATGTGAGATATTTTGGTCTAAGGGAAGCTAAGTCACATGTTTACTGAGGAAACTTTTATATCACTTTGGTCATAGAACCAAAACTGAGCTGTGTAACCAGGTAAACATGCACAGATCATCAATCTACATACTACCAATTATCACTGTAGGTAAACTGGCACACTAGCACAAAGCCCCTCAAGATGAGTATTGGGGCATTAAATGGTTTGACTATTTATCTAGCTAAGGCATTTCAACTAGCTAGGGCACTTCCTTCTTATCTTGACCAATAGTCACTATTATGGCTCTAGACATCCCTGGAGATAAATATAGATTAGGGTTACTGCTGAGCAGCCAAAGGTTAACCCTATATTTACTCAGTCACAAAAAGCACAGCCAGATATTATGCACCTTCCGCTGCACAATATATGCAATATTCATACAAATGAAAGGAAGAAGAAAGAAAGAATCAAAAAAGAAAATAGAAAGAAAGGAAGAAAAAAAGAGAGAAAGGAAGGAAGGAAAGAGGGGAAGAAAGAAGTAAATCTAATAAAATATAGATATATATTACAGTTTATATGCATACAGAAGGTACATAGAATCAACAATATCCAGAATGTGGCAAACTCTAGAAAACAAATGATTAAATTTCTCCAAACATAACTGTAAGAAAAAAGAGAGTAGAAAACGAGAGATTAAAATGATTTAAGGGACATATAAACAAATTGCAAGGCAGAGAATCTATTTGGATCCTGAATCAAACAAACAAGCTGTGAAAGTATGAAACATCTGGAATAATTTGAACACTGGTTGGATATGTATTGGTATTAAAGGGTTATTGTTATTTTCTATTGTGCTATTGGTATGGTTGTTATTTTAAGTGTCCTTATGAAATATAGTTACAGATAGAATTATATAACATTTGAGATTTAAAAATAATAATCCCATAGTATTCTCAGAACACATGGAAGTTTAGCAGTGCTAGGGAGACCATATAATTTGTTATCCAATACAGAATATTTTTGAAAGTGAAAGGAGGAGCTTTTAGGAATTTTTCTGGGACAACATGCATAAGCCTAGTATGTCTCTAGCAAAATGGGAAGTATGGCGGTCCTACCCAGTGTATATCCATGTGGATAGACTTAAATATAACACCTTGTATACAATAGAATAAATTTATATTGATTGGTCTGGATTTAATTAGAATATTTATGACAAGGACAATAATGAAGTCACATTGAAAAAAAGTAAAAAAATATTCTAGTAAATGCTGTAAAGAAAACAAAAAATTGAGAGAAAAAATATTATTTTATACTAATTATTTGATCATCATCCAATATATTCACCTGTGCTTAGAAATAAAAATTAAGTATGTAATTTTCTTAGAAGGCCATTATTGCTATAAGATATCATTTATTAGTTTATTTAACATGTTGCTTACTATAGTAGCTGCCTCATATTTTTAACTTGTTGTTTAATCATCCCGGAGTAAGAAATTCCCCATAATTTCTTCTGGGATTCCAGTATAAAACCAACAATATTGTGCAGGAGATATACTCCAATGGAGATTATACTAGACATTCCTGGTTCAACTCTTTATAGAGAACTAAGGTCACTTATGATGTGAAATTCAAGACAGTTAGGAGTGTTTGATGTAGAAATCTATCCATTGCTATTATCCATGTCATTGCATTGAAATATATCTAAAGTCATATTAAAACTCTGTATCATCTTCCTTATGTTGAATACAAACCCTTAAATATATCAATTTAAATATAATCTAATAAAAATAGCAAACATATTTAGGCTACCTTATACTTTGCAAAGTATTTTCATGTGCTGGTGAGTATTCCTGATTATTATTAATCCGTCAACGATTTAAATTTAACTTGTTTTATATGTAAAAATACTCAGTGCAAATATGTACAAATATTACTACTTTTATTGTAATGTAATATTTCTCTATTACATTTTTAGAGGTGGTGTTGCTGTTTTTCCTTTTTTTTTATGTTTGCTAATATTCTCTCAGTTTTTGAAGTTGATAATCAGAAGACAAGGTCATCCTGCCACAGAGAGCACATGATGCAGGCTAGCCAATCATAGTTCTCCATTCCACAAGATAAGTTATTTGTATACAGGGGTATTTAACCTATGAAGAAGAAATCTCAGCAATTTTTCAGGGATGGTTTTGGGCTCTGGGAGAGTGAGATTATGCTTTTGATTTTGATGTGATGAGAGCTGAGGAACATGCAAATAATCTCTGTTACTCTATGTAATGAAATTATCTAAGGGTGAGCTATAAAAAGGAAAGGAAATTGTTAAATGATAAACAAGATATTATATTATAATACTGTCAGTTTTACCACTGAAATCTGGTGGACTCAAACTATGTATCAACTTCATTATTTATGTTAATACACTTTTGTGTTTAAGCCGTTTTGAGTTTAGTTTCTGCAATCTCTGAATCCTGTCTGATTTAATGGACAAGAAGAGGAAGTTGGGATCATTAGCAGGACAAATTTCTAGTGCACCTACCCATGTACATAACTGCTCTGATCTTGATTTTTTGCAGGTTTTCCCAATCATCAAATTACTCAGTCATTCATTTGATGTAGTTGCTACAGTACCATTTTTTATAGCAAAGACCATTGGACTTGCCTGTTACTGCAGGGCTTAAAGTATTGTTCATCCCTCCGTCCTCCAAATCTATCTTTTAAATCATTACCTATTATTCAAGACCCATAATTATCCTTTCTTACAGAAAAATCTTTATACCATGGTGATTTCTCCAGCTTTGTCCTTCAGTGATGAATGGACTCTAAAATCTCCCCCCAATACACACACCATGATCCCCACTTCCTGGTGTTAATTCCTTTATATAGTCTAAAGCCCTTAACCTTGAGTGGGACTTATGACTTGCTTCTAACTAAGAGAATATATCAGAGGTGATGAGGTGTACCTCTTGTGATTACATTACTTCATAATAAGACTCTGTCTTGCTTGCAGACTCATGTTACAGACTCCTTGCTGGTTAGTTGAAGTAAGGGTTAATGTTGGGAAAGTCCACATGGCATGGAACTTCAGAAGTCTCTAAGAGCTGAGGACAGCCTCAAACCTTCAGTCCCATACTTGCAAGGAAATGAATCCTGCCAACAATAGAGTGAGCTTGGAAGTAGATTTTTCCCAGATGGAGGTACCAATTGAGACTGTAGAGCTACAATTCTTTGATTGCAGCACACTGAGAAACTAGGAGGACCTAGTTAAGCCTTGACTTGCAGAAACTGTGAGATAATAAATGTGTGTTGTTTTAAGCTTCTAAGTTTATTGCAATATTGTTACTCAGCAATATATAGTTAATATATTTTCATTAGAATATACTGTTATTTCAACTAAATTTTCAGTTAATATATCTACTGGCATTTATTGATGCATTAAGCTTTCTTATGCCAACGTTTAATTCTGATCTATTAATTTATCTGCTGTTAGAAAACAATGTAAATTTTTAACAAGTACAGTTATATCTTCTACTTATTAACTGGTAACGAAATCTAGAAGAGCTAGATAGTTTTATATTATAACGAGGATTTGCATGATTCTGTAATAAATTGCCATTTCATATATAATAGCTGCTAAAGATGAAATAGCTTGATAATAAAAGAAAGCTTTACTTTCTTTTAATTCTTAGTTTAAAATAAGTAAAATTTGAGGTGTTTCATGAGAAACTTTGATTGTGATGAGAAGTTAAAATTCTTTGTACAATAGATATGGTAGCAGAATTCTAATATGAACCTAAATGACCTACACACTTGTATGATCCTTCCTAGTGAGTTTAAGTGATATTTGAATATGATGGGATATCACATTTCTGATTAAGTTATTTTATTTGGCACAACTGGTCTTTTAAAAGGGAGATTATCCTAAGTGGATTGGCCTAACCAAATGATCCCTGTGATAGGGATCTAAATTGTAAAGTGATCCCAATCTGGCTGGTAGGGCAGCAAGGAAAGAGGGGGCGGGTAGTGGCAAGAGCAAGAGAGATCTCAGGGGACAGTGGAAGCAGGCCAAGGCTGAGCCCCAGCCACACTTCCCAGCGCACAAGCTCAATCCCATGGGAACTCGGAACTCTCCTTGCAGAAACAGGGAGAGTCCTCAGATAAATAAGCCACATCTAGAAGCCCTGCCTGCTGGAAGCCCCTTGTCCCCCCAAACCCAGAGGGGCGATAAGGGTTCTGGCTCAGTCTACTTTTCAAGGAGCCTCAGTCAAAGGTTAGGTGGAATTTGGGGCTACATAGGGTAAGGGTACCGGCAAGCTGAGGGCAAGATGTGTTGACATGTGCTGTGGTCCAAAACGTGATGGCTGGGCATGGACTGGCCCATGCTGGTTTGGGCGCAGGGGAGCACATACTTCAGGAAAGGCTCACAAGAGATATGAGTGACCTTCAATTGATAGCCAGGAAGGAAATGGGTATTTTAACCTTGCAAGTTGCAAAGAGCTGACTTTTCCTAACAACATAGAAGTAGATTCTTCCTCAGAGCATCCAGATGAGAACTCAACCCAGCCAACAACTTGATTTCAGCATTAGAAGACAATGATATGACAACCCAGCAACTCAGCTCTGCTATGCACAGAGTTCTGACCTACAGAACTATGAAGTAATAAGTGAGTGTTATTTTAAGCCACTAACTTAATGGTCATTTGCTACACAATACAGCAGAGAAATTTAAACGATGCATATTTCCATGCACGCTAGCAAGAAAAGGGTAAACAGAGCAAAAGGGAAAGAGAAATGGAATCTGAAAATGTATACTAAGAAAAAAATAACAATATTGGTTTGATAATGGAAAGACATTGAGACAAAATTTGTCTGAATATCCAGGAAAAGTTCAATCAGAAAGAAAAAATTGATGCACATCTATTATGAAGAGAAAAGGTTACTACTCTCAATGCATCATCTCAGGTACAAATAGAAATTATACATATTGAAGTGAAAGTGGTAAGAGTGTGGCTAAAATTGTTTAAACCCTTCTTTAATTTTGACTTTTAATCATCCCTTTACTCCCATTCCCACAAAGACTAAGTGAATCTTGCTTTCCAGTGAGCGCTTACCCATCTTGTAGTGATATTGACTTTGGATATAAATGTTCCTTCACATCATAGCCATCCCTTACTGTATTTTAACTGTAGATGTATCCAATAAATGTTTGCACATCAGTATTAAAGACCAATAACTGATATATATACTAAATTCATTGGGAAAATTTTACATTTGCTAGGGCAAAATGCCTTAAATCTCAAATTATTAGCCATGATTTTTAATCCTCATAACAGTCTTTCTGGGTAGGAATTTTTGTACTATATGATGCCGCGAGAAAATATTCCCTGGGTATCTCATTTCTATAGAGCTTGTAAGCAGAGACTTTTGATAACTTTTGCTCCCAGTTGCCTTTTCAAGAAAGCTTATATAGTGAACAACTTTGGGAGATACAGTATCTCCTTCCAGAGAAGAGGGAGAGGATTTTTGCCGTCTAATATGATAAATATAGTATCTCCCTCTGAAGAAAAGTTTAGGAAATTTTGCTTAAAGCCAATTACAAAAGATTAGGGATGCTTAACCTCTGGATTCCCCAGTTATGAAGCAAAGCCACTGCATTTGAAGCTTCTACCTGCACCACAGTGTCACCCTCTTGGGACTTAGAAGCAGAATGTATCAATGTAAATATGAAACCCATGATGCATGGTATGCTGTGACTAATAAAGTCTCCTTGCCTCTGACCCACAAGTCTCATGTCTTCTGCCAGCATCCATGAAATTGTGGAAAGTTAATTACTTCTCTAGCAAACAGGGTAAGATTTAAATCATTTATAATCTGTGAAAGAATTTTTTAATTTTTTAACTCTGAAATTACACAAGATGAGAAACTCTGAGGCAGAACATAACAAAAATTTATAAAACAAAAGGAAGTAATTTAGGCCAAAAAAGGAAGCTAAGAGATTTATCTGCCACATGACTGATATGCCATATTAAGTAACAGTGAAACAAATTATCTGGTTGAGGAAGTAAACACAAAGAAGCTCAATATATTAAAAAATGTAATTACAACTACAAATTTACATGAATGTATCAATTATTTTCAGAGGATTTTTTGAATCCCACTATATTTTCTGACAAGCTTTTTTTTTTTTTTTTCGTTTTTTAGAGAGTGTCTCATTAATCTCTGAACGAAGGAAAAAATGTTATAGTCCCACTGAGCGAGAAAATAAGCTCAGGTCTTTAAATTGCTTTAAGCCCCTTCAACCAAAACCTGACATTCAAATAGATGAGGGTTAGTATGTAATTTATTTTTATTTTTATATATTTATTTAAAAATTTTTTATTTTATTTTCATGTCTTTATTGGAGTATAATTGATTTACATTTTTGTGTTAGTTTCTGCTGTATAACAAAGCGAATCAGCTATATGTACATATATCTCCATATCCCCTCCCTCTTGCGTCTCCCTCACACACTCACTATGCACCCCTCTACGTGGTCACAAAGCAACGAGCTGATCTCCCTATCTTATGTGGCTGCTTCCCACTAGCTATCTATTTTACATTTGGTAGTGTATATATGTCCATGCCACTCTCTTATTTCGTCCCAGCTTACCCTTCCCCCTTCCCATGGCCTCAAGTCCTTTCTTTACATCTGCGTCTTTATTCCTGTCCTGTCCCTAAGTTCTTCAGAAATACTTTTTTTTTTTAGATTCCATATATATGTGTTAGCATACGGTATTTGTTTTTCTCTTTCTGACTTACTGCATTCTGTATGACAGACTCTAGGTCCAGCCACCTAACTACAAATAGCTCAATTTTGTTTCTTTCTATGGCTGAGTAATATTCCAATGTATATATGTGTCACATCTTTAACCATTCTTCTGTTGATGGACACTTATGTTGCTTCCATGTCCTAGCTATTGTAAATAGTGCTGCAATGAACATAGTGGTACATGACTCTTTTTGAATTATAGTTTTCTCTGGGTATATGCCCAGTAGGGACATTGCTGGGTCATACTGTAGTTCTATTTTTAGTTTTTTAAGGAACCTCCATAGTGTTCTCCATAGTGGCTGTATCAATTTTCATTCCCACCAACAGTGCAAGGGGGTTTGCTTTGCTCCACACCCTCTCCAGCATTTACTGTTTGTAGATTTTTTGATGATGGCCATTCTGACTAGTGTGAGGTGATACCGCATTGTACTTTAGAATTGCGTTTCTCTAATGATCAGTGATGTTGAGCATCCTTTCATGTGCTTGTTGGTAATCTGTATATCTTCTTTGGAGAAATGACTATTTAGCTCTTCTGCCCATTTTTGGATTGGGTTGTTTGTTTTGTTTTTTTGATATTGAGCTGCAAGAGCTGCTTGTAAATTTTGGAGATTAATCCTTTCTCAGTTGCTTCATTTACAAATTTTGGAGATTAATCCTTTCTCAGTTGCTTCACTTACAAATATTTCCCCCCATTCTGAGGGTTGCCCTTTGTTCTTGTTCATGGTTTCCTTTGCTGTGCAAAAGCTTTCAAGTTTCATTAGGTCCAATTTGTTTATTTTTGTTTTTATTTCCATTTCTCTAGGAGGTGGGACAAAAAGGATCTTGCTGTGATTTATGTCATAGAGTGTTCTGCCTATGTTTTCCTCTAAGAGTTTGATACTGTCTGGCCTTATATTTATATTTTATATTTAATATATTTTATAATTTATATATATATTTTATATTTATATTTAGGTCTTTAATCCATTTTGAGTTTATTTTTGTGTATGGTGTTAGAGAGAGTTCTACTTTCATTCATTTTCATGTAGCTGTCCAGTTTTCCCAGCACCACTTATTGAAGAGGCTGTATTTTCTCCATTATATATTCTTGCCTCTTTATCAAAGATAAGTTGACCATACATGTGTGAGTTTATCTCTGGGCTTTCTATACTTTTCCATTGATCTATATTTCTGTTTTTGTGCCAGTACCATACTGTCTTGGTTACTGTAGTTTTGTAGTATAGTCTGAGGTCTGGGAGCCTGATTCCGCCAGCTCTGCTTTTCTTTCTCAAGATTGCTTCAGCTATTCAGGGTCTTTCTGTTCCCATACAAATTGTGAAATTTTTTGGTTCAAGTTTTGTGCAAAATGCCATTGGTAGTTTGATAGGGATTGCATTGAATCTCTAGGTTGCTTTGGGTAGTACAATCATTTTCACAAAGTTGATTCTTCCAATCCAAGAACATGGTATATCTCTCCATCTGTTTGCATCATCTTTAATTTATTTCATCAGTGTCTTATAGTTCTCTGCATACAAGTCTTTTGTCTCCTTAGGTAGGTTTATTCCTAGGTATTTTATTCTTTTTTTTCAAGGGTGAATGGGAGTGTTTCCTTAATTTCTCTTTCAGATTTTTCATCATTAGTGTATAGGAATGCAAGAGATTTCTGTGCACTAATTTTGTATCCTGCTACTTTACCAAATTCATTGATTAGCTCTATTAGTTTTCTGGTAGCATCTTTAGGATTCTCTATGTATAGTACCATATCATCTGCAAACAGTGACAGCTTTACTTCTTCTTTTCCTATTTGGATTCCTTTTATTTCTTTTTCTTCTCTGATTGCTGTGGCTAAAACTTCCAAAACTATGTTGAATAATAGTGGTAAGAGTGGGCAAACTTGTCTTGTTCCTGATCTTAGTGGAAATGGCTTCAGTTTTTCACCACTAAGAATGATGTTGGCTGTGGCTTGGCACATAAGGCCTTTATTATGATGAGGTAAGTTACCTCCATGCCTACTTTCTGGAGAGCTTTTATGATAAATCCGTGTTGAATTTTGTTGAAAGCTTTTACTGCTTCTATTGAGATTATCATATGGTTTTCATCCTTCACTTTTTTAAAGTGGTGTATCACACTGATTGATTTGTGTATATTGAAGAATCCTTGCGTTCCTGGGATAAACCCCATTTGATCATGGTGTGTGATCCTTTTAATGTGCTGCTAGATTCTGTTTTCTTATATTTTGTTGAGGATTTTTGCATCTGTATTCATCAGGGATATTGGCCTGTAGTTTTCTTTCTTTGTGACATCTTTGTCTGGTTTTGGTGTCAGGGTGATGGTGCCCTCGTAGAATGAGTTTGGGAGTGTTCCTCACTCTGCTATATTTTGGAATACTGAGAAGGATAGGTGTTACCTCTTCTCTAAATGTTTGCTAGAATTCACCTGTGAATCCATCCGATCCTTGACTTTTGTTTGTTGGAAGATTTTTAATCACAGTTTCAATATCAGTGCTTGTGATCTGTCTGTTTATATTTTCTCCTTCTTCCTGGTTCAGTCTCAGATGGTTGTGCTTTCCTACGAATTTGTCCATTTCTTCCAGGTTATATTATTGGCATATAGTTGCTTGTAGTAATCTCTCATGATCCTTTGTATTTCTGCAGTGTCAGTTGTTACTTCTCCTTTTTCATTTCTAATACTGTTGATTTGAGTCCTCTCCCTTTCTTTCTTGATGAATCTGGCTAACTGTTTAACAATTACATTAATCTTCTCAAGGAACCAGCTTTTCCTTTTATTGATCTTTGCTATTTTTTCCATCATTTCTTTTTCATTTATTTCTGATCTGATCTTTATGATTTCTTTAGTTTGGCTAACTTTGGGGTTTTTTTGTTCTTCTTTCTCTAATTGCTATAGGTGTAAGTTTAGGTTGTTTATTTGAGATTTTTCTTGTTTCTTGAGGTAGGAGTGTATTACTATAAACTTCCCTCTTAGAACTGTTTTTGCTGCATCCCAGAGGTTTTGCGTCGTCGTGTTTTCATTGTCGTTTGTTTCTAGGTATTTTTTGATTTCCTCTTTGATTTCTTCAGTGATCTCTTGATTGTTTAGTAGTGTATTGTTTAGCCTGCATATGTTTGTATTTTTTACAGTTTTTTCCTGTGATTGATATCTAGTCTCATAGCGTTCTGGTAGGAAAAGATACTTGATATGATTTCAATTTTCTTAAATTTACCAAGGTTTTCTTTTTGACACAAAATATGATCTATCGTGGAGACTGTTCATGAACACTTGAGAAGAAAGTGTATTCTGTTGTTTTTGGATGGAATGTTCTATAAATATCAATTAAGTCCATCTTGTCTAATGTGTCATTTAAAGCTTGTGTTTCATTATTTTGGTTGATATGTCGATCGGTGAAAACGGGGTGTTAAAGTCCCTTACTATGATCGTGTTACTGTCAATTTCCCCTTTAAGGCTGTTAGCATTTGCCTTATGTAATGAGGTGCTTCTATGTTGGGTGCATAAATACTTACAATTGTTATTTCTTCTTCTTGGATTGACCCCTTGATCATTATGTAGTGTCCTTCTTTGTTTCTTGTTATAGTCTTTATTTTAAAGTCTATTTTGTCTGATATGGGAATTGCTACTCCAGCTTTCTTTTGATTTCCTTTGGCATGAAATATCATTTTCCCTATCTTCACTTTCTGTATGTGTCCCTAGGTCTGAAGTGTGTCTCTTGTAGACAGCATATATACGGGTCTTGTTTTTGTATCCTTTTAGCCAGTCTATGTCTTTTGGTTAGAGCATTTAATCCATATACAATTAAAGTAATTATTGATATGTATATTCCTATTACCATTTTCGTAATTGTTTTGGGTTTGTTATTGTAGGTCTTTTCTTTCTCTGTATTTCCTGCCTAGAGAAGTTCCTTTAGCATTTGTTGTAAAGCTAGTTTGGTGGTGCTGAATTCTCTTAGCTTTTGCTTGTCTGTAAAGGTTTTAATTTCTCTATCAAATCTGAATGAGATCCTTGCTGGGTAGAGTAATCTTGGATGTAGGTTTTTCCCTTTCATCACTTTAAATATGTCCTGCCACTCCCTTCTGGCTTGTAGAGTTTCTGCTGAAAGTTCAATTGTTAACCTTACGGGGATTCACTTGTACGTTATTTTTGTTGCTTTTCCCTTGTTGTTTTTAATATTTTTTCTTTGTATTTAATTTTTCATAGTTTGATTAATGTGTCTTGACATGATTCTCCTTGCGTTTATCCTGTATGGCACTCTCTGTGCTTCCTGGACTTGTTTGAAAATTTCCTTTCCCATATTAGGGAAGTTTTCAACTATAATCACTTCAAATATTTTCTCAGGCCCTTCTTTTTCTCTTCTATTTCTGGGACCCTTACTATTCGAATACTGGTGTGTTTACTATTGTCCCAGATGTCTCTGAGACTGTCCTCAATTCTTTTCATTCTTTTTCCTTTATTCTGCTCTGTGGTAGTTATTTCCACTATTTTATCTTCCAGGTCACTTATCTGTTCTTCTGCCGCAGTTATTCTGCTATTGATTCCTTCTAGAGAATTTTTAATTTCACTTTTGTGTTGTTCATCATTGTTTGTTTGCTCTTTAGTTGTTCTAGGTCCTTGTTAAATGTTTCTTGTATTTTCTCCATTCTATTTCCAATATTTTGGATCATCTTTACTATCATTACCCTGAATTCTTTTTCAGGTAGACTGCCTATTTCCTCTTCATTTGTTTGGTCTAGTGGGTTTTTACCTTGCTCCTTCATCTGTTTTCTATTTCTCTGTATTCTCATTTTGCTTAACTTACTGTGTTTGGGGCCTCCTTTTCACAAGCTGCTGATTTGTAGTTCCTGTTGTTTTTGGTGTCTTTCCCCATGGGCTAAGGTTGGTTCAGTGGGTTTGTAGGCTTCCTGGTGGAGGGGACTTGTGTCTGTGTTCTGGTGGATGAGGCTGGATCTTGTTTCTCTGGTGGGCAGGACTGCATCCAATGGTGTGTTTTGGAGTGTCTGTGAACTTATTATGATTTTAGGCAGCCTCTCTGCTAATGAGTGTGGCTATGTTCCAGTCTTGCTAGTTGTTTGGCATGGTGTGTCCAGCACTGGAACTTGCTGGTCGTTGAGTGGAGCTGTGTCTTAACGTTGAGTTGGAAATCTCTGGGAGAGCTCTTGCCGATTGATTTTACACGGGCCAGGGAGGTCTCTAGTGGTCCAGTGTCCTGAACTTGACTCTCCTACTTCAGAGGTTCAGGCCTGACACCCTGCCAGAGCACCAAGACCCTGTCAGCCACACGACCATGTATGTGGGGAGTTTCTTGCCTTTTAGGAAATCTGAGGTCTTCTGACAGGTTTCAGTAGGTGTTCTGTAAGAGTTGTTCCACGTGCAGATGTATTTTTGATGTATTTGTAGGAAGGAAGTTGATCTCCACGTCTTGCTCCTCTGCCATCTTGAAGGTCCTCTAATTTGTTTGTTTTCAATAGACTGGAGAGAATTAATAAAAACAAAACAGATTACCCCTTAGTCCCACTTAAGTATTTGATAGCAATTAGACTAATTTTGTAAATGAGAAAGCAAAAGGGAAAATGCTTCCCAGATAATAGCGTATTGAAATGGCGAGTTGAGAAAAAAAATGATTCAATGATTCAAATGAATAACAATTCAGGAAAGGCAAAGTATACTTCAAACTAGAAGGCTTATAGTCCTAATTCCTCTAAAATTGATGTCCTAAGCTTTCTTCCTTACACTACGTGTACCCAACATGAGCATATCCTAGAAATTCCCATAACAATTTTATAGCTACTGTTCCACCAAATGCTGACAATGTAATCTCTCTTGCCCAATCACACTTTCTTAAGGTCCATCTGAACCATGGAAATCTGGGATAGTTTGGCACGTTCAGCTAGTGATGTGCTGGAGCTGGCTTGCATCAGCTCATAAGAGCTGACTGTGCAACTCTTCCCAACATTGTTTTGCAATTTCATGTTGGTAACTTAAAATTGGCCATGGTGGGAGTTATTTACACCATGGACATTGGCAGATATTATAAATACAAGGGTTTTTTTCCCACAGAGAACCGATTGTTAAACATTCACCAGAATATTATTGATTCTTCCTGTGCTTTTAGAAACCTTTTAGAAATCTTCACTTTTAGACCAAGTGTTGCAAACTCTTCTGCCTTTAGATGTAAGGCAAACAAATTAAATGAGTGAAATAAGCCAAGTGTAGTTAAAACTAATACCAAGTTTAAAGTTCATAAAACATGAAAATGATGATATTAGTATTTCTGTTCATATGAAGAGATTCACTTCTACAGGAATCCAGATAATTATTGCTACATGCAAATGCTGGCCATTTATAGGCACATTTGTTGTTATATTTTTGTTTATTTTTAAATTTATAACATTATGTTTTGATATAATTTCAAACGTAGAGAAAAAAGTACAAAAGTGGTTCAAGGAAGTCTCATTACTTTTTAACAAAATTCATCAATTGTTTATATTTTTTCTTTATTTGTGAATTTGTCATATATGTATGTGTATTCATTTATTCTATGTTCAATTTCACTTTATGATATTTGACTATATATGTATGTATCTGAATATTTATTAAATATATTATTTTATCATATATTGGTAGAATGATAGATTTTTTTTTTCTGAACGATTTAAGAGTAAGTTGGAGATATCAATTTCCTTTATGTTTAAATTTTTCACTTTTTTATTTCCTAAGAACACATTATTATTACATTACACACAGAGTCAAAATGAAAAGATTAACATGATTCAGTACTATTATCAAATCCTAAATTCATACTTCAGTTTCATTAATTGTTATCATTATATTCCATATAATTTTTTGTTATTTTTTTCTTTAGTCTAAAATCCAATTTAATATTAGTCATAAAATTTAGTTAATTTAGACTCCATTAATCCAGAAATATTCATTAAATTTCTTGTCTTTTTCTGGAATTTGACAATCTTTAAGAATGCAGTCTTTTTGTTTTCTATAATTAACATAAACTTGGGTTTGTTTGATAGATTACGGCAGGAATATCACAGGATGATAGTGTGTTCTTTATCAAGTTACTAGATTTGTTATTTTTTAATATTCTTCTTGCCTTATGTCATTGGCTAGGTCTTCTAATACAAGATATATATATATATATATATATATATATATATATATATATATATATATATATATTTTTAGGGGAAAAGTATTTAATATTTTACTATTACAAATGTTAGTAAAACATTTTTTTCCCTTTTGCTAAATCACATTTGTAGGTTGAAATTGGCCATGGTGGGAATATTTACACCATGGACACTGGAGAATGCTACAATATAAGCTTTTTTCCTCAAAGACTGTTAATGTTCACTAGTATGCCACTGATTACAGCCATTATTTTTTTTTAGTTTTTACCTTAAAATGTGAGAATATTTTAACATTTTATCAAGCAATTTTTTTGCCCCATTCTTTCTCTTTTTCTTGTTGGGAGGAATAACATGTATGATGGAAATTTTTATGAATGAAAATTTTTTGAATGAAATGAGATTCTGTTCATTTTTCCCAAACTTGTTATTTTTCTTATTTTTCTTCAGATTATTGTTTCTATACTTTTGTTAAACTCATCCAATACACTTTTAATTTTAAATATTTACTTTTTACTTCTGGAATTTCTATTTGAATTTCCCTTATAGTTTCCATTTCTCTAAATTCTTCATCTTATTATTTGCTAAAATCATATTTCTTTTAAGTCCTTGATAATGTCTATAATAGCTGTGTTAAAGTTATTCTACACAAATTCTGACATCCTGTTATCTCAGGGTCAGTTGCTATGGACTGCTTATTTGACTGCTAATGGATTATATTTTCTAGCTTCATTATTTGTCTATTAAATTTTAATTCATATAGGATATTGTCTTTTACAGTCTGTTATAATTATTTATGGTGAGAGGACAAATCTTGTACATTACATTTATATGTGTAAGTAAGGGAGTTCTAGAATCTAGATACTTGGATTTTTAAAGAAATTCTTTGGGTAATTAAATGCTGAAAACAGATTTTGAAATATTAAAATGCCATACCCAACTACCCTGTGCAGTTACATAAAATCTGCCTATGAGCCAGATCTGATGAGTTCTAATATGTGATCGCTATTCTGAATATAGTTTACATCTCACTCTTTTGTCATTTGACACAAAGGACATATCTATTATGTAGTATACTGTACATATTCTATAGACCATAGTTAAATTTAGGTATATGTTATGTAAATATATGTATCTTGCATTTCATGTATGTGTATCTGTTTCCCTACCTGCAATACTGATACCTCATCACAATGTTTTAATCTTTTTATATGACCCAAAAAATAAAATGCATCACTAGCTCCTTTCAGATGGTTCTTAAACTTCTTTATGATACAGTAACTTATCAAATACTATGCCAGTAAGGCTAAAAGTGTTTATAAATATTTGCTGGTAAAAATTATAGGTATTTTTTGTTCAATTGTGTATTCTGATTTGGCAGTTCTTGAAGTATATTGAGTTTAAAACATTATTTAAATATTGGATTTTTTTCTTACAGTATCTTTGCAGCTCATTCTAATCCTATAATATGGAACAGACAACAGATATTGTTTTGGCACTCATTAATTTACAATCTTACAAATATACACACCCCACATGCCCAATAGGAAACACTCAAATGTTCTTATATTATTCTGATAATTTGGCTCTAAGGATGGGGATACATTTCCACTTAAATTATCTGAGGGATTATCATAATTACTTGCTTGTGTCAAGTTTCACAAGGGTCGTGTTAGGGTCTTAGCTCTCCTCCCTAGTCTCTCTATCCAGGTAGCATATTGGTAATCATCAAGAAATATGCTGTTGTGGAAATATACACAGAATAAAGGTTCAGGAAGATTCTGGAACCTATTTTTAGACAGGGTTTGGTCTAGAAATGGCTGTATTATACATTTTTTAAAAAGAGCTTAAGTTTTAATGACTTGTATGACATTTGTTGGCCGAACTAATGTAAGCACATCAACTATCTTCTTTAAGTATTATTTTCCTTTTTACAAAGTGTATGTAATGATCTATTCTCTGCCCCCACTCACAGGCTTAAATTGAGAATGGCACATAAAGATATTTAAATGCTATGAAAACATGAATACAATGAATGACCTCCTTTACATAAACATCAAATCTGTTAAACATTCTAGAAATTAGGGGTGGGTGTATGTGTGTGTGTGTGTGCGTGTGCGTGTGTGTGTGTGTGTGTGTGTGTGTGTGAAACTCACCTGGGAAATGAGGTTTAGTGACTGATGTTGACACTTAGGTATAAATGACAGCAGAAGCTCTCCTATGAGTTGTCTTTGTTAGTGGGGAGGTATAAATGGATCAGTTCAGTGGGCTGAATTTCATATGTTTTACCTTTATATTTGGGTTTTTACTGACTCATGGGCAGTGACTGATGGTCTGGCCATATCGTGAGGCAGAAGGACAATGAAAAAACAGGCCTATCAAAGGGATACTCATATGGGGCACAACCCCATGAAAATCACCATGAAATTTTGAAGACTGCATTAAGGTAGAACATGCTGATGAAGAACCCCTTCAAGGACTGGAAGATGATTTGAACTGGTGAGTGGATATTGTTGTGTGCTCACTTGAGGTGGCCACCGGTGTCCATGAAATAAAGGCACATTAAGAGGATGCAACAGTGCAGAGATTGGCTGAAATTAGACGCATTCTTCTTCAACCATCTGAGGCATTAAATGCCAATAAGAACAGTTCTGTCAATCAACAAGAGAGACTGAGACTGCAGATAACTTTTGAGACAGATAACCTAGAGGAAAGGGGAAGGTACCACACATGGCTGGCTAGTTGAAATCATACTGGTAGCCCTAGGAGGCTACAAATGAGTTCTGATAGGAATAGACACTTAGGAGGGTGCTTTCCTTACCCCGTGGTAGATGCTCTGAATGCTATCAAAGGACTGAAACAGAAGATACCTTACCAACTTGGACAGCTGAGTCACATTTCCTCAGAGCCAGGAACACACTTTCATCCTTTGCATAGTGGTTGGAGAGAACTGGAATGAGCAATTAAAATATTTGTTGTCTAAAACCAAGGGAGATGAAGGCATGAAGGGCTGGTTTACACAATTTCACAAGTGCATACTCACACTCAACATGAGATGGGGGCCAAGGATGGTTCCTATTAGATAGATTCCTCCATTTCTCTGGGGGAACTGGGGATGAAGAGGTAAGTTAGGATGCTGGTATGACTATACTATTTTTATGATTTCACAAGATTACCTCAACTTTCATTTTTCCTACTTGAGGCAGTAGTCCAAAATCCCAGGCTGTAACTGTGGGTGACAGAAGCGTGGATAATTCTTATGCAAGAAACTGTAACTATACCTTAAAATTTTTATGTCATAATTCCTAAGGGCCTGATAGAGTAAGTTTTTTCCTCATCCCATCTGTCAACGTTGTAGTATATAGTGAATGTGGCCATGTTATCCAGTGATTGATATAGCTCACTATGGAAATCTAAGTAACCCTACCTTATATGTAACCCTAACCTATGTGAATGAGAGTGAACGGAAGACTAGGCACTTGCTAGACTAGTATTTCTCCTGGAACTCTGGACCAGCACAATGGCTGAACCTAATGTATCTTCCAAAGGTACAAAATTTTGGATACAAATGGAGAGAAAGAGGAAGTGTAGCTGAGGTTAAAGGAACAAATAAATGGGTTATGCAGTGAGAGCAATCCAATTTTACAGTGATTCCCCAAAAGAGGTTCAGAGCAAGAGTTAATATTGTCTTTTAGCTCAATTATACTAGATTCCTGAAAGGGTAAAATCATATGTTGCTGAGACCACTTCTGCTTTTGGGACCTAGCAAAATAAAATGGAAGCCAGCAAACGTGAGTAACACCACTCTGGGAGATACTTTAGTCATAAAATATAATGAAGGACTAGACTAATTATTAATGACTCAGTGGGATTCTAACATGTACATATCTTTTGACTCTTGCCTTTCAGGTTATCTCTATTGCCATACTGGTATTGGTCTAATGCTAGCATTGTTGGTAGGATTATAATACTGATTTTAAAACATTTAACCTTGCATCAAAAGAGATCTAGCCTTTTTTCTCAGTTCCCACGAGGTAATTTTTGTTTGCTTTGGGTCCTTGGCCTAGCCAGATAATAAGAATCTGATTTAGGGTAGGTGCTCTCTATGACATAAAGACCAAGAATATGACTTATGGTCAGGGCATTGGATCACATAGTATCAGCCAACCTGGAGACTGAGGTCAACCATATGAACAGTCAATCATATCTACATAATTAAGTCCCAGTAAAACTCTGAATACCAAGGTTCAGGTAAGCTTCCCTGGTTGGTGATATTCCATGCATATTGTCATACATGAATGATGGAAGAGGACAATAGAAACTCTGTATTTGGTAGATCTCCTGGACTCTACCTATGCTCTTCTTCCCTTGCCTGATTTTAATCTGTGGGCTTACCCTGGGATAAATCATAACTATGAATGTAATTGTTTTCAATGAGTTCTGTGTGTCATTCTAACAAATGATCAAACCTGAGAGTGGTTTGGTCCTCTTCTTCCCTCTTCCCCAAAACTTGCAGTTGTTGTCAAAAATGAGTGTGCTGGGACAAAGTGAGAGAGTGGCATGGACATATATACCCTACCAAACTTAAAATAGGTAGCTAGTGGGAAGCAGCTGCATAGCACAGGGAGATCAGCTGGGTGCTTTGTGACCACCTAGAGGGGTGGGATAAGGAGGGTGGGAGGGAGGGACACTCAAGAGGGAAGAGATATGGGGACATATGTATATGTACAGCTGATTCACTTTGTTATAAAACAGAAACGAACACACGATTGTAAAGCAATTATACTCCAATAAAGATGTTAAAAAAAAAAAAAAGAGTGTGCTTTGGAGCATGGTGTCCTTTAACTTTGTAGTTTGCCTATCCTCATGTGAATGTGCCATTGAAAAATACTTTAGAGTTAGTTGACAAATTTCTAAAAAAGGAATAAACAATCTATGATTCCAAGAAATTGTAAATATAGCCCAGTTACCAAGCATGGTAAAGGAACACATTAAAAAAATTGCTAAAATGTGTCCATAAAAGCAGAGCCACTATTACTGAAAAGAACATTAGTGCAGATCAGTAGATCCATGGAAATAATACCCAGACATGATTAAACAGTGAACACAGAAGATAATAGCTATCAAAAAATGAGGCTTGGTATTCTCTGAAATAATAGTCATAATATCAAATTCAGGAGAATAGTGGGTCATAACCAGGGATCTGTTTAAAAAATCAAATAGATTTAATAAAAATTAAAATGGATAAAGGTAATATACTCAAATACAAAATAGTAAAAATCTTAAAAAAGAAACAAAAAAGTAAGGCATGTGTATTAAAAAGTGAAGATATGATCAGTTGTCTTCACTAGGGGTTGTTTGTATCAATGTACTATATAAAGACTCAAATTTATCTCTGCATGTCTTAAAGTTGCCACTATTTTGATTTATAAGTGAAATGTAGGTAAATGATAATAATGTAGGTAAGTGTAGGTAAATAGTACTGAATCAAGAGGAAAACAACACAAACATAATGACATGTACAAAGTTTATTTTTAATGTACATGAAAAGTTCAGCCAATATGTGACGCAAGTAACTTTGCATATTTTTGAGTTAGAAAAATTAAGAAAATTGAATATTAATGCTTTTACTAGAGATTATAAAAATATAATTTGAGATTTTGAAGTGAAAGAAACAAAGTAAACATACTAGAAATATAACAAAGTTGAATTTTTCTTCATTATCATAATTCAGGTCCACATCACCAGCTATCCTGATAAATAACTGGAACTCATGACTTCAAATTTCCTCACAGACTTAGAATGTAATTAACCCGGTTTGATATAACAATTATGGTCATTATTAGGAGTGAAAGGCACATATTTTAATTTACTTTTATATTTGAAGACCCATTTTTCTAATCTTTTCTTTCTAAAGTCTATTAAAGAGGAGATTATGTTGACTACTGAGTTAATTTTACATATAGCTTATCAGAGTTCTTGAAGTACCAGGGTACATTTGTGACCTTGACACTTAATTACTAGGTGAGTTATTTTATTGTATTTGTATTTATTTATTTCTAATCCTGCTAAATCTGTAGCACCCTCTCCAAAACCTTTTTCACTATTCTCAAGGAATAATCATCTTTTCTATAAGACCACTTTCTCCAAGAAGTTCTCTAACTTTTCCAATATAAGAGATTAGAACTAGAATTTTGAAATACAATCTGTCAGTTGAAATTACCCAATTAAAGTAATAAAGACACTTCTAGGTTTGATTCATTTTGACTTCAGGGAAATACAGTTGAAAGAGGGAAACGAAATAAAGCTTGAAAATGAATTTGGCTCTGGAAAGTACAATTTCCCAGCCAAATTGAGAGGATCTTGCTTGACATCAAGGTCAGATCAAACTCTAAACTTGATTTCTTTCAAATTGATTTGATTTGAACCTAAAAGTTCAGCTGAGTTCCACCTGATAGAGACTTTCACATTAATTTTGCCCAATATACTGCATGGAATTGAATGGGGAAGCTATCATGTATTTATTTAAGAAATACACTAAAATGAGAAATATTCCATTGTACAGAATAAAATTCAATGACCTGAGAGTCTTTCCATCAATATTATTGCTTGGTCTGAAAATAACTCACAAAATATAAAATCTGTTTTGTCTCCCTTAGCCCCAGGATCATAACACAGAAACACACACACACACACACACACACACACACACACGAGACAGAGGGAGAAGGAGAGAGAGGGAGAGAGAGAATATTTGAAGATCAATATTTATCAGATAGTTTTTAGAATTGTATGACACTTTTACAAACAGATCATCTCCAAATACAAAGACTAAAAACTCAAGTGGATTAGAGGCAGCATTCTTTGATCCTTTTTAGTAAGTCAGTAGTCCTCACCAGGGATCCAAGTGAAGAATAAGTTTGAGATGTTCTGATGTCCCCAAAGATGTTGAAATGGAAATGTTCCTTCCTGATGGTAAAGGTCAAGCTCCCAAAGTAGTATCTGGCTTAGATCTCAGGGAGGCAACTGACTAATATTAAAAACTTTTATTTCCTCCCAGGGTAAACAGCAACTGTCCAGTGTAACTTGCATATTGAGCCTTTGCTTGTTGGTGAGGAGCTTTAGACACTTAAAAGGAAGTAGCCCAGAACAAGGCCAAGGCAGTGTTTTCTTAACTTGCCTGAATATATGAATCACCTGTAAACATATGATAAAGCACAGCAAACATAGTCCTTCTTCTGGATGTTCTGATTCATTAATCGTCAAAGCCAAGAGTTGGCATTGGTATTATTTATTCCAGGTGATGTTAATCATCAGGGAGTTTGAAAAACTAAGGAGTAAGGTATTTTATTATATAAGATTTGGAAAGAGGCTCACAAACTCCTGTTGCTTTATGGTTGTTAAAATAGTGGGCTTGGGAATCAGACCAGTTTTGAATCCCAACATTGCTCACTCATCAGTTATTAGAATTTGGGACTAATTCAAAGAGATTTTATTTAAAGCTTTAACATAATGCCTGGTATAAAGAAAGGCCTCGGTAAATGTTAACACCATATTTTGTGGAACTTAAACCAGAAACACAATTATTTTAACTTACCACTAAAATATCGCCTATTAAATTATGACTCAATGATAAGACTGCATCAAATGTAAAACCCGTCTCAATTTAAGAAATGTTAAAATGTGAAAAAAGAACAGTGTATCTTAGAATAAATGAAATACACAACTAAGGAAGCCTGTGTGTATAATATAAATATTATGTATACTCATAATCTAAATGAGTAAAATAGCATGGGTAAGATACATTAGATGACAGAATTTCTGTTGAGGCCCACTCTCTCCTGAAAGAGGTACTGAAGTAAATACTTCAGCAGAAAGAGGAGTAAATGAGGATGAATGAGTGGTGAGCACAGGGACTGGGAAACTGTGTGATTAGAATCAAATGCCTTCAAATAGTTTTTGATATACATACATACATACATACATAACCACAAATAAGTAGTGTTTTATAAATAGTTTTTAATATTCTAGAGAAAAATTACAAGGAAGAAGGGCTGAGAGGACTGTGGAATTGATAATTAAAACTTACTAAGAATTTTATACTAGATTAGAAATAGTTATATGTTTTAAAATCAATTCAATGTAACAAAAAGTATATAAAATAATTTATAGCTTTCAAACCAATAAAGAGGAGAAAAGAAATATTTACACAGATGTCAAAATTTCCTTCTTTTTTATGGTTGAATAATATTTCATCACATTGAATACCTTAAAGTTATACAATATTATATGTCAATTATATCTGAATAAAGCTGTAAAAAAGAAATGTTGAAAACTATTTGTCAACTTTACAATATATATGAAATAATAGGAAGGAAAATCACTTGGTTAACAAAAAACACAAAATAAAATCACAGTTATAACTTAAAAATATATTAGTATAAAAATACATTAAACAATTAAATTTACTAAGCTCATAGCAAAAATTTAAACTGGATTTAAATTAAGTACACTTTTTTTGGTCTTAAAAGAGCTATACCAAAAACAAAATAACAGGAAATTTGAAATGAATGAAAAATGTTATAGTTAAAAATATTAAGAAAGCAATATATAATTTAAGGCACAAAGGACACATCATGAAAATAAAAGTAATAAACCATCATACAGACATAAATATTATAAAATTTTATGCATCTAACAATCAGGTTTCTAAATATATATATTTATATAATATGTATATAAAATAAATAAAGTAATAAAAATCAGTTGGCATCTAGTATCAGTTAGATATTTTATGTTTTCCATAAATTTACAGGTCAATCAGATTAAAATTAAATAATTTAGTATAAAATATTTCCATTAGAGAAAGATGAAAGGAATACTTTGTTCCAGAAATGGCAATGAAATGCTACTTTTCCTCTCTATTTGTAGAACTTTAGAATCATCTCCTAATTTAAATCTGTAGACTCCATCAGAGAACATTTTTGCTCAAACCTACATCTAGCAAACAAGCTATATACAATTGTGAAAGAGATTTATTCAAATTTAGAGTGTAAAAATGTGCCAGTATAGATATTTTTGTCTTGAAGGCAAAAGTTAATGTACAGAAAACTTAACAAAAAACAAAGAGCCAGAAATTTATGTCTACCTATTAATCATATGTCTTGTAGAGAAGAGTCAGAGAAAGATCCTGAAAGCCCATGTAATATATAATGTGAACATCAAATACCAAGACACACCAATTTTTTACGCAGGTAATATGCATGATATTCAGAGGGATTCATGAAAGCTGAAAGGAGGGCCCAATAATAGGTAAATAAAGGAAAAAGTGTTTGATGGTCGTGACCTTATATAATATAGGTGTTATAATTAATGCCACCTCTTAGAGACTAATGTGTACCAAAGTATTTAAAGTATACACATTTAAATACTCAAAAGAAAAAAAAAAAAACTGGTCAGTTGTTAGTTTCACAAAACTTGAAAATATAAACCATGAATAGAGGTTCTGTCACTATTGTTACATTAAACAACATGAAATCAAAATCATAAATACATCAAGGGCATGATTTTCCCTTTTCCCAGTGTTTAATAAGCTTTCTGTGGACAGAGTTAGTATTTTAGCCAGATAAATATATTCTGTGAAGACTCTCAGAGTGGTTTGGGGGCTTATTCATATTCTATTTGTTGACCCACAGTAGTGAATGCAAATTGTATAAAGTTGGGGGGAAAATCTATTTCTTGTATATTCTTGAAAACACTGCTAAATTATAAAGCACAACAGATTATAAAAGCCTGCATTAGGGAAATACAGAAACCTGGGTTCAAATTCTAACTACCATTTCTTAGTTTATTGACCCTGACAACTCATTGAACTTCTCTAAGCTTCAGCTTTCCCATATGGAAAACTCATTTTGTAGTAACAAAAATAAAAGTAGATTAAATCTAAAATATTACTTAGCCTAAGTACTTTATTCCAGGTCTTTTTCTCCCAATTTTTTAGAAATATCCATTTCCTGTTTAACATTTTACAAAACACTTACATGTGAGCCTATTATTGTTCCCATCTTAGAGATAAACTCAAGAGATTAATTGTTAAAGATCATTTGTTTAATTATAAACAAAGAATCAGTGGAGCCAAAATTTCCCCATAATTTATAAAGATGATAATTGGAGTTTTAGGCTTTACTGCACTATACCATGGCAACAATTGAGTGAAAAGTAAAAAAGGATTTAGTCCATCTGATTTTTCTGCATATTTTATTTTCTCCTTTCCTTTCTCCTTCTGCCAACAGATACTCCTTTTCTTTTTTTATAGTTGGTTTCTGTATAACTTTCTCTTAAAGAGTCAGTCATTTACGCTTTAGTATCTTTTAGTACTGACAATGAAGGGAGTTTTCTGTTTTTTGTTTTTTTTTGCTGTCTTTTTTTTGTTGTTGTTTTTCTCACATTTTGGTGATTTTTAGGCTCCCTTGATATGTTTAAAAACATTCAGTTTCTGTTTCCTAAAACCAGGCTGACTATATAAAAAGAAGAGTGTTGTTTGTGCAATTTGTTTATTTAAAAAGCTCCCAAGAGAATATGATGATCAGTTGGTTCAAAAACCACTGATAATCCAATCATTCTAATTAAAATACATGTCTTAAAATGGAGCTAGATGATCTCTAAGATTCTTTTCAAATCAAAAATTTGGAAATATCAAATGTTAGAACTAAAGAGAATCTTAGACTCAGGTTTATCAGGGAACTTGTATTCTGTGGCAGTGACTTAGGACTCACCACTATATGTGGTCTTGAGGTTAAGTGGCCAAGGTTGTAAGTTTCTTGACTGGAACAATTCGACTTTTTTTATTTTCATACATTAAAAATTCTCCAAATATATTGGTCAGGTTGTAATGTAAACAAATTCTTCTATGGCCTTTTTTCCCTGACCCCAACCTTTTTCTTTTCTAAAACACAATGCCAGGAATTATTGAGAAGATGGTGGTCTACCTGAAATCTTTGAAAATATGCCATATAGAAATTTATTTTGTTATTTCTGGTTTGTCTGAGGTCTTTGAGACTCTGATTCTTTCTTCTTTTGAAGCCACGTTATGATTCTGAGAAGTGAACATGTAAAGGCAGATTTCTTTTCCCTAGAGAATTGAACAAAATATCATTGAAATATTGGCCACAGGTCAAAAGCCAGTCATCTTATAAGGATTGGTTATGGGCCTGAATTAAATGAATCTGAGGTCCCTCATGGCAAATGGTAACTGTGAGTCAGCCTCAAAGGTTTTGAGGTGTGAGTATAACCCTCAAACAAATGTCCTTAGTGAAGTCTGAGTTGCTATAGAGGGACTCATAAAGATGTCCCTGTCACTCTATGCCTCTTAGCACTTGCAACTAATTTTTTAGTTATCACTGCCTAGAAATAAAATGAATAGTTTCCTATCATACCATCACAAATCATTTCAGTTTTACACATAAAGTTTGCAAGATGTGTATAGACATTTTCAAGTATCCACACATCCTAGTAAAGGAATTGTTAGCGTGTTTCATCCTGTGGACAAATTCTTATCAGTTAACTAGTGCAGCCTGCAACAATGCATACCTTACTAATACTTTCTATAAGTCTGGTGAAGGGGGTAAATTTATCCTGTTCAGTTTGTCACTTTGATAAGCAGCTTGAAGTATTATTTAATCTTCATAACAAGCTTAATAACAGTTATTATAATTGTTATGTGCTTCATCATTACCACCATCATCCCCGTTTTCCAGGGGAGGACAGTGAATCATACAAAAGTTGACTAGCCCACAGTCCTATAGCTGCTAATTTGTAAAGACAGGACTTAAACACAATGTTTGTACGCATAACCACTTCCCAATGTTTACTCATGATAGCCATCCATCCACTTTCATGACTGCATTTTCTTGTTTAATAAATAAAGGATAAATAATGATCAGAGACTTCTAGTTAACCTAATAATTTTATCTGGCTACAAAAGCAATTTATGGATTGGCCAAAAAGTTCGCTCGGATTTTTCCTTAAGATGTTATGGAAAAACCCGAGCGAATTTTTTGGTCAACCCAATACAAGTTTAGTTAGAGATGGACATCATGAAAAACATTTTCTAAGACAGAAATAAAAATTTAAAGTTAGATCTTTACCCATATTGTATGTTGTATGATAGGATGCACCCAGAAGATAATTAAATTCTGTGACCTCTCATGTTCGTAAGTCTGATATACACTGAACCTCCATCTGTGGATTCAGAAAACTCGAACTATACTTTTTAAAACTATCTCCTCAAATTGATTTGAGATAGTGTACTATCTCAAATAGTACACTATTTGAGAGTATAATTGACAAATCTCTCTTTTGAGAGATTTGTCAATTATAATTACCTGTTCAAAAAATAAACTTTGGTTGATTTTCTGCATTGGTTTTCCTATTTTCAGTTTTATTGACTTATACTCTAATTTTTATTACTTCTTCTCTTCTCCTAGCTTTAAGTTTAGACACTCACTTTTTCTGGTTTCCTAATGTGCTTAGACCGATTTAGAAATTTCTTCTTTGTGCTTAATACATTTAATGCTCTAAACTTCCCTCTAAAACACTGTTTTTGCTGCCTCTAACAACTTTTTAAATTTTCATTTATTTTAAAATATTTTTATTTCCTCTTGAGACTTCTCCTTCTCTATTATTTAGTAGAATGTTTTTTAATTTGCAAATATTTTGAGTTTACCACCTATATTTTTTTACTTTTTTTCTTTATTAAAATATACTTGATGTACAATATTATATGTTACAGGTGTACAATTTAGTGACAAAACAGAGATCCCAGAAATAAACCCATGTACTTATGATCATTTAACTTACGACAAAGGAGGCAAGAATACACAATGGAGAAAAGATAGTCTCTTCAAAATAAGTGGTGATGGGAAAACTGGACAGCTACATGTAAAAGGATGAAATTAGAACATTCTCTAACACCATATACAAAAATAAACTCAGAGTGGATTTATGACCTAAATGTAAGACTAGAAAGCATAAAACTCCTAGAAGAAGACTTTGGCAGAACACTCTTTGACATAAATTTTAGCAATAGTTTTAGAAATCTGTTTCCTAAAACAAAGGAAATAAAAGGAAAAATAAACAAATGGGACCTAATTAAACTTAAAAGCTTTTGCACAGCAAAGGAAACCATCAACAAAACGAAAAGACAACCACCTATCTTTCTTTTTATTAATTTCTCGTATAATACCATATTATTAAGAACATATTTTGCATAATTTATATTCTTTTGAAATTATTTAAGGGTGTTTTATGGCCCAGAATGTGCTCTATCGTGGTAACTGTTGTATACAAACTTGAGAACAATGTGTATTCTGATGTCATTGGATTAGATATTATATAAATATACAATAGAACAAGTTGATTGATGATGCTGTACAAGGCAACTATCTCCTTACTGATTTTCTCCCTCCTTCATCTGCCAATAGTATAAAGAGGACTGTTGAAATCTCCAACTGTAAAGGCAGAATTATCTATTTTTCTTTTCATTTTTATGAGATTTTACCTCACATGTTTTGATGGTCTCTTTTTAGTAGCCTAGATGTTAAGGATTGTTATCTAGTCTTGTAGAATTAACTCTTTATCGTTATGTAATGCTCTTGTTTACCCCTTAATATTTTTCTTCTTTCGAAATCTCCTTTTTCTGTTATTAATGTACTTCTCCAGCTTTCTTTTGAGGAGTGTTATGATGGTGTATATTTCTCCTCTCTGTTTACTTTTAACATACTTATATCTTTATTTTGGAGTGGTTTTCTTATAAACAACATGTATGTGAGTGTTTAAAAAGAAATCCACTCTGATAATCTCTGTAATTTAATTGGTGTGTTTATACTATTCACATTTAAGTAAAGGTGACATAGTTGGTTTAGTATCTATTTTTTTGTAACAATTTTCTATCCATTGTACTAGTTATTTCTTTTTATCCATCTTTTTATATGCCTTCTCTGGTTTTAATTGTGCATTTTATATGATTCAATTTTCTCCCCTCTCTTAGCATATCAATTATACTTCTTTTAAAAATATTTTAGTGGTTGCCCTAGAATTTGCAATATACAATATACAACAGCGTAGTTACAGTTTATAACTATAACTGCAGTTATAGTTATAAACTATAACTACAGTGTATAACAATATACAACTGTATAGTTAGAGTTTATAACTATACCGTATGAATTTACAATGGATACAAATAAAATGTATATTTAATGTCTGTCAAAGTATATTTGTATAAAAACATACAGTTATATGTAGCATACTGTATATGCATATAATATACATTTACAAAATATATTATATATATAGTATATATATAATGTCTATTTATACAATATACATTTACATAATATACAATATACATTACAATTATTCTAAGTACACTCTCAAGTACTAGTAAACCACTTCATGAATAGTGCAGGTACTTTATTTATTTATTTATTTTATTGGAGTATAATTGCTTTACAATGTTGTGTTAGTTTCTGCCATACAATGAAGTGAATCAGCTATATGTATATACCTATATCCCCTGCCTCTTGGACCTCCTTCCTACACCCCTCATCCCACCCATCTAGATAATCACAGAGCACTGAGCTGAGCTCCCTGTGCTATACAGCAGGTTCCCACTAGCTATCTATTTTATGCATGGTAGTGTATTTATGTCAAACCTAATCTCCCAATTCATCCCACTGCCTTTTCCCCCCCATGTCCATTCTCTATGTCTACATCTCTATTCCTGCCCTACAAATATGTTCATCTGTACCATTTTTCTAGATTCCACATATATGTGTTAATATACGATATTTGTTTTCCTCCTTCTGGCATATTTTACTCTGTATGACAGACTCTAGGTCCATCCACATCTTTAAAATTACCCAGTTTGATTCCTTTTTATGGCTGAGTAATATTCCATTTTATATATGTACCACATCTTCTTTATCCATTAATCTGTCATTGGACATTTAGGTTGTTTTCATGTCCTCGCTATTGTAAATAGTTCTGCAATGAACAATGGGGTACATGACTCTTTTTGAATATGGTTTTCTCAGGGTATATGCCAAGTAGTGTGATTACTGGGTCATATGGTAGTTCTATCTTTAGTTTTTTAAGGAGCCTCCATACTGTTCTTCACAGTGGCTGTATTAATTTACATTCCCACCAGCAGTGCAGAAGGCTTCCCTTTTCTCCATACTCTCTCCAGCATTTATTGCTTGTAGATTTTTTGATGATGGCCATTCTGACTGGTGTGAGGTGATACCTCATTGTAGTTTTGATTTGCATTTCTCTAATAATTATTGATGTTCAGTATCTCTTCATGTGACTCTTGGCCATCTGTATATCTTCTTTGGTGAAATATCTATTTAGGTCTTCCACCCAATTTTAATTAGGTTGTTTGTTTTTTTGATATTGAGTTTCATGAGCTCCTTGAAAATTTTGGAGATTAATCCTTTGTCTGTTGCTTCATTTGCAAATATTTTCTCCCATTCTGAGGGTTGTCTTTTTGTTTTGTTTATGGTTTCTGTTGCTGTGCAAAAGTCTTTAAAGTTCATTAGGTCCCATTTGTTTATTTTTGTTTTTATTTTCATTACTCGAGGAAGTAGGTCAAAAGATCTTGCTGTGAATTATTATGTCAAATAGTGTTTTTCCTATGTTTTCCTCTAAGAGTTTTATAGTGTCCAGTCTTACATTTAGGTCTTTAATCCATTTTGAGTTTATTTTTGTGTATGGTGTTAGGTAGTATTTTACTTTCATTATTTTACATGCAGCTGTCCAGGTTTCCCAGCACCACTTATTGAAGAGGCTGTCTTTTCTCCATTGTATGCCCTTGCTTCCTTTGTCATAAATTAGATGACCATATATTCATGGGTTTATCTCTGGGCTTTCCATCTTGTACCATGGATCTATATTTCTGTTTTTGTGCTGGTAGCATACTGTCTTGATGATTGTAGCTTTGTAGTATAGTTTGAAGTCAGGGATCCTGCTTCCTCCAGCTCTGTTTTTCTTTCTCAAGATTGCTTTGGCTTTTCAGGGTCTTTTGTGTTTCCATAAAAATTGTAAAATTTTTTGTTCTAATTCTGTGAAGAAAGCCATTGGTAGTTTGATAGGGATTGCATTGGATCTGTAGATTGCTTTGGGTTGTATAGTCATTTTCACAATATTGATTCTTCCAATCCAAGAACATGATATATTTCTCCATCTGTTTATGTCATCTTTGATTTGTTTCATCAGTGTTTTATAGTTTTCTGTGTACAAATCCTTTGCCTCCTTAGGTAGTTTTATTCCTGGTGTTTTATTCTTTTTTGTTTTGATGGTAAATTGGATTGTTTCCTTAATTTCTCTTTCTGATTTTTTGTTGTTAGTGTATAGGAATGCAAGAAATTTCTGAGTATTAATTTTGTATGCTGCAACATTACCAAATTCATTTATTAGTTCGAGCAGTTTTCTAGTGGCATCTTTAGGATTTTCTATCTATAGTATCATGTCATCTGTAAACAGTGTCAGTTTAATTTTTTTTCCAATTTGGATTCCTTTTATTTCTTTTTCTGCTCTGATTGCTCTGGCTAAAGCTTCCAAAAATATGTTGAATAATAGTGGTGAGATTGGACATCCTTGTCTTGCTCCTGATCTTAGTGGAAATGCTTTCAGTTTTTCACCATTGAGAATGGTGTTTGCTGTGGGTTTGTCATATATGACATTTATTACATGAGGTAGGTTCCCTCTATGCCCACTTTCTGGAGAGTTTTTATCATAAATCGGTGTTGAATTTTGTCAAAAGATTTTTTCTGCATCTATTGAGATGATCATATTGTTTTTATTCCTTAATTTGTTAATGTGGTGGATCACATTGATTGATTTGCATATATTGAAGAATCCTTGCATTCCTGGGATAAATCCCACTTGATCATGGTGCATGATCCTTTTAATGTGCTGTTGGATTCTTTTTCCTAGTATTTTGTTAAGGATTTTTGAATCTATGTTTATCAGTGATATTAGACTGTAATATTCTTATTTTGTGAAATCTTTTTCTGGTTTTGGTATCAGAGTGATTGTGCCCTCATAGAAAGAATCTGAGAGTGTTCTTCCCTCTGCAATTTTTTGGAAGAGTTTGAGAAGGATAGGTGTTAACTCTTCTCTAAATGTTTGGTAGAATTCGCCTGTGAAGCCATCTGGTCTTGGACATTTGCATGTTGGAAGATTTTTAATTACAGTTTGAATTTCATTACTTGTGATAGGTCTGTTAACATTTTCTAATTCTTCCTAGTTCTGTCTTGGAAAATTGTGCCTTTCCAAGAATTTGTCCATTTCTTTGTGGTTGTCCATTTTATTGGCATATAGTTGTTTGTAGTAGTCTCAATAGAGCAGATAGATTTAGTTGATATTTATAGGACATTGCACCCAAAATTGGCAGAATATGCTTTCTTCTCAAGTGCACACAGAACATTCTCCAGGATAGATCACATCTTGTGTCACAAATCAAACCTTGGAAAATTTAAGAAAATTGAAATCATATCAAGCACCTTTTCTGACCACAACGCTATGAGATTTGAAATCAACTACAGGAAAAAAAATCCTGTAAAAACACAAATACATGGAGGCTAAACAGTGTGCTACTAAATAACCAAGAGATCATTGAAGAAATCAAAGAGGAAATAAAAAAATACATAGAAAAAAATGACAATGAAAACACTAAGACCCAAAGCCTATGGGACACAGAAAAAGCAGCTCTAAAAGGGAAATTTACACCTATGCATTCTAACCTCAAGAAACAAGAAAAATCTATAATAAAAAATCTAACCTTACATCTAAAGCAACTAGAGAAAGAAGAACAAAGAAAACCCAAAGTCAGGAGACAGAAAGAAATCATAAGGATCAGAGCAGAAATAAATGAAATAGAAATGAAGAAAACAATAACAAAGATCAATAAAACTAAAAGTTGGTTCTATGAGAAGTTAAACAAAATTGATAAAACTTTAACCGGATTCATCAAGAAAAAAAGAGAGAGGACACAAATCAATAAAGATAGAGATGAAAAAGGAGAAATCACAACTGACACTGCAGAAATACCAAGGATTATAATAGACTACTAGTACAGGTACTTTACAACAGTACTTTCAGAGCTTCCCTCCTGACATTCTAGTTTCTTGACTCCTGAATTTCTTTGTATCTCCAGCAACCACAGCCTCTTCATCTCTCTATTTATGGGCCTCATGTCTCAGTCATCTCTTTTTCCTATGTTCTACCTTTTGACACAATGCCATTGCCACTCTTGAAGGCCCAGAGGATAATCAAGATACCTAACAGAATTAAATGCACTTAGATATTTAAAAAATACTGTTAATGTGAAGTTCAATCATAAGGTAAAAATGTGCTTCAGTTCATTATGTATTTCCCTTTACACCCAATGGGAAATGCATGAATGCATACAATGCTGAATCAACTAGAATAATATCAATACACCCAGTACTCTAGACTCTAGTTTATTCTAATCTACTCTTTTATTACTGCTCAGTAACTCAGTTCTGCATTATTCCATCTCAAGTCTAAAAGGTCTACGTAAATCCATTCATATTTATTCTCCAGCTGGCTACAATCTGTGGCTACACAGGTAGGAAAAATATAATCATACATTATAGAATGTATTAGTTTTCTGCACTCTCAATTTCAATCCTAAAACACAGCCTTTCATATCTTTTAAAATATGCTGCAGTGTTAAGAGATAAGCTGTAGAAAAAAAGGTTCTTATGGTATTATTTGCCTCAGTAGATTTTTTTTTTTTCTCCCATTCTCTCTTATGCGGTTAGGCATCTGCTGAAGTCTATGACCATATAAACATTCACTTTCATACTTATGCAGCATTCCACTGTAATAACACTTGTCAGCTTTTTCCTCTTTACACTTATTGATAGGAAGGAGGACTGAGTGCCATGACCTATGTAAAGTGTTGCTTTCTGTTTGCTTTGAGTAGTAGCATCTGGAGAGGAATTTTGACCACACAAAGCATTAAACTTTATGTGTGAAATGTCACCTACAGAATTATTACTAAAAAAGAGAGGAAACTGTCATATTATTTAGATATATAAAATGTTGAAAACACTAATGACAGTAGAGAATATTTTCAGAATGGTACACTTTCTCAGAATTGAGACTGGATAATACACACCAAAAAACCATAGGTATGTAATTGTATTCACAAATTTGCCCACTTTCTGGTTCTAACAAAAAGGATCAGAAACTCACTATAAGATTCATAATGCTGAAAAGAGTAAAATCTGCAAAGTTGCAGTGATAGTATCAATTAATTGTGATCTTTCTATATGTTGAGAAACCATAGAAACCCATTGAAATGATAAGCATTGATCGTTGATGTTCAAAGCTTGGCTAGAGTAATATGTCAAATAGGACAAATTTACATTAGATTATTTCCTTGGAACCTTTTCAAAGTGTCTCTCCTTGACACTGTTTTGATTCCATCTCCTTATGCCCAGAATCTGTTCACAATTCACAATTTGAGGGTCTCTTAATGGGAACCATTTGTGTGATGATCAAAGGAGAAAGGTATACAACTGATTTTGTATGTTTAAAAAAGAAATACCAGATTGAAAATTAGAGCAATGATTACTCTAGATTTAAAATGATGATGATGACGATGATGATGATGATGATGATGATAATTTATAGAGGAAAAAGTATATGTTTTATTTGTTCTTTTGCTTGTTTGCAAGGAGACTCCAGTTATTTGGATATCTGATAGAGTCTCATTGTACAAAAATGAATATCTATTTGTTGACATATAATTTAATACATTTTATTAGAACACACTTTATTAGAACAAGTTGTGAAAAAGTACGATTAAACAAAATGACTTTAAGGCCTTTTATACAGACTAGATTCCAATTTACTTACTAAGAGAATGTTTTAGCTTTCTTTCCACAAGGATATTTCCAAAGTGCTACCCTCCCCAACTGCTTTCTTTGTCAGTGAAGGAAAGGCCATGGTGGAATTTATCCTGAAGGGGACATTTCAAATTAGATTAGATGCCTTTTCAGAGCTTAATTCTTTTAATTTGTCTGCTTAGGCACTTGGCCTCATTTTTGAATAGGAGAAATATTTATTTTGGTATTATTGTTTTAATCAAGTGTTAGATTTAAGTTTCTACTGTTCTTATAGAATATATTAGAAGGCTTTTCATTTTTTTCAATGATACAAAATATTAAATTACTTTCCACTTCTTTCTCTCTTTAAAAGTTAAATAGAATTCAGGTGTGATTTCATGTGATTTTGATATTTTTTATTTGGTATATTTTAACCTCCTTTTCAATGTATTCTACAGTGAGAGAATACTAAGTAAACTAAAGACAACATATGCAATTGTTGAGAACATTCTATATGAGAACATAGAGGAAATTTATCTTCTGATGATAAGTTTTCAATTTTCATGGTTTCATTTTTTCGGGATATATACCCAGGAGTGGAGTTGGTAGATCATATGGTAGTTCTCTTTTTAGTTTTTTTGAGGAACCTCCATATTGTTTTTCATAGTGGCTGCACCAATTTACATTCCCATTATTAGTGTTCTAGGAGTCCCTTTTTTCCACATCCTCACCAACACTTGTTATTTGTAGACTTTTGATAGTAGTCATAGTGGCAGGTTTGAGGTGACATCTCATTGTTGTTTTGATTTACTTTTCTGTAATAATTAGTGATGTTGAGCATTTTTCATGTGCCTGTTCGCCATCTGTATATCTTCTTTGGAAAAATGTCTATTTAGTTTTTCTGCCCATTTTTGGTCTGGGTCTTTTTTTTTTTTTCTTGATATGGAGTTGTATGAGCTGTTTACATACTTTAGATATTAATCATTTGTCATTCATATCATTTGCAAATATTTTCTCCAATTCCATAGGCTGTCTTTTTGTTTTGTCAATGGTTTCCTTTGCTGTGCAAAAGTTTTTAAGCTTAATTAAGTTCCACTAGTTTATTTTTCCTTCTTTTGCCTTAGAAGACAGATCCAGAAAAAAATATTGCTATGATTTATGTTAGAGAGTGTTCTGCTTGTGTTCTCTTCCAGGAGTTTTAAAATTTATGGTCTTACATTTAGGTCTATAATCTATTTTCAGTTTATTTTTGTATATGGTGTGATGAAATGTTCTAAACTCATCCTTTTACATGTAGCTGTCTAGTTTTCCTAGCACCACCTATTGAATAGACTGTCTTTTCTCCATTGTATAGTCTTTCCTCCTTTGTCATAGATTAATTGACCATAAGTATATGGGTTTATTTCTGGGCTTTCTATCCTGTTCCATTGATCTATTTCTCTGTTTTTGTGCCAGTAAGATACTGTTTTGATGACTGTAGCTTTGTAGTATAATCTGAAGTCAGGGAAGCTGCTCCTCCAGCTCTGTTTTTCTCTCTCAAGTTTGCTTTGGCTATTCGGGGTCTTTTATGTCTCCATGCAAATTTAAAAATTTTTGTTCTTGTTCTATGAACAATGCCATTGGTAATTTAATAGGAATTGTTTACAAACAGCTCATGCAGCTCAATATCAAAAAAAAACAAACAAGTCAATCAAAAAATGGTCAGAAGACCTAAATAGACATCTCTCCAAAGGAGATACATAGGTGGCCAACAGGAACAGGAAAATATTCCCAACATTGCTAATTATTAGATAAATGTAAATCAAAACTACAATGAGATATCACCTCACACCAGTCAGAGTGGCCATCATCAAAATGTCTACAAACAATAAATGCCAGAGAGGTTGTGGAGAAAAGGGAACCCTCTTGCACTGTTAGTCAGAATGTACATTGGTGCAGCCACTATGGAAAACAGTATGGAGGTTCCTCAGAATACTAAATATAGAATTACTATATGATCCAGCAATCCCACTCCTTGGCAACATATGGAGAAGGACATGGTTCAAAAGGATGCATGCACCCCAATGTTCAGTGCAGTGCTGTTTACAATAGCCAAGACATGGAAGCAACCTAAATGTCCATCTATAGATGAATGGATAAAGAAGATATGGAAAATATATACAATGGAATATTACTCAGCCATTAAAAAAGAATGAAATAATGCATCTATTTTCAGCAACATGGATGAACCTGGAGGTTATCATACTCAGTGAAGTAAGTCACACAGAGAGACAGGTATTATGTGATATCACTTATATGCAGAATCTACAAAAAATGATAGAAATGAACTTATTTACAAAACAAAAGCAGCCTCACAAACTTAGAGAATGAACTTATGGTTACTGGGGAGAATGGTGGAGGGACGGATAGATTGGTAGTTTGAGACTGACACCTATACACTGATATATTTAAAGTAGATAACCTCCAAGGACCTACTATATAGCACAGGGAACTCTGCTCAATATTCTGTAATAACCTAAATAAGAAAAGAATTTGAAAAAGAATGGATATATGTATATGTATAACTGAATCACTTTGCTCTACACCTGAAACTAACACAACATTTTTAATCAATGATACTACAGTGTAAAATATTTTTTTTAAAATCTGATGATAACTTAGAGAGAACAGTATCATATTAACTTGAAGTTAATAAAAGAAGAAGAAAGGATGATCTGATATACACATATTTGTAATATAGACTTAAGCCAGCTATAAAAATATAAGAATGATTACACAGTAGAATAAATTTAATCTTCAATATATAAAAGTAGAGGGACGACATATTGGTTTAACTGGAAAATATAATGACAGGTGCTTTCTATGCACTTATACACTCCAGTTTATTTGTTAGACTAATTTTAGTTTGTAAATTATGAAACATAAAAATGCTAGCCTCCCCAAGTCAACATACAGTATCAATTGCAGACTTTATTATATCCAAATTCAGATTTGTTAACTTCAATTCAAATTCTTATGCTTTTCTACTCCACCTTACAGAAAATTATTTTTAAAAGTTATTGACCAGAGAAAAGAAATTGAGAACAAACCCACCATTCAGAGGAAATTTGTAAATGTGTAAAGGAGGCAAATAACAGTGACAGAGAGAAAAATCCCTCCGTTATCCCACAGAGATATTACAAGAAGAAGACTGTGGCATCAAACAGTGATTTTGAATGGCCCCAAGTCTCTAGGCCAAAGAGATTTGAACACTAACTCTAGAATTTTGATCTCTGATCCATTATTGGAAACTAATGGGTAGAAGATGAACAAGACTGAAAGAAAATAGCATATGTGCCAATGACAGTCATATTTGAAAAAGGGAAATCATTCACATTTAAGCCTGACAATGATGTGTGAGGCTGAAAATAAATGATGAGGTCACAACATGAAAATCTCAAATATAATTGTAAAGAATGTGAGCTCATCCTATATACAAAGGAGAAAATGTAGATCTTTGGCCAGCAGAATTAATAGATTAAAAATGCATTTTAGGACAAACATTTCAGTGCAGGTAAGGAAGTTGGATTATATAAAGTTTAAAGGTCTACTTTGTCCCAAAAATGTTGAGAGATTTGGACAAGGAATAAAAATAATATATATTCAGTGCTCATAATGTATCAAACATACTATGTGCATTACCCTTTTTTTAAATTGAAGTATAGTTGATTTACAATGATGTGTTAGTTTCAGGTGAACAGCAAAGTGATTCAGATATATACATATTTTTCATATTATTTTCCATTATAGGTTATTACAAGTTATGGAATATATTTATATGGTAAATCTTTATTTCTTATGTATTTTATGTATAGTAGTTTGAATCTGTTAATCCCATACTCCTTATTTGTCTCTCCCCACCTCCCTTTCCCCTTTGGTAACAATTAAGTTTGTTTTTGATGTGAGCCTGTTTCTATTTTTTATATAGATTCTTTTGTATTATTTTTAGATTTCACGTATAAGTGATATCATGTAATATTTGTCTTTTCTGCCTGACTTTTTTCACTTAATATAATATTATCTAGGTCCATCCATGTTGCTGCAAATGGCAGTATTTCTTTCTTTTTTATGGCTGAGTAATATTCCATTATATTACCACATCTTCTTAAGCCAGTCATCTGTTGATGGGAACTTAAGTTGTTTCCATGTCTTGGCTATTGTAAATAGTGCTGCTATTAACATTGGGGTGCATGAATCTTTTTGAATTAGAATTTGCATATTTCCTGAATATATGCCCAGAAATAGGACTGCTGGATCATATAGTAGCTCTATGTTTAGTTTTTTAACACAGCAAAGGAAACCATCAACAAAACAAAAACGCAACCTATGGAAAGGGAGAAAATATTTGCAAGCAATGCGACCAACAAGAGGTTAATATCCAAAATGTACAAATAGCTCATATGACTCAATATCAGAAAAACAAACAACTCAATCAAAAAATGGGCAGAAGACCTAAATAGACATTCCTCTGAAGAAGACATACAGATGGCCAACAGGCACGTGAAAAGATGCTCAACATTGCTAATTATTAGAGAAATGCAAATCAAAACCACAATGAAGTATTACCTCACATTGGTCAGAGTGGCCATCATCAAAAAATCTACAAACAATAAATGCTGGAGAGGGTGTGAAGAAAAGGGAACCCTCCTACACTGTTGGTGGGAATGTAAATTGGTGCAGCCTCTGCGGAGAACAGTATGGAGGTTCCTTAAAAACTAAAAATAGAGCTACCATATGATCCAGCAATCCCACTCCTGGGCATATATATGGAAAAGATGAAAAATATATGCATTATCTTGAATTTCATTACAACCATGTCATATGGAAATTCTTTATTCCATTTCATATATGAGAAAACCAACCTTCCAAGAGTCTAGATAAACTGGACAGTCTCTTAAAGCCACTAAGTGGCAGAATCAGGATTTGAAACTAATTTGACTCTTTACTATCCAACTTGCAGCTCATTTCTATCAACAGGTTACTTGACATTTCCAATAATTAGAATAATTAAATGGCAGTAGGATTTTTAGAGTAGTTAATGAAACTTGTTTTTATGTTGATCAAATACATTTTGCCCAGTGTCATCGGAAAGATGCTTATAAGCTGAGGCATAAAATCAACTATTTATTGCTAACAAGGAAAGACTGGTCTCCTGTACTCAATTTGAATTACAATGAAGGTAGCAAGATTTCTGTACCTGGAACTTATCCATTTCTGGTTATTTATCAACACAGTAATGAGATTATTAGCAAATTGCTTTTCTTTCTTTCTGTCTTTTTTTGTTTTCTTACTAACTTGATCCATTTGACTTCTTCCATTTGCTTGAATTGTAAGGAAAATAATGTAATACATGCTGATGAGTTCTAAATTTACATAAATCATTTCCCTAAGTGATTTATAATCCTGAGTTAAATATATCTGAAAATACCCACATGCAAAAATGTCTATTGTATGTGTTGGCATAATTCTAATAATCATGCAATTTATAAGCAAAAAAAGGAAAAGATTAGATGACCTCAAGCCACTCAGAAATGAGCCTTTTCCCTCATTTTCCACCTTTTTATCAGTCTGTCAATTAGAGAAATTAAGTTTGTTCCCATCTGGTATTACTTTTAGCAATGCATTAATGTTGGATGAGTAATTAAATTCTTGCAAAAAATTGGTTTGATATTTTACACTAAGAAAAACATACATAAATATGAATTCACTATTATTTATTTATATTCTACAGTATATTTTATGACAGCTTAATAAATTCCAAGCTCTATTTTAAGGGCTGGAAGTAAGACAGTGAATAAGAAAGAAAGTGTATACACTTGTTCTTACAGAACTTATATCTATGAAAGGAGAAGAGATGGGATAAACAACCAAATAATTTAACAAACAGGGTAATTTTGGCTGTATTAAGGGAAAAAAATCTCTTGATAGAAAGACTTGAGGATGTGTGTTTTGTTTTTGTTTTTGTTTTTAATGGTGTGATTAGAAAAGTGATCTTTGAAGCAATGATATTTAAGCTGTAAAAGCAGGAGGAGCCAGCCCTTCAAAGATGTGAGCAAGGAGTTCTGGCATAGGAAAGTTAAGTATAAAAGAAAGGAGGAAGGCTCAGCTCATCTCAGGAAGATCAAGGGCGGTGCCACTGATTTGGGTGAATAAACAGTAGATGCAGGCAAGGGTCATATCACCTCAGCCTTACAGACCATAGTAAGGAGTTTGGACTTCACCTGGGTAGGATGGGAAACCAAGGCAGGCATTAACCAAATGGAAGACTTAAACTTCTTAGTTTAAGCTCCATGAGAACAAGGATCTGGCTGATATTTCCCAAGCCTCTCAAACATTGTCTGATATGGAATATGTTCTCAATTAATGTGTATGGACTGAAAAAACACATAAAGTTCTGTCTGCCAGTTCTTGGGTAGGGCGAAAGTTGAGACAATGTTTTCTAGGTGAATGAATAAATGAATCATCTGATTCTTCCTGCCAGTGATTCTTATTATTAATAGTAATGGTAATCATGATAAGCATCATATAATTTCATTTGCTATTGAAGTCTTGTAGATTCTTGGTTTTGTTTGTACTCTCTAAGATCTCAATTCTAAAAATCTACCAAAGAAAACAAACTCTCATCATAGGAGGGTAGATATAATTCACTAGATTTATTTATATCCATCTAACGATAAAAATATTAAGAATTATTTGATCACTGCAGTAAATACTTTGTCAATTCAGAAAAGAAATGCATTATGTAACAGTCAGTTCATTCAAGGTCATTGAATTGATGAAATATATATATATAAGAACATCCAATTGAGAAGCCTGAGGTAGGTACTTCTTTGTGTGAAGTAGGAATCACTGCATTTTCTATGAAATTGGGTCCAGTGAGGTCAACGATTCTTTGTCCATATCCTGTCTTGGAAAACAAATGGGCTACAGCTGATAGACTCTGTATTTCTTGCCAGTTGTTACAACCCACTGCTCTATTCATTGTGAAGACGAATGAAATGAGTGAATTCAGTGAGGTACATCCACATAACCATACATTGGCTGTAACAGAGAGTTATTGTTCATTGACTAGGGACATTCATTCTTAGTCACTGTGTTATAAATAGTGCTTTCTAAGTGTTCAATATTCTATCTCTTGCTTTCTTCATATATCTGTTATGAAAAATGCATTCCTTAGGGAGCTTCTGATGATTGCATAGATGAGTAGTTAGTTTATACAATATTGATTAGGAACTGGACTCTTAATATCTTTACCAGTGATAGAATAAGAATGGAACAGCGACTTGTCTTTAACTGTTAAATAACGAAAACAAAGAGTCAGTAGATAAAATATCTGGGGAACTAGGGGTCCTGGAACTCAGTTAAGGGTAAGTCATTGTGTTACCCTGGAAGATTTCCTTTACCCTCTTAGGTCTCAGTTTCTCCATTTATAAAATAAGAGGCCTGAGTTTAATTAACATCAAGGTCTTATTACAATTGGGTTCATTTAGCTTCAGGGGTTAGAAACCCATTCAAACTTGATTTAATTAGTAAAGGGGAATTTGTTTGAAGGATGCAAGTTTCTCATGAGGGACTAAAAGTAGGAAGTGAAAACTCACCTATAGCTCCTCTCATCTTCTTTTTCCTCACATATGCTTCCTCTCCTTGTGTATTCCTCCACATTTCTGCTGGGCTTCTATCAAGTATCTCTGGTTCTAGTTCTGTATAATCTTCCAGTTGAAATATTTATAGAAACCACCTAGAATCTTTGTATTCTAAGTACAAATTCCCAGGAAAGAAATAAGCTTTGACTCAGTTCTGACCCAGATGTCTAGCCTTGGTCCAATCAAGTGTGACCTGGTCAATCAATCTACGGTCCAGGGGCTATGTGGACTGATACACACAGAACAGCATAAACCAAGGGAATAACAGGTTCACCACAGTTCTCTTATAACTCTATGACTATGAATAAACTGCTATTTTTCTTCTTGAATTGTACAAATTTGTACTTTGTGTCAGGGAAAAGTCCTGAAATAACCAAGGTTTCTTAGGCAACAAAGCAGCAAGGATTTGGACTGAAAACACACATGATGGCAGTCTGGTGAGTAGAAATTCTCAGCAGAAATTATTTTTTCCTTCCACTGCCTGCAAGAGTCAAGAGAAGCATGCTTTCTTGGAAAAGGGGTGCATTCTTTAGGTTCCTAGGGTTTTTTTCTGGAGTCTTCCTTTGTGTTTCCGCCTTGACAAACTGTGGGAGGCATCTCTTGTTCCTCACGCCTCATGCAGTTGAGAAAACATAAAGTCAGGATATACAGAGAAATTCACAGGCTTAGAGGTGACTGTCCTTTACTTACCTCTGAAAATTACTAGTTTCACTAAGTTTGGGAGCTCTGCAGTTTCCTTACTTGTCTAGTTGTTTCCACTTAGAAGTTTGTTCAGGGTCTTCAATCTGTCAAACTAGTAGAAAAAGAAATTTCAGGCCATGGATTTAACTCTAAACTAGAAACCATTTAATGTAATTTTTAAAAGAGCATCTCATATTCCCATAGTAGCTTCATAGGAAGTACATGGCATCATCATTTACTGTAGATACTATGAGCTGGGCATTACTTTGGACGTGTCAGATAAAAAGAAGATTTAGTCTTGTAAAGGTTTTCAAAAAATGAGGTCAATTTCCTAATACATGGTGTACTTTCTTGGTTCTCTCCAGGGAGAAGCATAATTATACAGTAGTGTTGGTTGTTTATTTACTTATCATGAGAAAATAAAAAAGGAAGCATCTAGATGTGGTAAACATACTGTTTCTATATAATTTATGTCATCAGGCTTGGCACCCCGTTTGCTTCCATGGCTCCTTCTGCTTGTCTGTTTTAAGCATGACATTGGCTTCTGAAAACATGACTAATGATAGCTGTACATGCAATTTTCAGGCTCTAAACTGACTAATGTGGACATACTTCATCAGACCTCTTTTTAATATTTGGATTAAAATCATGAAAATGAAAGAGAAGGCAATGGTGAGAGAAATTTACAGGCTGTAAAATCAGAACTACCAAATGCTAATCAGTTGTATAAGTTAATTGGATTTGGAAAAGAACCAAAATGAGAATGTCGAAAGTAGATTAAGTTCAGACTTAATCAGGCTAATATTAATTCTGATCAATTTGCCTAATAATTTAGCCCCTCTCTTCCTCTAGAATTGGCATTCCTGCTTATATCTGGAAGATCTTCAGAATGGTAGCATGTGGTGCAGGCATTTGTAGGCTGCTGCTGTAAATTAGAGCTGCCACTTTGTGGTTTGGGCAAGACCACAGTTTAAATAACTATTTCTGGAGCCCTTACATAATGGTAAACAGTACAGTGGCTAAACTTGAATGTAGAAAGCCCTAAGCACAGGACCAACTCTCCACATAACTGAAAACTCAGAATGTTTAAATATGATGTCTTCCTACAGCTTTTGTCAGATTTCCCAACCCCTTATGCTCACAGTGACCTCTAGGAGCCCTTTGGCTCTACTGGCCCGTCTCTCCATCCCAGTCCATGCACATCCAACCTTAGACACGGTCATTCTTTATAAATTCTTCGTCCACTCTAACATCAGATCTTTCTCTCCTATGTTCCATGATCTTGGAATTTCACCTCTTGAGCTAAACAACTGGATGACTGAAAAGCTTCAAAGTGTTTTTTTCTTAAATAATGAGGCTACTGTCCATTAAAACTCTTGCATTATCATTATTATTTTTTACTCTGAACATCAAACGAAAGAATATCATAAAGGGGTTTCATGACACAAAGAAGCCACTAGATTTGCTCACCATAAATTCTATTTTGAATAATCATCAATTCATACTCATCAAATGAAATTTGTACATAAAGTCATAGCTTTTCCCTTGAAACTGAAAGGACCTGCTTAATTATGTGCATTTCATTTTATACACAAATATGATATATTTCATAAAAATTATTAAAATGGTAGAAATTTTGGCACTTGAGAGAACACTCCAATAAAATAGGAAAATCACTGTGCAAGATTCAGACCTCAATGATGCTACATACTTAGAGATCACCATGTATCCATAGGAGAGGATGTGAGTAGAAGATAGAGACTGAGGCCCTAGAGTTATAGTTAAAAAGAAAAGTTGTATTTTCCTATTCTCATGGTTGGGGACAAGTCTTCATGCATGAGTCTGTCAATGGAATAATAAATTTGGGGTTAATATTCAGTTTCAGTCTTAATTAATTAATCCAGATTTTCTTCCTGTTAAAGATTATTCAGTCTATCTGTTTAATTTTGAAAGATTAAAATTACAGTGAATGATTTCATCTAAAAAACTAAATTTAAAAAAATGTTGAAAAATATTGAGATTTCTGGTGTCGTATAATTTCTGGGTATGGGATAATGTAAACTCGAGTTAGAAAAAGACCCACAATATAATCTCATACATGTTGCATGTGATTGCTTCCTGCCATGGAATATTAAGACCAAGCCTTCCACTATTATAATCTTTTCTGATTAAAATTATGAGAAGGCTTACCTTTGGACAAGTGGTAGGTAAAGGGGAATTTTGAATTAAGAAAATTCTCTAGTTATTTAACATTTTAAATACTCATTTTTCTCAACCTTAGCTTACTCCAGAGTTATTCAATCAATAGTCAATTTGTTAAGCTCTGAATTAGTGCCAATGTGTGAAAGAAATAATCTAAAACTAGTAACATACTAGAACAGTCAGTAACTTACAGCTAAATGGTTTACTTCACATGGTAAGTATTACAGGAGGTCAGAGAGGAAAAATACAAAAGCTAGAAAGGACAGACAGGCTTTATTCATGGAGTGAGTATTGTAATTGGCCATAATTTAGGTTGTTTTAAGAGAGAGAAAAGATATTTCAGCTAAGAGAGCTGTTTCTCAACAGAAGTGATTTGGGTATGATTACAACCAGATAGCTTACCAAAATCGGAAGTTGCAAAGCTGGCATTATATTTTGGAGGTCTCCAGTCAAATGTCTTATTTCCTGGTGGCCAAGAGCACAGATTCAAATTTACATAGAAATTATAGCTCTATCAATTTGTAGTTGTGTGAACTAGTGATTTTATTAATTTCCCTATCACACAGCTTCCCAGTCTGGAAACTGAAGAAAATCAGTATTTTCCACATGGGAGGCTAAAAAGAGATAAAGAGATAATCTAAAAACAAATCTAAAAAACAACAAAAATAAAAACAAATCCAAAGCAACAAAAATAAAAACAAACAGAAAATATTTGCGCTGTTCTTGGTATGTAGTAAAACTTTTCTTCCACTACTCTTGTTTCAGAAGTTTGCTGATGATCTTAATTATAGGCAGAGGATATATGTTCCTATAGCATATCTATTCTGACATCATAAATTCTACAGTTAAAAATGTATCACCATGGATTATACCTAGGCCACTCTTTAAAATGTGTATATGGCAAAACACATAACGGAAAATACTATTCCCTCCCTTATATGTTTTATCAATTCTTTTCTTGATCAAACATGTTCCACTCCTACCATTCTCCATGGCACCTTTTGCATGGTTAGTGAGTATAAAATGGTTGAACCATAAAATAGCTTTGCTGCTGTTGTTGGGGGACATGCTTGGTAGCATTACCTGAGGGTGCGATTGCATCTGTGTTTTAGCCACATATACCGCATTTGTGTGTTTTTTGAAAACCACACAGCCATTTCCCACTGTAGATGTCATTTAGCAATATGGTTTTCAATGAGCTCCTGAACTTACTCCTGCCTGGCACCCACAGTCCTCTCCAATTTTATTGGGATTGCCATCCATCCAGTTGCTCAGATGATTAAAACCTGGGATAATTTTTAACTATCCTCCTTTAAATGCATCCAAATCTGAACTGTCAAAAAAATCTAGCTGATTGTGTCTCTAATACAGCTACAGTATCTGTTCATTTTTCTCCCATCTCCACTGTAGTCACCATGGTCTTGGCCATCATTGTCTCTCATCTGGATTAGTACAATAGCCTCAAAATACATTGCCCTGTTCTTATCATTGACTTCTGATGGTCTATTCCAATAACTAGTAAAGAGATCCATTTAAACACAAGGTTACATAGATATTCTTTTTAAACTCCACCAATGGCACCTTTTTTCACTCAGTAAAAACAGAAGTACTTTAGGACCTTATTTGATCTCGTCCAGCATTACAACTTTGATTGCTATTGTAAATCAAAGTTATATATCCTGTGTATGGCTTACTCCATTCCAGCCCTGAAGGCTTCCTTACTGTCCTTTAAACATAGTAATAATGTCCACACCTTCTAGCAAGTTTTCAAATTTTCTTCTTCACCTGATGGCTCTTTTTATAGATATGTATGTGATATTTTCACCTCCTTTAAGCTAAATTCTCATTTTTTAAGTGAGGCCTAACTTTAAAACCCCTTGCCACTTTATTTAACTCTACAACCTGTGGTCCAAGTCACTTTATCCAACTCAGCATTACTGATATAAAACACGCTGTACTTTTTAAATCTCAATACATTTATTATATACATATAATATATATAGTTATATATATATATATGTATAATTTATAATTTTGCTGTTTTCTTCTAGAATAGTTCCCAGTACATAATAAGCTCTCAAAAATATTTTGTGAGTGAATGAAAGAATGAATTGCAGTTATAATTATGTGATGATTGTTGCTGAGTGAAAGTGTAAAATGCTCTGTGAGAATCTAATAGGAAAATCTCACTAACTATACTGTCAGGAAAGGCTTACTAAGAAAAATAGTATTTAATCAGAAGTCTGAAGGGAGAGTAAGAATTAGCTACATGTGGGGGCCGAGGGTACAAAACAATGAAAACAGAGAACTTGTTTCTTGGTCCTAAGGCAGGAAGAAGCATGACCTGTTTGAGGAATTTAAGGAAGGGCATAATGGCTGATGCTAACAGAGAGTAACTGGTGATGTCCCTGAAAATTTAGCTCAGTACTTCCCCAGGGATTCTCCTATTATGAGCAGATGCACCTTTTATTTAGCATTATCAGTTAAAAGACACTAGGAATCAGCCAACTGTGATGTTCTGGAGGCTTCCAATTAGTTTCATGTTACTGAATAATTAGGTGCAAATATCAGGGTCTCTGAACCTGTATTGCCTACAGGGGTTGTGGAACATGAAAAACTTCTTCATGAGACCATTCAGTGAATCATGTGAAACAAGAGAATGACCTGGACAAAGGTAGGGATTACAGAGGTAGAGATAAAGGAGTAGATGACAGATATTTGGAAATAGAAACTACAGGATTTAGAAACTGATTGGATTGTGCCAGTTGGTCTCATTTATGGAATGTTGAGTGTTAGAGATTCCATTCCCACAATGTTTTTCTCAGCTTCACTCATGGATTAGTTTGTTGCTCTGTCCTCCTAGGAAAGATACAACCTAAATTGTATAACAGGGAGTTTAAAAGTACAGGTTTTGGTAAAGCTGGACCCTAGTACTGAATTTGCCACTCACAGATGACTTTGATAAAGTTTTTTCTCCTCTATTAGTTTCTGTTTCATTATCAGTGAAATGAAGAAGATAACACCCTCGTGGGATTGATATGACTATTAATTTAGATGATGTTTATTAATTACACAACTTCATGTAAGCCACTTAATAAATGCAGAAGACATACAAACTATTGCTGTTATTAAGAATTTACACAGTTTCCTTAACATTGTCATAAATTTCCAGGATACATGAAGGCCATCTTATTTATTTAAACCTAGCATGATATCAAAACACTGCCTTGCCTATAAGAGGATTAAATTTGTGTGGAGTAGAACTAAATATAAATGAATGAACACTGGTGATCATGAGCAGAATTACGCAGGAAATCTCAGCTTACTACCATCCACTCTTAGTTCACTACTCTTTCTGACCTCAGGGAGCTTTCCATCAGTGACCAGTAATTTTATGTCTGGCTGTTTCCTACATATGAATCCTCAGTTATATTTAACAAAACTCTGTCTTCAGAATACCCATGCCAAATCTTTAATAACTAACAGTGTTCATTTGAAATTTATTGGGCCGATAATTTAAGTAAATATGCTTTAAGTAAGGTGCCTACCTTATGTTGGATATTTTGGAGAATGAGCTTTCTATAACTGGTCTCAAATGAAATGTGGAGGTAGCAATCTCTCTCCTACTCCTAAGGATCCCTTATATTAGCTGACTCCTCATTTAATATAATCTCAGATATGAGTCTTGGAATGGATTTCAAAAGGTTGAGTTCCCTGCTTTCAGGAATATAGGATAAATTATGCTCCTTTTTAAAAATTTTAAATAACTTGAGTCCCAACAATATTGAGTAACCTGCCCATAGTCACACAGGTGGTAAGGGACTGGATGATTTGTACCATGTCTTCTGCCTTCTGTTTACTGTACAACATAGAGCTCTATACCTGATGCTGAGGCCAAATAAACCCAAGGATGGACCCCTCTGTAATATTAGGAAAATGTGTCAATGGTATTCAGAGCCAATCTAATAATGAAAATTACTAAGCAGAGAGACTTGCCCATATCAATATGGATCTCTCTGAATAAAAAGCCTTACATGGATTTCTCACAGGTGCCAATGCAGTCTCAAAAGCAATTTGGCTTTTTTTTTCTTTTTAATGCCTGATTATAAAACTTTTAAATATAAAGCTTCAGCATGAAGACCCTGACATAACCTTAACTACTGTAAAACTAGCAGGCAAACCTAAAATTTCAGCTTTATAATATAATCTGAAATTGAATTACTCTCATTTCACGGCAAAGTCAATATTGCTAATGGATTAGAAACATGGATGATAAAAGTGTTTTGAGTTCATATTTGAAGAATCATGTGGAAAATAATGTCTCTTGTGGTATATGGCACTTGAAACTTGGCTTTGATCTGAAAAGAAGCTTCATGGTGTGGACCACTTTAGTGAGTAAATGCTTCAAGGTCAAGATGAATGAGGCTCAAAGTGTGTCTGATAAAGCAGTTGCAAATCTTTTCCAGCATTCCCCATTCTGTCACTAAACTACCATTGGAACACCGGTGACCAACTGTGAAAGGCCTAATCTACCAAAGTGACAGACATGGCAAGAGGTTATCCATGAAATAGAAATTCTGTGATTTCTGCAAGCATATTCGAAGAATCTGTCAGTTAGACAATGAATTGAGAATCCTAGATAAGAGATTAATATAAATCACTTTCTAGCTCTGTAAACTTGGGCAAATCATCCTCTCTCTGGGTTTACTTTATCTACTAAATAAGAGGGTGGTCTACAAGAAAGTAACTACTTTATGTCTCGCTGATTCTACAATATCCAATAGAGATACCTTGTTCATTTCATTTTAAATGGCAGATGTTGATTATTAGCTTATTGAGTATTAGCTATATTCAATATATTAAAGCTATATTAAAGCTTATTGCTTTAATACTGAATATAGCCTCTGTTCCAAAGATAAAAGTTCTACAGTTTCACCTGTCAAAACCATGAATACATTAAAGATTAAAACTGAATTTCTGAGACGTTACAGTTTCCCTATATCTGCAATTAACTAGAGATTAGTGTTAAATATTTTGTATAGGAAACCAGTTCTAGCTATATCATACTTAAATCTATCTTTTAAAAGCATAGTTCAAACCTTCTATCTGACACATCTAATTTGTAATAATTTTACATTGATCAAAAAAATTTCAGACTATAAATAAGCCATCCATAGAATCTATAGTTAGTGGTAAGAGCCTTGTATTAGGATTAAGAACAATCTTCATTTCGATTCCTAGTTCTAAGTATCTTCTGTGCTACACTTCATTTCTCGATATAAATGTTTTCCATCTTTCAAAACTTGTAAAAATGTCACCTGCCAGAATGTGATAATCTTGCCCAAAATGTATAACTTGAATATAATCATGATGAAATAGTCTTAGTCACACACATAAACACACAGGGATGTGCACATACACACAAGTCTGTACTCTTAAAAAATGACAATCTATTAAAGACCAAAAACATTTTGAGAATTGTTCCAAATTAAAAGAGACTATAAAGACATAAAAACTGAATGAAATGCATGGTCCTTGATTGGGTCCTTGATTTAATCCTGTTCTATTAAAGGCAGAGTGGGAACAATTTGTGAAGGTTGAAAACTAGCTATATATTAGATAATAGTATTAAATTACAGCTAAATTTTATGAATTTAATATCTGTACTGTATTCATGTAAGAGTATGTCCTGTTTTTAGTAGATATGGGCTCAAGTACTTAAGTTGAAGGGTTATGATGGCTACAACTTACTCTCAAAAGTTCAGCAAAATGAAAAGAACTGTAAGAAGAAAAAGAATATTTCAAAATATTAACAAATGGTGAACCTAGGTGAAATATATTCAGGAGATCATTATACTGTTTTGAAAAATGTTTGCAGATAGGAGACTTTTTTCTAAATAAAATATTTTAAAACAAACACCCAGTTTACAACTGTTCTTTGCTTAAATCTCTCTCATTAGAATAAGAATGTTTCTTTCTTTAAAAGCCATGGCCTTTTTAATGTATAACAGCTTCACATTTGAACTTACATAAAATATATTTGTGTTTAGGTTATGTGCTCATTAGTAGAATGTAGGGGCCTTAAGGACAAAGCCAGTACTTTAATCATTGTTGTGAGCTTTTCGGTATCAGATGGAGTACTTGCATATAGCATGTACTCAAATCAATAATAAATTGGTCAAATACTTCCTGCATTTCAAATATATTGGAGTGTATTATATACTAGACACAGGCCTAAATTGGGGGATTACATCAACGTCCTGCATGCACTTTCCAAAGATTTCCATGGCACTCTAAAATTGTTTCAAATATCTTCCACCCATATTTTTATTTTTATCGTCTCCAAGTTTGTTATACCTCTCTCCCCATCACTCACTGTACCTCAGCTACATGTGTCATGCATCTATTTATGAACAAATACATTCTTGAACACATTATTCTCCTTGACCTTTAAGTTTGAGGAAGAGCCCAGACAGCACATCCAGACATACCTGAGTGTCAGAAAGAGGGTGGGTATTGATCAGAGAATTCATTCTTGAGAAGCCAGTACCAAAAGTTGTCCTTCAAAAACAGTGGGAAAGGGCATGCACAAAATCAAGGGCATCTTGTTTTCAGGGACTTAAACTAGTCAAATGTGGCATAAACATACACAGCAAGCATGGAAACAACAGAGTGGACATAGATGAGATAAACACATATCAGTTCAGGAAGAATGTTAAATATCATGCTAAACGATTTTTATTTTGTCTTGAATGTTATGAGGACAGTTTGAAAGAATTTAAGCAGCGGAATGATGCAATGAGAATTGAACTTTAAGACAAACATTCTGAATGACAGGGTAAAAATAAAATAAAGGATGTAACAAAAATCAAGACAAGGTTATCATTTACAAGGTTGTATTTTTAATACAGTTGAGAAATTAAGGGTAGCTAGCCAGTGGCCATGAGGATAACAAGGAGTGGGGATCAGTGGATGGAATTCAAAGATATCAAAGTAATGAATTTAAAAGAATTTATTGATTTATTGGAAAGATAAAGTGCAAGACAAAGCAAATATAAACATAATTATTAATTATTCTGGTTTGGGGAAATAAGGTCAGTGCTGTGCCATTTATTGAGAGAAATAATAAAGAGGAAGGACGCTCTGCTTCTGTTAGTTTAAAATGAATAGTTATTTTGAACCAATCCACCTGCTGAGAACAAATGGAAAATCTAATATTTAAAGGTATCACAAAGTGATCAAGGAAACTAGGATTTGCAGCGTTAAGATCAGAAACAGTAGAAAATTCTGAGGAATGAGACTAATTGCTTGGTGTTGGTTTGTTCTTGTTTTACTGGAAAGCAGTGGCTGAACTATGAAGAAGATGAGGGAAGAAAAGCTAGAGCTGAGACTCACAGAAATGAAGCTGAACTCTCAGTGGACTTATGGATATTGATGAATAAGAAATGAATTCAGGACCTACCAGAGAAGTTCTCTGATGAAAACCTCAGGCATTCAACAAATACTCCAAAGAGCTGCAGCCTAGGAATAAATATGAACTGAAAACAGACCACACAAGGCCTAAATCCCAATTTTGAATTATTTCAACCTTAATTATATAAAGGAGATTCATCTTTATCAAGGAGAAAAAAAAACAAATTATACCATCCTCTCCATCATCCAGAGCCTTCACTAATCTGTACATTTTTCTGTAATATTCACCAATCGTTTAATAATAACCAAGATTAAGAATGGATAAGAACAGACCAAAAAAGAATGAAAGGATAGAAGACTGACATGTAACTGATATCAACTTTTTAAAATGCTGAGTGAAATATTAAAGGAAGGAAAGAATGCAAAATTATTGGAAGGAGCTGGATATGACACAAATCACTGAAAAATTCTAGTACTACAAGAAAACTAAGTGACAGAAATGAACTCAATAGATGTTTCACATCAGATTAAAAATAAAGAGAATTAGCGGATTGAATGACATGGAAAAATTGCTGACTGAAATATGACAATAAAAAAAAATGGAAAATACAGAAGAGTATAAAAATATAGATATATATGTATATTCCATATATATATGATATATATATCTGGAATCCCAGAAGAATAAGAGAGTGAGCACAAGTTACATACTACAATAAATAATGAATGAAAATATCACCAAAGAGAAAAATACATCAAGTCACAGATTCAAGCAGTGTAACATATTTAAACATAATAAATATAAAGAAAACCACAAAATCTTAAAGGTAGCTGAAATAAGGAAAAGTATAATCTTCAAAAGAACACAAATATTCACTGCTAAATTTTCAACACAAATACGGAAACTAGAAAATTTTTTATTCTGAAAAGAAAACATTTTAATATGAGGATTACATAAAAAGCTTTTCAGATAAACAATCCTATGAAATTTTAAAGATGAGGTGTACACATACACGCACACACACACACACACATGCACACACATACCTACCTAAAATGTATTTCAAGCAGAAGGAATATGACTCCTGAGAGTAAAATTAAAATTACAGGGTGGAAACAAGAGTCGAGAAATGTATATGGATGTGGGTACACCTAATATAATATTCACAGTATAAAACAAAATAATTATTTATTATAAGGTACTAAACATACAGAGAATCAAGATGCATGGTGATAATGGAGCATAGAGCAAAAGGGGAATAAACAATTTAAAATTCTCTCAGAATTTATATTTTTGAAAAGTGGATAAAAGACTGATTTATGTTAACCTTGAATAAAGAATATATTGTGTATAGCTAGGGCAAAGGCTTCAAGAAAATAAATGAGGGAGGACTTTCAAGATGGCAGAGGAGTAAGATGTAAAGATCACATTCCTCCCCACAGAAACATCAAAAATACATCTACATGTGCAACAACTCCTACAGACCTACTGAATGCTGGCAAAAGACCTCAGATGTCCCAAAAGGCAAGAACATCCCCACATACCTGGGTAAGGCAAAAGAAAAAAGAAAAAACAGAGACAAAAGAATAGGGACAGGACCTGCACCTCTGGGAGGGAGCTGTGAAGGAGGAAAACTTTCCACACACTAGGAAGCCGCTTCACTGGTGGAAACGGGGGGGTTGGTGGGGGGAAGCTTAATAGCCATGGAGGAGAGCTCAGCAACAAGGGTGCAAAGGGAAAAGTGGAGAGAATCCTGCACAGAGGATCGGTGCCCACCAGCACTCACCAGCATGAGAGGCTTGTCTGCTCACCTGCCAGGGCTGGTGGGGGCTGGGAGCTGAGACTTGGGTTTTGAAGGTCAGATCCCAGGGAAAGGACTGGGGTTGGCTACGTGAACACAGCCTGAAGAGGGCAAGTGCGCCACAGCTAACATGGAGGGAGCCCAGGAAAAAGTCTGGAACTGCCTAAGAGTCAAGAGACCATTGTTTCATCATATTCGAGGAGAGGAGATTTCAAACACCCACTAAATGAGCTTCAGAGATGGAGTCAAGCCACGGCTATCAGCGTGGACACCAGAGATGGGCATGAAACACTAAGGCTGCTGCTGCAGCCAGCAAGAATCCTGTGTGCAAGCACAGGTCACTATCCACACCTTCCTCCTGGGAGCCCATGCAGCACCCCACTGCCAGGGTCCCATGATCCACGGACAACTTCCCCAGGAGAACACACAGCATGCCTCAGGCTTTTGCAATGTCACTCTGGCCTCTGCCACCAAAGGCTCATGCCACTTTCGGTACCACTCCCTCCCCCTGGCAAGAGTGAGCCAGAGCCACCTAATCAGCTGCTTCTTTAACCCCCTCCATTCTGGGTGAAAAAAAGATGCCAGAGGGCAACATACATGCAGAGGCGGGGCCAAATCCAAAGCTGAACACCAGGAGCTGTGCAAACAAAGAAGAGAAAGGGAAATATCTCTGAGCAGCCTCAGAAGCAGCAGATTAAATCTCCACAATCAACTTGATGGACCCTGCATCTGTGGAATACATGAATAGACAACGATTCATCCCAAAATTGAGGCAGTGGACTATGGGAGCAACTGTAAACTTGGCGTTTGTGGTATGCGACAGACTAGTTACTGATTTTTATGTTTACCTTAATAGAGTTTTTGTGTTTGTTATCATTGGTGGATTTGTTTATTGGATGGTTGCTCTCTTCATTTTTGTATTATTTTTATTTTAATAATATTTTTAAAATTTTTTATATTACTAACTTTATTTTATTTTATTTTTCTTTCTTTTTTTTCTCCTTTCTCTTCTGAGCCATGTGGCTCACAGGGTCTCAGTGCTGTGGTCAGGTGTCAGGTCTGAGCCTCTGAAGTGGGAGAGCCGAGTACAAGACATTGGACCACCAGAGACCTCCTGGCCTCACATAATATCAATCAGCAAGAGATCTCCCAGAGATCACTGTCACAACACTAAGACTCAGCTCCACTCAACGACCAGAAGTTCCAGTGCTGGACTCCCCATGCTAAACAACTACCAAGACAGGAACACAACCCCACCCATTAGCAGAGAGGCTGCCTAAAATCATACTAAGTTAACAGACACCCCAAAACACACCACTGGATGTGGTATTGCCCACCAGAAAGAGAGGATCCAGCCTCATCCACCAGAACACAGCACCATTCTCCTCCACCAGGAAGGCTACACAACCCACTGAACCAACCTAACCCACCGTGAGCAGACACCAAAAACAACAGGAACTGCAAATGTGCAGGGTGCGAAAAGGAGACCCCAAACACAGTAAGTTAAGCAAAATGAGAAGACAGAGAAATAAACAGCAGATGAAGGAGCAAAGTAAAAACCCACCAGACCAAACAAATGAACAGGAAATAGTCAACCTACTTGAAAAAAATGCAGAGAGTAATGACAGTAAAGATGACCCAAATCTTAGAAACAGAATGGAGAAAATACAAGAAACGTTTAACAAGGACATAGAAGAATTAAACAGCACACAAACAATGATGAACAACACAATAAATGAAATTGAACATTCTCTAGAATGAATCAATAGCAGAATAGATGAGGCAGAAGAACGAATAAGTGACCTGGAAGATAAAATAGTGGAAATAACTATCACAGAGCAGAATAAAGAAAAAAGAATGAAAACAACTGAGGACAGTCTCAGAGACTCTTGGGACAGCATTAAACACACCATAATTCCAATTATAGGGGTCCCAGAAGAAGAAGAGAAAAAGAAAGGGACTGAGAAAATATTTGAAGTGATTATACTTGAAAATTTCCCTAATATGGGAAAGGAAATAGTCAATCAATTCCAGGAAGCACAGTGAGTCTCATACAGGATAAATCCAAGGAGAAACACACCAAGGCACATATTAATTAAACTATCAAAAATTAAGTACAAAGAAAAAATATGAAAAGCAGAAGGGGAAAAGCAACTAATAACATACAAGGGAATCCCTATAAGGTTAAGGACTGATATTTCAGCAAAACCAGTAACACAGTCATAGTAGGGGACTTTAACACCCCACTTTCACCAATGGACAGATCATCCAAAATGAAAATAAATAAGGAAACACAAGCTTTAAATGATACATTAAACAAGATGGGCTTACTTGATATTTATAGGACATTCCACCTAAAAACAACAGAATACATATTCTTCTCAAGTGCTCATGAACATTCTGCAGGACAGATCATATCTTGGGTCACAAATCAAGCCTTGGTAAATTTAAGAAATTGAAATCATATCAAGCATCTTTTCCGACCACAACATTATGAGCCTAGATATCAGTTACAGGAAAAAATCTGTAAGAAATACAAACACATGGAGGATAAGCAACACACTACTTAATAACCAAGAGATCACTGAAGAAATCAAAGAGGAAATCAACAAATATCTAGAAACAAATGACAATGAAAACATGACGACCCAAAACTTATGGGATGCAGCAAAAGCAGTTCTAAGAGGGAAGTTTATAGCAATACAATCCTATCTCAAGAAACAAGAAACATCTCAAATAAACAACCTAACCTTACACCTAAAGCAATTAGAGAAAGGAGAACAAAAAAACATCAAAGTTAGCGGAAGGAAAGAAATCATAAAAATCAGATCAGAAATAAATGAAAAAGAAATGAAGGAAACAATAGCAGACATCAATAAAACTAAAAGCTGGTTCTTTGAGAAGATAAACGAAATTGATAAACAACTAGCCAGACTTATCAAGGAAAAAAGGGAGAAGACTCAAATCAATATAATTAGAAATGAAAAAGGAGAAGTAACATCTGACACTGCAGAAATACAAAGGATCATGAGAGATTAGTGCAAGCAACTATATGCCAATAAAATGAACAACCTGGAAGACCTGGACAAATACTTAGAAAAGCACAACCATCCGAGACTGAACCAGGAAGAAATAGAAAATATAAACAGACCAATCACAAGCACTGAAATTGAAATTGTGATTTAAAATATTCCAAAAAACAAAAGCCCAGGACTAGATGGATTCACAGGTGAATTCTATCAAACATTTAGAGAAGAGCTAACATCTATCATTCTCAAAATTTTCCAAAATATAGCAGAAGGAGGAACACTACCAAACTTATTCTACGAGGTCACCGTCACCTTGATAACAAAACCACACAAAGATGTCACACACACATGAAAAAAACAGGCCAATATCACTGATGAACATAGATGGAAAAATCCTCAACAAAATACTAGTAAACAGAATCCACAGCACATTAAAAGTATCATACACCATGATCAAGTGGGGTTTATCTCAGGAATGCAAGGATTCTTCAATATACACAACTCAATCAATGTGACACACCATATTAACCAACTGAAGGAGAAAAGCCATATGATCATCTCAATAGATGCAGAAAAAGCTTTCGACTAAATTCAGCAGACGTTTCTTTTAAAAACTCTCCGGAGTGTAGGCATAGAGGGAACTTACTTCAACATAATAAAGGCCATATATGACAAACCCACGGCCAACGTCATTCTCAAAGGTGAATAACTGAAACCATTTCCACTAAGATCAGGAACAAGATCAGGTTGCCCATTCTGAGCACTATTATTAAACATAGATTTGGAAGTTTTAGCCACAACAATCAGAGAAGAAAAAGAAATATAAGGAATCCAAATTGGAAAAGAAGAAGTAAAGCTGTAATTGTTTGCATATGACATGATACTATACATAGAGAATCCTAAAGATGCTACCAGAAAACTACTAGAGCAAATCAACGAATTTGGTAAAGTAGCAAGATACAAAATTAATGCACAGAAATCTCTTGCTTTCCTATACACTAATGATGAAAAATCTTAAAGAGAAATTCAGGAAACACTCCCATTTACCACTGAAACAAAAAGACTAAGATACCTTGGAATAAACCTACCTAAGGAGACAAAAGACCTGTATGCAGAAAACTATAAGACACTGATGAAAGAAATTAAAGATGATACAAACAGATGGAGAGATATACCATGTTCTTTGATTGGAAGAATAAACACTGTGAAAATGACTACACTATGCAAAGTAATCTACAGATTCAATGCAATCCCTATCAAACTACCAATGACATTTTTCTCAGAACTAGAACAAAAAATTTCACAATTTGTTTGGAAATACAAAAAGCCCCAAATAGCCAAAGCAATCTTGAGAAAGAAAAATGAAACTGGAGGAATCAGGCACCCTCACTTCAGACTATACTAAAAAGCTACAGTAATCAACAGAGTATGTTACTGGCACAAAAACAGAAATATAGATCAATGGAACAGGATAGAAAGTCCAGAGATAAATCCATGCACATATGGTCACCTTATCTTTGATAAAGATAGGCAAGAATATACAATGGAGAAAGGACAGCCTTTTCAATAAGTGGTGCTGGGAAAACTGGGCATCTACATGTAAAAGAATGAAATTAGAACACTCCATAACTCCATACACAAAAATAAACTCAAAATGGGTTAAAGACCTAAATGTAAGGCCCGATGCTATAAATCTCTTAGAGGAACACATAGGAAGAACACTCTATGACATAAATCACAGCAAGATCTTTTTTGACCCACCTCCTAGAGAAATGGAAATAAAAACAAAAATAAACAAATGGGACCCAATGAAACTTAAAAGCTTTTGCACAACAAAGGAAACCATAAACAATATGAAAAGACAATCCTCAGAATGGGAGAAAATATTTGCAAATGAAGCAACTGACAAGGGATTAATCTTCAAAATATACAAGCAGCTCAATATGAAAAAACAAACAACCCAATCGAAAAATGGGCAGAAGACCTAAATAGACGTTTCTCAAAAGAAGACATACTGATTGCCAACAAACACATGAAAGGATGCTGAACATCACTAATCATCAGAGAAATGTAAATCAAAACCACAATGAAGTATCACCTCACACCATTCGGAATGGCCATCATCAAAAAATCTACAAACAATAAATGCTGGAGAGGGTGTGGAGAAAAGGGAACCCTCCTGCACTGTTGGTGGGAATGTAAATTGATACAGCCAATATGGAGAACAGTATGGAGGTTCTTTAAAAAACTAAAAATAGAACTACCATATGATCCAGCAATCCTACTCGTGGGCATATACCCTGAGAAAACCATAATTCAAAAAGAGTCATGTACCACAATGTTCATTACAGCTCTATTTACAATAGCTAGGACATGGAAGCAACCTAAGTGTCCATTGACAGATGAATGGATAAGGAAGTTGTGGCACATATATATAATGGAATATCACTCTGCCATAAAAAGAAACAAAATTGAGTTATTTGTAGAGAAATGGATGGACATGGAGTCTGTCATAGAGAGTGAAGTAAATCAGAAAGAGAAAAACAAATACTGTATGCTAACACATATATATGGAATCTGAAAAAAAAAAAAAGAAACGGTTCTGAAGAACCTAGGGCAGTACAGAAATAAATACGCAGATGAAGAGAATGGACCTGCAGACACGGGGAGGGTGAAGGGTAATCTGGGATGAAGTGAGAGAGTGGCATTTACATATATACACTACCAAATGTAAAATAGATAACTAATGGGAAGCAGTCTCATAGCACAGGGAAATCAGCTCGATGCTTTGTGACCACCTAGAACGGTGGGATAGGGAGGGTGAGAGGGAGATACAAGATGGAGAGGATATGGGGATATATGTGTACATATAGCTGATTCACTTTGTTATACAGCAGAAACTAACACAACACTGTAAAGCAATTATACTCCAATAATGATGTTAAAAAAAAAGAAAAAAAATGAGGATGTATAAATAGTAAATTAATTGAGAGAGAAAATGGAACAACACATTAATAATTAATATACCTAAGACAAGTTAAGAAAAGAGAAATTTGTGAATTAGAACATGAGACAAATACAAAAACAATATTAGTAATAGATTTAATAGATTATCAAGTAAGAGATTAGTAGTAAGATATTAGATTTAAACCTGAATATATCGGGATTTAGATTAAAGGCAAATTAACTGATTTCAACTATAAACGTGGTCTTCTTAAAGCAGCACCACCTTTAGTAGATAGATAACTAGCTAAATATATAGATAAATCATAGAGGAATCTATCAATACAAATACAGTGATTGATACATTTTACCCCTTTTTATCCTATTGCCAAGCCCTGTGATGATCAGATTAGCATGTTATTAGCATTTTACAACACTTTTAATTTAACTAATAGTTAGATATTTAGTGTCTATTAGTGTCACCATAACTCTGATACTACAAGGACCTCAACTTATGCCAACTATTACGCCAATATCATACCAGGGCTCTATTCAGAGTTTGTGAAGCCAGTTAACCGTACTGTGTATCACATTCTGTCATCCTTGTTTTTGCTCAAATTCAAGTTTTAGAGTTATGTCTTCTCTGGACACTCAATCCTAGACTGTTCTGAATTTCCTTTCCCCATGTCCCAAGTGTCTGCTGCTCCCGTTGTTGTCTGGACCTCTATTGTACAACATATAAATTTCCATATATCTTCAAACTGTTTATAAGTTGTCCCTTTATCTTTCAACAGCAATCATTTTCATAGAATACTGTCCATTCCTCTGGTACCACTGGATCAGAACACTAGTCAGCATGTTTATTACTTTCAAAATGCTAGAAATATGTATATGCTGGAAGTTAATTTTTCCATTCAACTATAAGACTGACTATGACTACTCATCATTTCATCATTACCATCTATCAGCCTTCTGTTCTCCCCCATATATTTGTTGAATATATTGACAACAAACTCACAATTTTGTAAAATATCTAGTTCCATCCTGATCCTGAAATGGTTTCAATACTTTTGGATGTGAACTATGCAAAATTCTAGTCTCTCAGTTCTTTAACATGTGGAATTTTTTTTGACTATTCTATAACATACCTTGGATTTGTTATCATCTGGAATCACTGTGCTTCTGTAATATCTAATTACTATATCACATTCTGACTGTAGTCTTTCAAGCACATGCTCTCTTATTCTTTGTTTCCCATAATAACACGTTTTCTGACTGTATCCTTCTATTTTCTTATTTCCTTTATCCTATCTCACTAATTGCTTTACTTACAGTGTCTAACTCCCTTCCTTTCTTTGCTTTCAGTCCAGCAAATCCTCTTTTCTTAATATCTTTCATTATTCCATATAGAATTCTTAGTCCATAATTTTAAATTCACATTTACAAGCAACTTCAATCTCCTTGCCCACTTACAATTCCATTGCCCTTCCTGCCCTTGGACCAATATAAATATTTGCCTTATTCTATTTTTTATTTAGGTAATTAAAAAAAAAAAATCATCCAATCATACCCTCTTCCACAACTCCCAAGTATCCTCAGGGAGGTTTTGACTGTTTTTCTTTTTTTTTTACCACAGGGAAAATAAAGCAATTCAATAAGGACTTTCTAAACTACTTACCCCTTGTATAAACTTAACTGTAGCTATATCTATATCCATTTCTTCTTTATGTAGTATAACAGTTTTTCCATTCTGTCTAAATTTATCCCCTTTCACGATTCTCTGGATTCCATAATATTGTGCCTCTTTAGAGACAATATTCCATCATCATACTCTATCCCATTATTCAACTTTTTCCACTTTTCTCTGCCTCTTTGGTACAGTATAATGAGGTCTCTTTACATACCATTACACCACTGAAACCGTGCTCAAAAACTTCACTAAAGACTACTTTGTGGCTAAATTTTAAAATATAATTTTATTCCATATATCTGCAGCACTGAACAATTGTCACACTTTAGGTTCCTTGGGAAATAGACTCTGAGATGTAGATTAGCTTTCAGAAGGTTCTTGGGGATCTGTTGGGAGAAGGAAGCAGGGTTGGGCAGAAGGAAAAGTTGAGCTGGTCTGAGCCAGCCCTATGGGGAGTTCTGAAGCTGAGATGACTCTTCAGGCTTGTCCTGAGTTAGGGCATGAGGACTGGAGCTTTACACTGATCAGTCAATGTATGCAGATGTTTGGAAGGAGATGTGAACTTGGTTGAGACAGTTCTCTTTAACTAGGGAAATCCCTGTAGAGGGTTAAATCTCAAGGCTGTCTGCCTATAGCACTGCCAGCTACTAGAGAAGAAAGTTCTTCACTTTTGAAGGGTATCTAGGTAGTACCTCACAGCATCCAACAGAGCAATGTTTACCTATCCCAGCTTCTTCAAAATTTCTCTTTCCATATGTTTGTTCTACAAGTACATTACAAGACTTGTCAACAAGAGTTAATCATTGAGGTGCATGTATCTTTTTGAACTATGGTTTTCTCAGGATATATTGCCAGGAGTGGACATGGAAGCAACCTAACTGTCCATCGACAGATGAACAGAGAAAGATGTGGTATATATATACAGTGGAATACTTAGCCATAAAAAAAGAATGAAATACTGCCATTTGCAGCAACATGGATGGACCTAGAGATTATCGTAGTAAGTGAAGTAAGTCAGACAGAGAAAACAAATATCATATACTATCACTTATATGTGGAATCTAAAAAAATGATACAAATGAACTTACTTAAAAAACAGAAACAGACTCACAGACATAGAAAACAAACTTATGGTTACCAAAGGGGAAATGTGGGAGGGAGGGATAAATTAGGAATTTGGGCATAACATAAACACAATGCTATATATAAGTAGATAAACAACAAGGACCTACTGTATAACACAGGGAAGTATATTCAATATTCTGTAACAACCTAAATCGGAAAAGAATTTGAAAAAGAATGGATACATGTATATGTCTAACTTAATCACTTTGCTGTGCATCTGAACCTAAAACAGCATTGTAAATCAACTACACTTCAATTAAAAAAAAAAGTTAATCATTGAAAATTGATGTTAAGACGTTACTCTCAACTGGCTGAATTTTGTGCCTGACTACTCATCTTGCCTTCTCATGATTCTAGGAGATGCAAGGCAGATAGTTCCAAACAAAAGACTCTTTTTTACTAATTGCATGTCTGATTGCATTCCAAGGCTTTGTTCTGGCCATGCTTCCTAATCATAAATTCTTAACCATTTTATCAGTTCTAATGGAACTTCATCTTGATAACTCTAAAAATCTTGATCTCAATACCAGTATATTTCCCTGAGCCACAAGGATATATATCTAATTATTTACTGGGCTTCTTTAAGAATGGCATTTCAACTTCAGCATTTTTAAAACTGGACTCATCATCTTTCACCTGAAAAATGCATATTTCTCTATATCCTCTTTGAAAATAAAATGTAAATATTAAATTCATTAGAGAAAAGTTCACAAATAATGACTGTGCAGATAAATTATCATTAAGTAAACAACCCATTAAGTGCCACCTATGTCAAGAAATAAAGTATTATCCAGACAATAAAGACCTTTTTCATGCCCCCTTCTTTTCCTCCAAAGATTAGCATTATTATGATTTCTGGCTTTTTTTTTTTTTTTTTCCTTTCCTTGTGATGCCTTATTTTTCTTTTTCCATCCTTATTAAGAGTTAATTGGGGCTTCCCTGGTGGCGCAGTGGTTGAGAATCTACCTGCCAATGCAGGGGACACGGGTTCGAGCCTTGGTCTGGGAAGATCCCACATGCCGCAGAGCAACTAGGCCCGTGAGCCACAATTACTGAGCCTGTGCATCTGGAGCCTGTGCTCTGCAACAAGAGAGGCCGCGATAGTGAGAGGCCCACGCACGGCGATGAAGAGTGGCCCCCACTTGCCGCAACAAGAGAAAGCCCTCGCACAGAAACAAAGACCCAACACAGCCAAAAATAAATAAATTAAAAAAAAAAAAGAGTTAATTGGCACATAAGATTGTGTAAGCTTTAGGTGTACAATGTGTTAATTTGTTATACATGTGTATTGTGAAACGATCACTACAATAAGTTTAGTTAACACATACATCATACCTCACATACTTACTGCTTGCGTTTTTTGTGGCGAGGAATACTGAAAATCTACTCTTAACAATTTTCAGTTATATAATACAGTTTTGTTAACTATAGTAATCACATTGTATATGCCTAGAACTTATTCTTTTTATAACTGGAATTTGTACCGTTAGACAAACATCTCCTTTTATTTCTGCCACCTCTCAACCCCTGGCAGTCATCATTCTTCTCTCTGTTTTTATGAGTTCAGTTTTTTTGTTTTTGTTTTTGTTTTTTTGTTTTTTTCTTAGATTCTACATACAAGTGAGATCACAGAGGATTTTTCTTTCTTTGTCTGACATTTCTCTTAGCATAATGCCTACCCAATGTTCTACCCATGTTGTTGCAATGGCAGAGTTTCCTTCTTTTTTATGGCTGAATAATATTTGATTTTATGTATATCACATTTTCTTTATCCATTCATCTATTCATGGACTTAGGTTTTTTTTCTTTAATTTTATTTATGCCACCAAAAATTCACCCTAATAAACAATATGAACATATGATCCCCTTGTCTGATGACACTTTCATCTCTACTTAGTGAAAATGAATGAATATTAACTCATGTTTTAAAGTTTGTTGTTTGCATGGAGGAATATTAAAAAATTCCTGGCTAGAGAGTTTGCTCAACACAATAGGCAATGGTAGGTATTAATGCCAAACCCATAGCATTCTTAAAGAATCATGCTAAAAAATATTTCCTTACTTGTATCTCTTGATATTTACTCCCTCAGTGTAAAGAAGTATTCCATGCAGTTGGGATCATTAGTCACTTCCCACTTTCCTCTTTTAAATTTCCTCCTCATCATTTTGATATTAACATAAAAAGACATCAATTCATTATTCTTTCAACAAATACTTTTGAGACTCCTACTGCATAAAAGGAACTTGATAAGACATCATGTCTATAAAGAAAACATTACTGTTCTTGTAAAGTTCAGACTAGCAGTAGTGAAGAAGTAGAATATATTCTCATAAAAGTGATTTAATTGATTTAATTAAATTGAAAAGTTCAATGAACCTGAATATGTGATAACAATATCAAGATTGCCTGGGGAGCACTAAAAATGCCAGTACCGGTCACTAATTGGTTTTCAATATATATCTGTTGAATTGACTAGCATGTTTTGCATTTTGTGTAGTGCTTTTTACTATAAAAGGTGATAGGAGAAAGATAAATGTACACTCTTGCATCTCAATAATGAAGACATCTTGAAGTATTGCACTGATGCACACATGATTGATTAGAATAGTTCAAGGTATTTCTTCTCTGTAGAAGTGAAAGTAAAATAATAGGAAAATTTCCCTATTGCAATGGAAACTTTTGTCGTTAGAATTAATGTTAAATGATTATTCATGCCTGTCCTCTCCATTTTAGACTTTGGTAGAATTTTAATAATGTAGATGCTAACATGCATTATCTTGATAATATTCTATCAGTAGGTTGTATAGGTGGTGAATTTATGCCCTTTAATTTGAAATGTGAATTTAGGAAAAGAAAATCTAACTAATTGGATAGATTGTCCAACTTGTAAGATTTATTATTTCATTTTGAATTTATTACTTCTATCAAAATGCATGAATTTACTTGATATAATTAAACAACCAGGTTATTTGCTGTTATTTGATAATCCTGGCATATTTTCAGGGTGCAGTGGATGAATTGATCTACCAAACACAATTACACCTGTTCATTGGGCATATAAAAGAATGCTAAGAAATTCCAATAAGTAATTTCAATCGGTTCTAATAAATGGAAACTAAATCTGAAAAGCTGTTGGAACTGAGACAGGCAAAGAATGGAAGTTTATTTTGTTTTGCAACTTTGTTCTTTGATAGCTGTTACATTTATCTAGTGAAGATAACAAAAGACACATCAGTCCGGCATAAAAGAGAGTAGAATATGGATAATTTTTTCCACATTGCAGAATAGTATTATTCAAATAGGTGCCGAGTTTTCAGATGTTGTGCAATTTTGCTCTCTGTGCTTTCAACATAGTGAAAAAAGTAAAGCAAGTCAATTTTAAAACAAGAAAGACTACACTGTGACTTAAGGAAGGACTTCTTGAATTTCAGTGACATGGTCAGGGTCACCTAGTCCAAAGTATCCTGTAATGGCAATATAGACTCAAATTACTTGTCTGGGTCATCATTGGTGTGAAGACAGCTGTCAGGAGTCCAGGAGCAAGTAAATAGTGAGATAAATATTTATATGTTTATTGTCTTATTTAGTAACACATATTATATGTATAAAATTAGTTTGAAATGCTTTCAGTTACAAAATAGAAAACAAAACAAATTGAAACAAAAACAACTAAGTCATTTAATCATTTATTGTTTGTTTGTTTGTTTGTTTGTTATTTAGGGTTTTTTTTTTTGCACTCAATAAGACATCTGGAAGAAGGTAGTCCACATCCAAGGCTGCTACTGAAGTTCAATAATGCCTTTGGAATCAGAGCTATTTTAATAGTTTTACTATACTGTCTTTAGTGCATAAACTTTCATCCTTATGCTTACCATTTTTATTACTTAGACTAAAGTAGAAGGTGGTGTGATATTGACAAATGCCTGTGCCACAGGGGTTCAACACAATCAAAGTGTATTTTGCTCATGCAAAGCCCACTGTGTATCCAAGTGAATTTTCCTTGGCAGGTCTCCTCCAGGTAATGACAAAACAATCCAAGCCACTTGACCTGTTGGTTCAGCCATATCAGCACGGTGCCTCCATGGTCCCCAAGCATGACGGACCCAATGAAGAAAGAGACAAGAAAGTAGCACAGAGGTTTTTCACTTCCTCAGCCTGGAAATGACACCTGTCACCATCCATATTCAATCACATGGGACAAAGAGTATAGTTTTGCATGTACCCATGACAAGAGGGAATTGAACATTGAGAGTAATAGTAATGTGTATATCATCACCGTATGGTTATAACATGGCAGTTGTGCCTTGAGGTGCCATTCATGTTTTCCAAAGATAAAAAATGGAAAGAGAGATAAATATGAAATGAAAAAGGAAGAAACCAAAAATACGTTTACCTAGTTATACTCACTTTTTTTGGGAGAAACACATTACTACTAAGACAGGCTTTACATAATAGAAAAGCTGAGTTGTGCTATTTTGCACAAATATTTTGTAAGAATATTTTGCCTCAGAGAATATTATGGAGTGTTGTCCAGACAGTAGTGAATAGGCTATTTGAACTGCAAACACTAAGGATGAATTTTTGTTTATTTTTGAGCTTTGGGAAAAAGTGGTCCCTACAACACCATCACACTGAGGTACTATGTATTAATGTTGGCAACATGAGGCTCTTATATAATGTAATTTACAAAGCTTGCAAGTGAGTCTTCTTCCCATGTATCACCAGAGGCCAAAGTTACAGAATCCATATAGATCTCAATAATGAGATATTAGAGGTGAAGGAATCATGTAAATCATAGAGGATTTACAGTTTGGAATAGAGCCAGAGAAATTGTCAACAATGAAGCTTGAAAGGTAAATGCTGCAGAACGATGAAGAGACCAGTCTAAACAGCAGCCTAAAGAAGATCATGGGAATAATTGATCTGAAGGGTGCATAAGAGCCCCTACTGACTTTTAAGCTGGAACACTTTGGCTTTACTTCTAGAACCTACAGAATGGCCAGGCTTTGCCACAGTGTGTTTCTGGCTAACACATGAGTGCACCAACAAATGCCTCCACAATATCGGATGGTGTATTTTGGGGGAGAGAAAGCACTGGTGGAAAGATAAAAACTTTGTGGGACTTACTGGGATAAGAAATTCCCATTCCTCCCCATCATTTTTTTAAAATATCAAAGCTGAGAAAAGAGCAATTGCCACAAGTTACTATCGTGACTCTTCATAACTTTTCTAAATCCAAGGCCTCGGAATGATAATATTGTCAAATAGTTTTCAGTTTACATCATGGAGATCAACAAACCCTGTTGTGGAAGTATTAAAAATTAGGAATTTTTTATCATAACTGGAGGTTTACATCTTTTGACCACCTTCATCTAATTGCCCCTCCCCCACGCCACTTCTGGTAACCACAAACCTGATCTCTTTTTCTATGAGTTTGTTTGTTTGTGGTTTTTTGAAGTATAATTGACCTACAACACTATGATAGCTCCTGGTGCACAGCATAGTGATTTGATATTTCTATACATTACAAACTGATCACCACAATAACTCTAGTTATCATTTGTCACCAAACAAAGATATTATATTATTATTGACTATATTCTCCACTCTGTGCATTACATCCCCATGACAATTATTTTGTAACTAGAAATTTGTACCTCTTAATCTCCCTCACCTATTTCACTTATCCCCCAACCCTACACTCTGGCAACCACCTGTTTGTTCTCTGTATCTATGATTCTCTTTCTGTTTTGTACTAGAGATGTAATGTAAAACATGATTAATATAATTAACACTGCTCTATGTTATATATAAAAGTTGTTAAGAGGGTAAATCATAAGAGTTCTCATCACAGGGAAAAATATTTTTTCTTTTTCTTTTATTTTATATCTCTATCACATGATAAATGTTCACTAAACTTATTGTGGTAATCATTTCATGATGCATGTAAGTCAAGTCATTATGCTGTACACCTTAAACTTACACAGTGCTATGCTGAATATATCTCAATAAAACCAGAAGAAAATTAAATTAAATTAATAAAAATTAGGGATTTTCAAACAGAGATATATCCCTACCATACCATACCATAACATGTTTAATATGAATGTCCCCTCAGTTCTGCTTTGATTTTTTTTTCTATTTAACATTTACTCAAATGATACAGTCCTTTGCTGATATCCATTAGCTAGCAGGGTGATCGTACATAAATGTTCTGTAAGCACACTTCCTGGGTCTGATTACTCGTTCTGCTACTTTGTGATTTTGATCAACTTAATTAAATTCTTGATTTGGGGGTTTCTTCTCATGGAATATGATAAAAACATACCTATATAATTGAGTTATTGTGAGGTTACAATAAAAATGCATTTAAAACTATTTATTATATTGTCATTATTATTACTATTACTATTATGTGGAACTCAGAAATACTTTACCTGTAAAGGGGATTTCCAGTACCAATAACAATTCTTGCCCACAAATTATTGCTTATGACACTAGGAAAATTTAAAATAAACAAAAGGGCATAAGAGGTAGATCTTCTGCTGTTCTTTACAATAGTAGGTCTGATACATACACTAGTTCAAGAAAGATGTATTATTACAATCCATATATAAATTACTTCTAATCAAACTTTTAAAAATGTAGAAATTCTTTGAAATTGTGTGCATTCCTCAGCTTTGAACTTTTCCAAAGTGTCTTAGGGTTCTAAGGAAACTGAGGAGGCCCTCTTTTCCCATGCCTTAAATGCTACTTTGAGAATGGAATTATTAAAATAATTTACCTTTCTTTACCTTGCAATATTGAGGTTCCAATGATCTTCTACTCAGTTCATCAAACTCAGATATCAATCTATGTTGTGTTTCAATGGGCTGGGTCCATATCATCCATGTTATGTGTGGACACCTGCTGACTACCTGGGCAAATTAAAGATCCCATCATTAAAGATATTGTGTATAGCCAGGAAAATAATGTTCACTTTAAACATTTTATTTACTATGATGTTCTGAGTCATTTTTTACCTTGTACTGTGCTTCTTACAGAGACCTTGCTAAGGTAGCAAATATTTTTGAAATCTATTAAAAATTACACAAAACTTTGGTATTATCATTAATTGAAATAAATATGTCCCCCTGGTTGAGCCCTATGTCAGACTCTTCACTAACCCCTGCATTTACTATCTTGTTTAAATCTCATATCTACTCTATGAGGTCAGTGTCATCTTGAATTTCTAGAGAAGTTGAGTGATTCTCAAATCATATCTCTCAACTCCACTGCCTGTACTCCTAGCACTTGTGCTCTTTGAAACAATCTCTCTCTCTCTAATCTGATGCCTACTAGGTATATAATGATATTTTGTTTTGAATTAGTGAAAGGAGCTAACAAACAGAATGATTAGAGTCTTATTATGAAGGTTTATCAAACCGAAATAAAAGTAAGATTTATACAATGAACAGTACATTAGATGTGTGCAATTTTAGAGAAGTCAATTAAAAAACAGGTCATCTAGGCTACAGACTGAAAAAGAATAAGTATTTAACATAATGCAAATAAACAAAACAGTGACCACTTTTTCATTTAGTTGTGAATGTTAGTAAGTAGTGACATGTCATTAAAAATTTCTTCCATAAACTAAAATAGTGTATTTCAACACTTTCTACACCATCCTCATTTTGATAAACAAAAATAAAATCAATGGCCCCTTGTAACATTACTTAAAATTTCAAATTAAATTATTATCAACAAATGGAGCTGGGAAAATTGTATATCTGTATACAAAAAAGAACATTGACTCTTCCTTTTCTCCATGTACAAAAATAAAATTAAAATAGATGATAGACCTAAATGTTACACTTAAAAGTATGCATTTATAGAGGAAAATATAAAGAAAAACTTCATATATGTAGGTTAGACAAAGATTTCTTAGGTAGACACAAAGTACATGAATTCTAAAAGAACACACTGATAAGTTGGACTTAAACTTTAAAACATCTACTCTTAGAAAGATATTGTTAAGAGAATAAAAAGAAAAGCCATAGACTTGGAGAAATCATTTGAAAATCACATAGAAGTGAAAGAATTTGAATCCAGCATATATAAAGAAATCCCAAATGTAATAATAAGAAATAATTAACCCAATAAAGAACTGCACAAAATATTTAAACAGACACTTCACCAAAGAAGATATTTGGATGGTAAATACACACATGAAAATTGATTATTATTATTGATTATTATTATTGATTATTAGGGAAATGAAACTTTTAAAACTAAAACCACAATGAGGTATAACTACATGACCATTAGAATGACTAAAATTTTAAAAACTGACCATAATAAGTGCTAGTGAGGAGGTAGAACTCTTACATACTCCTGTTGGGGAATGTAAAATGGTACAATTATTTGGCAAACAATTTGTCAGTGTCTTAAAAAATTAAACATATACCTACCCTATGATCTTGTCTTTCCAGTCCTAGATAGTTACCAAAGATAAAAGAAAGTATATGTCCCTAGAAAACTTGTATATATAGAGCAACTTTATTTGTAATAACTAAACTGTAGAACAACTCAAATTCTCCATCAACAGATAAATGGATAAACAAATTGTCGGAGAGGCAGGATCAAGATGTCAGAGTAGGAGGATGCTGAGCTCACCTCCCCTCATAAACACATCAGAACTACAACAAAATATAGACTATCTATTACTGAAATTGACCTGAAGACTAGCAGGACACTCTTCTACAACCAAGGCTGTAAAGAAAGATACACACAGGATCTGGTAAGAAGGGAGAAGTGATCCAGTCAGGACCCACACCCCTAGTGGGGGACACAGAAGAGGAGGGGGATATCACAGGCTCAAGGATCCCCCTGGGGAGCAAGGGGATCGAGCCACACATTAGCCATTACAGCCCTGTGTTAATACTAGTAATAAGTCTGTTCAGATTGTCTATTTCTTCTTCATTCTGTCTTGGAAGATTGTGTGTTTCTAAGAAGGAGTTTATAGCCATACCGGCCTATTTCAAGCATCAAGAAAAATCTCAAATAAACAATCTAACTTACCATCTAAAGGAATTAGAAAAAGAAGAAAAAATAAAGCCCAAAGTTAGCAGAAGGAAGGAAATAATACAAATTAGAGGGGAAATAAATAAAATAGAAAACAAAATGTCAATAGAAAAGATCAGTGAAACCAAGAGCTAGTTTTTTAAAAGATAAACAAAATTGATAAGCCTTTAGCAAGGCTCACTTGGAAAAAAATGAGAGAGTACACAAATAAGCAAAATGAGAAATGTAAGAGGAGAAATTACAGCTGATATCAAAGAGACACACACACACACAAAAAAAAATCACGAGAGACTAGAAACCATAAAACTACTAGAAGAATAGGCAGTATACTCTTTGATATAAACTTAGCAATATTTTTTTCGATATTTCTGCTCAGACAAAGGAAACTGAAACAAAAATGAACAAATGGGACCTAATCAAACTTAAAAGCTTTTACACATCAAAGGAAAACATCAACAAAACAAAAAGACAACTTACTGAATGAGGTAAGATATTTGCAAATATTATGTTTGATAAAGGGTTAATATCCAAAATATATAGAGAGCTCATAAAATCAATATTAAAATAAAAAACTACAATCCAATTTTAAAAATGGACAGAAGACATGAATTTTTCAAAGAAGACATACAGATGGTCAATAGGCACATGAAAAGATGCTCATCACCACTAATTATCAGTGAAATGCAAATCAAAACAATGAGGTATCATCACACACCTATCAGAATGGCTCTGTCAAAAAGACAACAAATAAAATAAATGTTGTGAGGATATGGATAAAAGGGAACTCTAGTACACTGTTGGTGGGAATGTAAGTTGGTACAGCCATATTGGAAAACAGTATGGATGTCCCTAAAAATATTAAATATAGAATAACAATATTGTCCAGCAATATAGTCCAGCATATCATATAGTCCAGTCCAGTGTATACCATATAGTCCAGTGTATCCAAAGAAAATGAAAACTCTAATTAGAAAAGATATGTGCACCCCAATGTTCATAGTAGCAATAGGCAAGATATGGAAGGAATCTAAGGGTCCATCAACAGATGAATTGTGATCTATATACCACATCTTCTTTATCAATTTAATTACTTTTATGGCTGAGTGATACATGAAATATTACTCAGTCATAAAAATAATTAAAATTTTCCTTTTGCAACAACATGGATGGGCCCAGAGGGTATTATGCATAATGAAGTAAGTCAGACAGAGAAAGACAAATACTATATATTTTCACTTATATATGGAATCAGAAAATAAAACAAATGGATGATTGTAACAAAACTGAAAAAGATGCACAGATACAGAGAACAACCTAGTGGTTTTCAGTAAAGAGAGGACTGGGAGGATGGGCAAGATAGGGGAAAGGGATTAAGAGGTACAGACTACTAGATATAAAATAAATAAGATACAAAGACGTAATGCACAGCACAGGGAATATAGCCCATATTTTATAATAATGTCAAATGGAGTATAATCTCTAAAAATATTGAATCAGTATGGTGTGCACCTGAAACTAATATAATATTGTAAATCAATTATACTTAAATTAATAAAAGGAAAGAAAGCAATGTATTTCCCTTCCTTGGGCGTGGGGGATTGTGATATAGTCAGACAACGGAATACTACTCAGCAATATAAAATAAATAACTGTTAATACATAAAACAACACAGATAAATCTCAAAATAATTATGCTGAGAGAAATACATGAGACGAGATAAGCAGTCATACTGTATGACTTCATCTATATAAAATCTGAAAAATGCAAACTAATATCTATTGAAAGAAAACACGTCAGTGGTTGTCTGGGGGTGAAGGGAGACAAAGAGAGGAAGAGATTATAGGAGGCACCAGGAAACATTTAGAAGTAGTAAATATGCTCTGTATCTTATTGTAGTGATGATTTTATGGGTATATATATATATATATGTAAAAACATAAAACTGTACACTTTAAATATATGCAGTTATTGTATGTTATATTTACCTCAGTGATGCTGTTTGTAAGAGCTCATCAAACCCTAAAAAAGATTATAATATTTACTGACATTGGAATTATTCTAAAATAATAATAAAATGACCTTTATAAATAATATAAATAAATAAATAATAACATAGAATAGACTCTCTCAAACTGCACCTTCTACTTCGCTGGAGGTTCTGATACATGTCTGGCCCTTGAGAATTTCAGTCTAGAGGACAAAGCCTACTTACAGTACTTAGCTTGCTGACTTCAAAGCACTATCACAGACTATTTTTGCTCTCTTTAAAAATCATTCCTCAGATTTATAAATGTCTTTACAGTCACAAAGCTCCAAGAAGCTCATGTATATATGGGCACTACAAGAGGGTCAGCTTCCTGAATAATGGCGTACTTATACAGGCCACTATATTGTCAAAGAACTTCTATGTACATGATCTCGTTTGATCCTCATAAATATCCTCATTCAGTCCCCAAACATCCTCTTCACAGACAAATGACTCCTCAGCATTCTGGCATGTGCTCCAGTGCAACACCATCATAGATCTGCATGGCTTCTGAGCAGGGCCAGAGTGTCTACCCAGCTCAGGTTGAGATGTGTGGCAAGGTGCTCACTGGTAACCTGGCAACTACTAAAGCATACCTCTCTCTATCCTGACTCAGAGCCAGTGGACATGTACTCCACATGAGTGGAGTCCAGGCTTCCCACAGCCATTCTATTTGTCCCAGCAGTCCTCCAACCAACAGAGGGGGCTTGTCCCCTCCACATAGGATCCAGTATGTAATTATTCTTCCTTTCTGCAGCTAAAGGTATTTTCATAATTTTTGTTCAGTAGATGTTTACATTTTTAATGTAAACATAATAAAAAATGTTGACATGAAAGCTGATCAGACTCAGTAGGGGTCTCTGGCCATGTCCTTCTTACATCAGACTCACAGTAGATACAGTCACATCTAATAAATATAATGGTTTAAGTTCAGTATTAAAGTGGCCCTGTACCAAAATTTGCAGCGTCCAAGATAACTGAGAAGCCTTTAGTGAATAGGTGAAACATCATAGGCTCTGAACATTGGGATATATTTTATTAATAGACAGAAAAAAACCCACAAATGACATCAACTGATAAGGTGACCTCACCTCTTCCCCCTCATTATTGTGGGCCTGTCTTGTGCAGTGTAGAGTACCTGCCAACCTTCCTTTGGGGATCCTGCCCATTTCATTTAATGAAGGGAACCACTGTAGCAGGAAAATCTTCTCTCCCACAATGTACATTTCTTTTTCTCTCTCTCTCCAACATGGATTATTAATATTTCCAAGGCTCCCTTTCACTTTTCTCTCTCCAGGTGTTAAGCATGCTTTCTAGAGACAAACCTAGAATCTCAGGGGCTCTGGGATCTCCAGATGATGAAATAAGTTATATTCCTTACATGAATGATGTGGTAAATCTGCAAAACAAATTCTCTTCAGAGAAGGATGCCAGTATCTAGACTTGTGGAGGTAGAAGGAGGTTCCATATTGGCTTCATCACATTATTTAAATCTCTATAAATCTATCTATCATCTATCACATCTCTACGATATTTAATTTGCCTCAATTGACTTTTTTTCAATTTATCATAATCATACATAGAATTAGGATGGAAAGAGGGATGGAATTTCACACTCCACCAAAAAATACTCCTGTAATTGTAACAGCAATAACTTTGAAAATTATTGAATATAAGCTGAGTTAATTATTTTTCTTTAGATATCTTCATATGCTTACTCAGATTTTTAAGAAATTCTTTTAAAACTCTGCTTATTTTTCAACCAGATCATCTCTTGTCCCCAGAGCAGAAATATCATGACCCCCACCTGTATATCCAGCCTCAATGCACGTAAATCTATCCATGGTCAAGAGAAATTAAGTTAATTTTACCCATCAGACAAATATGTATCTCACTAATACCTTAATGATAGGATTTGAATTTCTGTATAGTTCCCATGAATTTAATCCCTTATTCTGTACTAGACACTGTGCCATCTCATTGAAACCATAATGCATGATCATTTGGGATTATTTTTTTCCAAGAAATCAGAACAATGTGATAGTGATTGTCTTTTAGTGTAACATCTGAATCCTAAAGTTATTAAATGGAATTGGATTTCAGTGGAGGAGGATTGTGATTTGCAAAACAAAGTCAGTCTTGATAATGTGAAATCTGGGATATTGCTCTGACAGTTGAAGGTTCAGAGACTAATGGGAAGGAGTTCCATACATTAGTTATTGGAAAATATTCATCCCAATATTTTTTAAAGTATGGACTGAAGAGAGAAATATGGTCATATCCCCTGTGGTACAAGATTACTTAAATCCCAGGGCTCAGAAAACACACACACATAGTTAAACATATAACACAATAAAATGTATGCATATTAAAAATTTTTTAAAAAAGATTATACTATAATCTTCTATTGCTGTACCCAAGCTACACAGTGTTTTAGCTGTGATATCTGAAGTTACCCTGAAGATGGGATGAGATTTCCTATTAATACAATTTCTTGGTTCAGGATAAATAAATGTCTAGGGGAAACAGAATCAGTTATCTTTTTCTGATTGTCCTGCAGAATTTGATTTTTCCTTCCTTGATTTCTTGGGGAAAAAAAATTATTGGACTCTACCTGATATTGTGTGCCTGTAAGTTTGGAATAAAGCTGAGTTTGTCAGGTAGTTGTATGTACAATGTTCTTTGTGACAATAAGATGGACCATTCTTCAAAAACAAAGGGGCTGATATGTTAATTCCTGTTATTTTCCAGACATAATCACCTTCCTCAAATGCATAAATATCTTGGTTTAATACTCATTTATTAATTTTTGCATTCACCAAGCAAAATTCATATATTCACAAATATTATATGCAATGACAGGGGTCATAACACATTGATGGAAGACAATGCATGACCCTTGGAAAAGTGATAGTTATTAAATTTCAAGTTTAAAAGAATGACCATATAGAGAATTTCATAGCTGTGATATATTTCCATATGACCAGGACATGACAATGACTGCCATACTTGCAATCCCCTTTTGCAGGAAACAAAAGATGATTGTGTTTACTTAAGTAAGTAGGGACAGGGCTTGACATGAACGAGGTCCTGTTGGTTTCACAGAAGTTCAGAAAATGGCCTTTTTTCAGGGACAATCTGTAACGGACAGTGACTGTGCAACCAATCAGAAGCTCTTTCTGTGAGTGTCTGGATATGTGAGGGCATGCAGAACCAAGTATGTAGTAGTATAAGAGTAAGCAGAGGCAGGGATCGGTTTGGAGCTTGCAGTAGAAGAAATCAAGAGTAGGAACAATCAATCCTGGACACTGAAGGGATGCTGAGTTCACTGGGTCCCCAGACCTGCACAACATCCTGAGTCACATTGCATTTCTCCCAGATTTTGGAGGCTGCTAAGACATTTGTTGGTAATTCACATGTATTCTTAAAATAAGTTCCCATTAACTAAGGTGAAATAATTCTAACTAAATTCTTACCTCAAAAGAGTGCTTAATCCTTGCTTGTATAATAAGGTTTCTACATATCCTAAGATTTTAGCAATTATTTTTAATAATTGCCTTTACAAAATATTAAAATTGACAAATGTATGTTTACTAAATATTTGCAAGAAATAAAAGGAACAATTTCAATGAAACACATTTATCAAAACATAGTCTAAAAAATACATTTTTACGTTTAGTGTGTGCTTCCTTCTGTAATACTGTTCACTCCATCCTCACACAGAAGCAGCTACAGGTCTTTAATATGTGATTTTTATTCTCTCTCTCTCTCTCTCTCTCTCTCTCTCTCTCTCTCTATATATATATATATATATAAATAAATATATATACACTTTTATTTTTAAATAATATATTACAGTTCTGAAAATTTTAAGAACTTGTATAAATGCAATTATATTCTATTCTCCTATAATTTGCATTTTCAGTAAATATTGTATTCCTGATATTTATTAATAATGTTGCATGTAACTTTATTTAATGCATTTTCAGTGCAGAATGGGATTCTATTTTATAAATACTATTTATCTGTTATGTAAATACCATTATACAACTTTATTATAAAACTCCATTACCCATTTATTTTTTACTGCATCCTGCAGAGTTTTTCCAAACTAGACATGAGAACCAAAAATGGTTAAATGGTTTTGGGATGGTCATGTCGCTGTGTTAATTCACACTGAGTTTACTGTTCCTAAAAATCTGTAGTGATTTTTATATGTGTCTCAGCTAAGTTATATCTGCTCTAGTTTTATAGTAGTTGGCTTTAACAGATCAAATGAATTTATTTTTGTTAAATTACATATTATTGGAATTATCTCTTGACTCAGTCTTTCAGGAACTTTGGGGATCCTCATTCTGTCATCTAACATATTTGTCTGTTCTTTTGACACAATCCTATATGGTCATCTAAGTCACTGATGTGGAAAGGACTGTATGGAGGTTGCCGGCCTGAGGCAAATGTTCAGAAACATTACTCAGATTGACAGTGATCTGGTAACCAGTACAATATGAGTGATTATTGGACTGGATTCTATTCTACCTAAAAAACATTCAGTCCCTGTAATAGACTAGACTATCACGAAGGACTGTGACAACTGCTTCACTGGAATTCAGCTCTATCTATTGAATCTTGATCATAGCAGTATATTAAGTCTGTCAGAGAAGAAATTGAGATTGGTTAAAAATTACTTGTTCTTTGTGATCCCTGCTGGGTTTAATTTCAATTGTGTCATTTCTAACTATCGTGCACCACTGGCAGATGTAATGGGGCAGATGGGCCCATATTTTGGAACTGAGAAGGCTTCTCTTGTAGCTTTTTTGAAGCATACTGAATATTATTCTGCTCAGTTTCAAGACTTCACCCAAGCTCATGTGTGCTTCAGCATATTCCTCTGTGTGTTAGTAATCGTCCATTAGCCATAAAGTAATTATTGGAGCAAGACAAGGTTGTACAGATTGTTGAACTCGGTGGTTTGTGTTTTCAACTGTGTTCCTCATAGATCAGTGAGTCTCTGGGTCTACCAGGATGTGTAAGAGAGAGTTGACACACAGAGTTTCAAACATGTCCATCTGCACTTAGATCAAGATGTTTCAGGTTTCTTATTTTCTAGTCTAGATCTCTACTGAGACTTTTTTAAGCTTCTGTTACAAAAATATTTCTAAATTCCACCAATTTAGTCTCCTGCCCTTTTCTTCCCACCCCATTTTTAGTATGAAATTGTCTCCCCAGCATGGTGCTACTATACTTGTTTCTCAACCAGATTGCTAGCATTTGGGGGGAGTGCTCAATCCCATATGAAATCTATAGCTTATCTTTGCCTTTTTTGTGTAGGATATAGTGTATGTAATAGAGGTAGTCATCAGAATGATAGAGTAAAAAAGCAGAGAGAATGGCATATATATATATATATATATGTGCCATATATATGTGTGCATATATATGTGCATACAAAGTTTAGCTGGACAGAAATTGTATTTTAAAATAAATAGATAAAGTTAAACAATGGATTGCTATTTATACCATTCCAATGAACACTGAAGATTTTAAAAATGTTTTCAAGATTGCTGAGGAAGCTAGAGTCCTCTAGAAGTTAAATCCCCAGCTTCCTTCTTCCTTTCTTGCTGGTTTCTTGTCACCCTGTTATTTCTTCTCTTAACCTCTGCTTCTTGTCGTCTAAAATTGCTCCCACTGATTTACATTCTTAAGTTGCTGGCTATCAAGGGACTACTTCTGTTGTAAACATAAAATCTCTTTTCATTTGGAAGGGTGTGCACTGATGATTGCAAAGAAAGAAATAAGGCAAGGTGCTCAAGATACTATTGATATATAACAATAAACAGCAAACAAAAAAAAGTGTAAAACAATCATTTTATGATATTCATGAAATCTATGAAACTCCCAGAAACTGGGAGAGGAAGAACAGTATAGATGGCCTGCTCCTGTTTCAGCGTCTGCGAGCTCATCTGGGAAAATTCAAAGGCTGGTTGATGACTCAGCCTTTATTGGAATCATCTGGAGATATCTTCACTCATATGACTGGCAGTTGATGCTAGATGTTACCTGAGGTCTAAGGTGAGTTGTTGGACAGACTTCTGTATTTGGCCCATGAGTGTTGCCACATTGTAAATGAACATTTCTCCCATGGGCTATTTGGGCTTCTTTGTACGATAGTAGCTGGTTTTCAACAATGAGCATCCCCAAAGCAAAAGGCAAAAGTTTATGGCATATTTATAACCTAGCCTCAGAATTTAGGTAGCCTCACTTCCTCCATATTGTGCAGGTTATGAGCATCAAAAATATCCACCAAAGACAGGGATGACCAATCTTGGGAAAAGGCAGTCTGCCACTGCCCAACCTTTAGCAACAATTTATATTTCTTCCACATACAAACTACTTTCAACTCTACATCAGTTTTCTCAAGTCGCATGCCATTATGGCATCAGCTCCAAGTCTACGTCTAGTCGTCTAAATCAGGTTCAGTTTCCTCTCAATCTGAAGATATAATGAAACAAGTTCTTTTCCCCATAAATGCAACATACAGTGGTGAAAAAGGCCTAGGGTAATTGCTATGGACACTGTCACTCAAAAATGTAGACAATAAGAGAAAGAGAACAATTATGGTTTCATAGCAATTCTGAAATCCAGCCGGTCCCTGCTGTCAGTGACTTGATTAGACCTCAACTGTTCTCCCAAGAGGTTGTTTCCCATGTCTATAGGCTCCACCTTCTGGGATTTTAGTTGTAAGACAATCTTCCTTTTCCACAAAAAGTGACCCATGCTTATAACTGAGTAGTTTTCCACTCTGCTTCCTACCTGTATAAGTTTAGGATTGAAAGGTATTTTTCGTTTTGTACAATTTCTATCCTTTAGGTCCATGTGATATAATTTTATAAAATACATTATGGTCTTCTAATATGATAATTTATAATCCACTCCATTACACAACTGCCACACCCATAAATATCTTCAAGATAAGCTCTTCTCTTTCTGGGACTCTGTGTGAGACTGCCTTGGAACAATATCATTAAAACTTTTAGAAATCCTATTATTTCATCAAGAAATTCTGTAAGGCATGCCCTTAATCTCCTTACAGGGCATTTTTTGTATTTGAACAGTCCTAAGAGGCAACACCATAGATCATTCCAAGGCTGTAACACATAGAATAGAACATTTTCTCCATGGATATGCTTTTCACCTGAGGCCCTTTCTTAATCTCAGAATAATGTTCAGGAGAGGTTAAGGATGAGAAATAATTTATTTTCAAATCCAGGAGGTCTTGATTTAGATATTTAGCAGAGTATCCTTTGTGTTGTTCTGTCCTGTTCTTTTGTTATTGGCAGTACAAGCAGCAAAAAGAAGCCAGATGATATTTTCAATATTCTGACTTAAAATCCTTTTAGCTTAATTATCTAGTCTGAAGGATACATTTTGCATTTTTTACATTATTGCAGGAAACAGTTTTGACAAATTTTCATGACTATAACAAGGGTCTCTCTTATTCCAGCTTCAAAAATCTTTTTTCCTTACTTTCTCTTAAGCCCTCATTGGCACACTCCTCCAGAACTAACAAAGTCCGCTAAGCCATTCCAGCTTCCCCCCGCCTCATCTGCAAGATAAAGCTACATATCTTGGCTCTTTTTTTTTTTTTTTTTTCTCACAGCAATGCCTTTCTTCCAGATACCAAAATCTCTTGGCTGTTTATTTTTGTGTAGCAAACAATCCCAAAACTAGGTGTCTTAAAATAACAACAATAATTACTCACAAATCATCAATTTGACATGGACTCTACAAAAATAAACTTTGCTATTTAACTGGGGCCTGGAGATCCACTTTTGAGATGGCTGCCTCACTTGATGTGCATGTTAGTGCTGGCTGTCAGCTGGAAGCTCAGCCAGAGCTATGAGCAAGATCACTAGTTCTTCTTTATGTGGGCCTCTCCATGGGCTGCTTGAGCTTATTTATGCATAGTGGCTGGATTCCAAGAGTGAACATCCTAAAAGAACAAAGCAGAAATGCCTGGTACTTACATCCCCTAGTTTCCCAAATCACATACCATCACTTCCACTATTCAAAATTCAGAGTACATAAACATTCACCACGAAGAGTAGGGTGAATATATTTATAGGTGTATATATGTTTAATTTTAAAACTATCTGCAAGAGTAACATAAATTTATTGAAAGAAAGGTTATTTACCTAAAACAATCACATAAAATAAAACAAAACATGCACACAAACAAAAAAAGAAAATTTTCACCTATACCAAAACCTAAAACCTTCTCAAAGTAGTTATCTCATCTATGATCATGTTCTTTAGGATTTAGGATGACTATGACCTCACAGCAACTTTAATGTCCTCACAATATTGTGTTATGTGAATATGCTATATTGAACAGAATTTAGGGATGGCTCAGAGGCTTTTAATTCATTGTGTACTTCTGGGAATAACAACCTAATTTCTCTCCATAATCTAGTAATGTAAAATAACAATACATTGAGATGTAGGAGAAGCTTCTTTGTTAAAGAAGGCTAGATTGAGAACCCTAAAGTCTTCCTTGTGAGGTTTAAATGTAACTCTATTACATTTAAAGGACTGGAGTGATTCTGACAGAGGTTATTTAACAGAAAGAATAATAAGGGCTTCTTCCATGAAAAATAAATTGGTATTGCACTGCTCATCTTAACTCTGGGGAAAAGACTACAACTGTGAAAGCAGAAAGGACTGAACTATTAAGATTTGTAACAATTTTAGCCAAGGAAAAATTTTTGAACTATATCTAAACTAAAACTGATAATAAATAAAATTTACTTTGATACCTCACAGAAGATTGGGGACTAAGTGAATCATCAGAAACCAGGAAAGGTGACCATGGAAGTAGTGAGGACAACACAAAAAGTAGTGAAGCAGAGACTTCAGTGGCCACATAGTACAAAGAATATAGATTTTAAATAATTAGTTCAGAACAGTTACTAAACAAACAAGTAAAAACAACTATTAACAACAACAACAACAAAGCCACAGGTGAGGGGGAATAATCTGAACTCCAGAGTTGCCATACTATATTATTTAAAATGTCCAGTTTTCAACAACAAAAACATATTATGAGACATTCAAAAAACCAATGAAGTATGTCACATACAATCGGGAAAAAGGCAATCAGTAAACAGTGCCCCTTAAGAAGCCAAGATGCTGGATTTACTGGACAAAAAATAAAAACAAAATAGCTACTTTAAGTACGTTAAAAGAGATAAAGAAAACCATTCCCAAAGATTAAAGGAAAGTATGAGAATTATGTCTCATAAAATAGGGAACATAAAGAATGAAATAGAAATAATACAAAGATCCTAATAGAAATTCTAGAGTTAAGAAGTATAATAACTGAAATTTAAAAATGTATTAGAAGCCTGGACAGCACATATGAGCCAGAAGAAAAAAGAATGAGCAAAATTAAAGAAGAGTCAATTGAAATTATCCATTCTAAGGAAGCAAAAACAAAATGGATGGGAAATAAAAAAGGAACAGAGTTTAGAGTTTCAGACACCTGTAGGGCACCATCAAACATATCAACATATCATAATGGGAGCCCCAGAGGAAAATGAGAGAGATAAAGGGAAAAAAGAAGTATTTGAAGAAATCCTGACTGAAACTTCCCAAATTTGATAAACAGTGACTTATATCTCCTAGAAGCTTAATGATTTACAAGTAGTATAAATTTCTAAGTGATCAACTAATATAGCAGATAGGATAAAATGAACAAACCACAAGTACAGCTTAAAATTTAAACACTACTCTTTTTGTAATTGATCAAGTAGAGGGGAAATTAGTATCTAGAAGACTTGAACTACACTAACATACAACCTTACTTAATTGCCATTCAAAGATAATCACAGCACAATGCACATTATTTTTTTTAGGGCACATGGAAAAACATAGTCTAGGCTGTAAGATTGTCTCAATAATTTTAAAAGTATTAACTAAAAAGAACATATTCCTTTACTACAATGGATTAAACTAGAAATAAATAATAGAAAGATACTGGTAAAAATCCCCAATATTTAAAAATTAACAACAAACTGATACATAATCTATGAATCAAAGACAAATTTATGAGAAAAAACAGAAAATAATTTGAAGTAAAAAAAACCAAAATGAGAACAAAATATATGAAAATTATAGAATGAAACTAAAGCAATGCCTAGAGAAAATTTATAAATTTTAGATATATTTTAAATGTTTTTTTTTTTAACATCTTTATTGAAGTATAATTGCCTTACAATGGTGTGTTAGCTTCTGCTTTATAACAAAGTGAATCAGTTATACATATACAATATGTTCCCATTTCTCTTCCCTCTTGCATCTCCCTCCCTCCCACCCTCCCCATCCCATCCCTCTAGGTGGTCACAAAGCACCGAGCTGATCTCCCTGTGCTATGCGGCTGCTTCCCACTAGTTATCTATTTTACATTTGGTAGTGTATATATGTCCATGACACTCTCTTACCCTGTCACATCTCACCCCACCCCCTCCCCATATCCTCAAGTCCATTCTCTAGTAGGTCTGTGTCTTTATTCCCGTCTTGCCACTAGGTTCTTCATGGCCTTTTTTTTTTTTTTTTTTTTCCCTTAGATTCCGTATATATGTGTTAGCATACTGTATTTGTTTTTCTCTTTCTGACTTACTTCACTCTGTATGACAGACTCTAACTCGATCCACCTCATTACAAATACCTCCATTTCATTTCTTTTTATGGCTGAGTAATATTCCATTGTATATATGTGCCACATCTTCTTTATCCATTCATCCGATGATGGACACTTAGGTTGCTTCCATGTCCTGACTATTGTAAATAGAGCTGCAATGAACATTTTGGTACATGACTCTTTTTGAACTATGGCTTTCTCAGGGTATATGCCCAGTAGTGGGATTGCTGGGTCGTATGGTAGTTCTATTTTTAGTTTTTTAAGGAACCTCCATACTGTTCTCCATAGTGGCTGTATCAATTTACATTCCCACCAACAGTGCAAGAGTGTTCCTTTTCCTCCACACCCTCTCCAGCATTTATTGTTTGTAGATTTTTGATGATGGCTGTTCTGACCGGTGTGAGATGATATCTCATTGTAGTTTTGATATGCATTTCTCTAATGATTAATGATGTTGAGCATTCTTTCATGTGTCTGTTGGCCATCTGTATATCTTCTTTGGAGAAATGTCTATTTAGGTCTTCTGCCCATTTTTGGATTGGGTTGTTCGTTTTTTTGTTATTGAGTTGCATGAGCTGCTTGTAAATCTTGGAGATTAATCCTTTGTCAGTTGCTTCATTTGCAAATATTTTCTCCCATTCTGAGGGTTGTCCTTTGGTCTTGTTTATGGTTTCCTTTGCTGTGCAAAAGCTTTTAAGTTTCATTAGGTCCCATTTGTTTATTTGTGTTCTTATTTCTGTTTCTCTAGGAGCTGGGTCAAAAAGAATCTTGCTGTGATGTATGTCATAGAGTGTTCTGCCTATGTTTTCCTCTAAGAGTTTGATAGTGTCTGGCCTTACACTTAGGTCTTTAATCCATTTTGAGTTTATTTTTGTGCATGGTGTCAGGGAGTGTTCTAATTTCATACTTTTACATGTATCTGTCAAATTTTCCCAGCACCACTTATTGAAGAGGCTGTCTATTCTCCACTGTATATTCCTGCCTCCTTTATCAAAGATAAGGTGACCATATGTGCGTGGGTTTATCTCTGGGCTTTCTATCCTGTTCCATTGATCTATATTTCTGTTTTTGTGCCAGTACCAAACTGTCTTGATTACTGTAGCTTTGCAATATAGTCTGAAGTCAGGGAGCCTGATTCCCCCAGCTCCATTTTTCCTTCTCAAGATTGCTTTGGCTCTTCGGGGTTTTTTGTGTTTCCATACAAATTGTGAAATTTTTTGTTCTAGTTCTGTGAAAAATGTCATTGGTAGTTTGATAGGGATTGCATTGAATCTGTAGATTGCTTTGGGTAGTAGAGTCATTTTCACAATGTTGATTCTTCCAATCCAAGAACATGGTATATCTCTCCATCTATTTGTATCATCTTTAATTTCTTTCATCAGTGTCTTATAAGTTTCTGCACACAGGTCTTTTGTCTCCTTAGGTAGGTTTATTCCTAGATATTTTGTTCTTTTTGTTGCAATGGTAAGCGGGAGTGTTTTCTTAATTTCACTTTCAGATTTTTCGTCATTAGTGTATAGAAATGCAAGAGATTTGTTTGCATTAATTTTGTATCCTGCTACTTTACCAGATTCATTGATTAGCTCTAGGAGTTTTCTGGTAGCATTTTTAGGATTCTCTATGTATAGTATCATGTCATCTGCAAACAGTGACAGCTTTACTTCTTCTTTTCCGATTTGGATTCCTTTTATTTATTTTTCTTCTCTGATTGCTGTGGCTAACACTTCCAAAACTATGTTGAATAATAGTGGTGAGAGTGGGCAACCTTGTCTTGTTCCTGATCTTAGTGGAAATGCTTTCAGTTTTTCACCATTGAGGACAAGGTTGGCTGTGGGTTTGTCATATATGGCCTTTATTATGTTGAGGAAAGTTCCCTCTATGCCTACTTTCTGCAGGGCTTTATCATAAATGGGTGTTGAATTTTTTCAATAGCTTTCTCTGTATCTATTGAGATGATCATATGGTTTTTCTCCTTCAATTTGTTAATATGGTGTATCACGTTGATTGATTTGCGTATATTGAAGAATCCTTGCATTCCTGGGATAAACTCCACTTGATCATGGTGTATGATCCTTTTAATGTGCTGTTGGATTCTGTTTGCTAGTATTTTGTTGAGGATTTTTGTATCTATGTTCATCAGTGATATTGGCCTGTAGTTTTCTTTCTTTGTGACATCTTTTTCTGGTTTTGGTATCAGGGTGATGGTGGCCTCGTAGAATGAGTTTGGGAGTGTTCCTCCCTCTGCAATATTTTGGAAGAGTTTGAGAAGGATAGGTGTTATCTCTTCTCTAAATGTTTGATAGAATTCACGTGTGAAGTCATCTGGTCCTGGGCTTCTGTTTGTTGGAAGATTTTTAATCACACTTTCAATTTCAGTGCTTGTGATTGGTCTGTTCATATTTTCTATTTCTTCCTGGTTCAGTCTCAGCAGGTTGTGCATTTCTAAGAATCTGTCCACTTCTTCCAGGTTTTCCATTTTATTGGCATACAGTTGCTTGTAGTAATCTCTCATGATCTTTTGTATTTCTGCAGTGTCAGTGGTTACTTCTCCTTTTTCATTTCTATTTCTATTGATCTGAGTCTTCTCCCTTTTTCTCTTGATGAGTCTGGCTAATGGTTTATCAATTTTGTTTATCTTCTCAAAGAACCAGCTTTTAGTTTCATTGATTTTTGCTATTGTTTCCTTAATTTCTTTTTCATTTATTTCTGATCTGATCTGTATGATTTCTTTCCTTCTGCTAGCTTTGGGGTTTTTTTGTTCTTCTTTCTCTAATTGCTTCAGGTGAAAGGTTAGGTTGTTTATTCGAGATGTTTCCTGTTTCTTGAGGTAGGCTTGTATTGCTATAAACTTCCCTCTTAGCACTGCTTTTGCTGCATCCCATAGGTTTTGGGTCGTCGTGTCTCCATTGTCATTTGTTTCTAGGTATTTTTTGATTTCTCCTTTGATTTCTTCAGTGATCATTTCGTTATTAAGTAGTGTATTGTGTAGCCTCCATGTGTTTGTATTTTTTACAGATTTTTCCTGTAATTGATATCTAGTCTCATAGCGTTGTGGTCGAAAAAGATACTTGATACGATTTCAATTTTCTTAAATTTACCAAGGCTTGATTTGTGACCAAAGATATGATCTATCCTGAAGACTGTTCCGTGAGCACTTGAGAAAAATGTGTATTCTGTTGTTTTTGGGTGGAATGTCCTATAAATATCAATTAAGTCCATCTTGTTTAATGTATCATTTAAAGCTTGTGTTTCCTTATTTATTTTCATTTTGTATGATCTGTCCACTGGTGAAAGTGGGGTGTTAAAGTCCCCTATTATGATTGTGTTGCTGTCGATTTCCCCTTTTATGGCTGTTAGTATTGGCCTTGTGTATTGAGGTGCTCCTATGTTGGGTGCATAAATATTTACAATTGTTATACCTTCCTCTTGGATTGATCCCTTGATCATTATGTGGTGTCCTTCTTTGTCTCTTGTAATCGTCTTTATTTTAAATTCTATTTTGTCTGATATGAGAATTACTACTCCAGCTTTCTTTTGATTTCCATTTGCATGGAATATCTTTTTCCATCCTCTCACTTTCAGTCTGTATGTGTCTCTAGGTCTGAAGTGGGTCTCTTGTGGACAGCATATATATGGTTATTGTTTTTGTATCCATTCAGCCAGTCTGTGTCTTTTGGTGGGAGCATTTAATGCATTTAAATTCAAGGTAATTATCGATATGTATGTTCCTATTCCCATTTTCTTAAATGTTTTGGGTTTGTTATTGTAGGTGTTTTCCTTCTTTTGTGCTTCTTGCTTAGAGAAGTTCCTTTAGCATTTGTTGTAAAGCTGGTTTGGTGGTGCTGAACTCTCTCAGCTTTTGCTTGTCTGTAAAGCTTTTAATTTCTCCATCAAATCTGAATGAGATCCTTGCTGGGTAGAGTAATCTTGGTTGTAGGTTTTTCTCCTTCATCACTTTAAGTATATCCTGCCACTCCCTTCTCGCTTGCAGGGTTTCTGCTGAAAGATCAGCTGTTAACCTTATGGGGATTCCCTTGTGTGTTATTTGTTGTTTTTCCCTTGCTGCTTTTAATATGTTTTCTTTATATTTAATTTTTGACAGTTTGATTAATATGTGTCTTGGCGTGTTTCTCCTTGGATTTATCCTGTATGGGACTCTCTGTGCTTCCAGGACTTGATTAACTATTTCCTTTCCCATATTAGGGAACTTTTCAACTATAATCTCTTCAAATATTTTCTCAGTCCCTTTCTTTTTCTCTTATTCTCCTGGGACCCCTATAATTCGAATGTTGGTGTGTTTAATGTTGTCCCAGAGGTCTCTGAGACTGTCCTCAGTTCTTTTCATTCTTTTTTCTTTATCCTGCTCTGCAGTAGTTATTTCCACTATTTTATCTTCCAGGTCACTTATCCGTTCTTCTGCCTCAGTTATTCTGCTATTGATCCCATCTAGAGTATTTTTAATTTCCTTTATTGTGTTTTTCATCATTGCTTGGTTCCTCTTTAGTTCTTCTACGTCCTTGTTAAATGTTTCTTGCATTTTGTCTATTCTATTTCCAAGATTTTGGATCATCCTTACTATCATTATTCTGAATTTTTTTCAGGTAGACTACCTATTTCCTCTTCATTTGTTAGGTCTGGTGTGTTTTGACCCTGCTCCTTCATCTGCTGTGTGTTTTTCTGTCTTCTCATTTTGCTTATCTTACTGTGTTTGGGGTCTCCTTTTCACAGGCTGCAGGTTCGTAGTTCCCGTTGTTTTTGGTATCTGTCCCCAGTGGCTAAGGTTGGTTCAGTGGGTTGTGTAGGCTTCCTGGTGGAGGGAATTAGTGCCTGAGTTCTGGTGGATGAGGCTGGATCTTGTCTTTCTGGTGGGCACGTCCACGTCTGGTGGTGTATTTTGGGGTGTCTGTGGCCTTAGTATGATCTTAGGCAGCCTCTCTGCTAATGGATGGGGCTGTGTTCCTGTCTTGCTAGTTGTTTGGCATAGGGTGTCCAGCACTGTAGCTTGCTGGTCGTTGAGTGAAGCTGGGTGTTGATGTTGAGATGGAGATCTCTGAGAGATTTTTGCCATTTGGTATTACGTGGAGCTGGGAGGTCTCTTGTGGACCAGTGTCCTGAAGTTGTCTCTCCCACCTCAGAGGCACGGCCCTGATGCTTGGCTGGAGAACCAAGAGCCTTTCATCCACATGGCTCAGAGTAAAAGGGAGAAAAAATAGAAAGAAAGAAAGAAAGAGGATATAATATAGTGAAGTAAAATAAAGCTATTATAAAGCAAAGCTATACAGACAAAATCTCACCCAGAAGCATATACATACACACTCACAAAAAAAGGAAAAGGGGAAAAATTAATATATCCTGCTCCCAAAGTCCACCTCCTGAATTTGGGATGATTCGTTGTCTATTCATGTATTCAACAGTTGCAGGCACATCAAGTTGTTTGTGGAGTTTTAATCCGCTGCTTCTGAGGCTGCTGGGAGAGATTTCCCTTTCTCTTCTTTGTTCGCACAGCTCCCGGGGTTCAGCTTTGGATTTGGACCCACCTCTGCTTGTAGGTCGCCTGAAGGCGTCTGTTCCCCGCCCAGACAGAACGGGGTTAAAGTAGCAGCTGCTTCCGGAGCTCTGGCTCACTCAGGCCGGGGGGAGGGAGGGGTACGGAGGAGGCGGGGTGAGCCTGCAGTGGCAGAGGCCTACGTGACGTTGCACCAGCCTGAGGCGCACCGTGCATTCTCCCGGGAAAGTTGTCCCCGGATTACGGGACCCTGGCAGTGGCGGGCTGCACCAGCTCCCAGGAGGGGCGGTGTGGAGAGTGACCTGTGCTCGCACACAGGCTTTTTGCTGGTGGCAGCAGCAGTGTTAGCATCTCACGGCCGCCTCTGTGGCCCGCGCTGATAGCCGCGGCTCGTGCCCATCTCTGGAGTTCGTTTAGGCGGCGCTCTGAATCCTCTCTCCTTGCGCGCCGTGAAACAAAGAGGCAAGAAAAAGTCTCTTTCCTCTTCGGCAGCTGCAGACTTTTTCCCGGTCTCCCTCACAGCCAGCTTTGGTGCGCTAACCCCTTCAGTCTGTGTTCACACCGCCAACCCCAGTTCTCTCCCTGCGATCCAACCGAAGCCCGAGCCTCAGCTCCCAGCCCCGCCCGCCCCAGCGGGTGAGCAGACAAGCCTCTCGGGTTGCTGAGTGCTGCTCGGCACCGAGCCTCTGTGCGGGAGTCTCTCTGCTTTGCCCTCCACACCCCTGTGGCTGTGCTCTCCTCCGTGGCTCTGAAGCTTCCCCCCTCTGCCACCCGCAGTCTCTGCCCACGAAGGGGCTTCCTAGTGCGTGGAAACCTTTCCTCCTTCACGGCTCCCTCCCACTGGTGCAGGTCCCGTCCCTATTCTTTTGTCTCTGTTATTTCTTTTTTCTTTTGCCCTACCCAAGTATGTGTGGAGTTTCTTGCCTTTTGGGAGGTCTGACGTTTTCTGCCAGCGTTCAGTGGGTGTTCTGTAGGAACAGTTCCACGTGTAGTTGTATTTCTACTGTATCTGTGGGAAGGAAGGTGATCTCCGCATCTTACTCTTCCACCATCTTCTCTCCAAGAGTCTTTTGTTTTGTTTTTGTTTTCACTTTCTTTTATTTCCAAAATACCTATTTTGGAGTTATGTTCAATTTGAAGAACGGGTGGGAAATGATTAAACTGTTTGTAGCCAAGTTTTTGCTGTGAACAAATATGCATGCCACAAAATGTAATTATACAAGATAAGTGCTTGCCTGTAACCATTTTTTAAGTGAGAGGGCATAGGCACAACCATTGCTTGACTTGTAATTTTACAACATAAGAAGGTTTAAAAATGTGATGAGAGAAAAGAGAAAACAGTATACATTTGGGGAGAAAATAATATTATATTAACAAATGAACACATTTGGAAAGAATCCGCAGTAGTAACGTGAAAGGGAGTTGACAAGTACAGCCCAACTGAGAAGCACATGTGACATCAGGAACAGAAAAAGGAAGAATGTAATGTTTAGTTCTCAACAGAGAATAAATTTACAATTAAACAGTATGAAGAAACTGGCAAACTCTAAGAAACAAGATGAAATTTTTCTCTAGGCTGAGAAATAATTGCTAATAGTTAGGAAATCCTCATTTATTATTTACTAAAACATCACAGTTTGAAACTAGGATACTTCTGAGACCTTTAAATATTCACAGGTCTCCTTTCAAGGTAAGTAAAACACAAAGTAGAACCATTCATTTTTTTAAAGAGGGGTCAAATACACCAGAATCATAGAGTTCATGTTAGCAGACGCAGGTATGAAATTCAGAAACTGAAAGCAAACTTAGGTTACTCTATGGGCCTCAGGTCAAATGCAACAGGCTACAGTTGATGCAAACTTTCTCTTTTCTCTTCTCCTTGGGATTTAACCAAACAATTGCCCATATTTCTGGGAGAGAAACAGCCTTGAAAAATCAGTGATGAATAACAAATTTTGTCTCATGCTAATGCGTTAATTTTACTGGTGTCCCTAGTTTCCTTCCAGGAATCTGTTTTCTAAACTCCAATTTTATGAGGACTTGTTCCAAGATACCTGTTAACCATTAAGTTTTTATACATCAGAACCTCACTTACTTATTTTAATATAAGACTCTCAGGCCACACCTTGTAGTCAGATTCCTGGTTCTCTGCCAATGAGATCAGCTTAGACAACTGACACCAGAGTTCAATTTCAGTAGCTGCAGTTGTGTGATCATAGTGGTAGTAGTATGAAAAACATAATGATGAGACCCATCTGGTCAGGTGCAACCTGAGCCAAGAAAATACCCAAGGTCTAGCTTTTCACTGTCTTTCTTCACCAGCTGATTTTTCTCCAAAAGCTATGGGCCCAGGACCTCTAAAATTATTAACGACCTATTTCTTAGATAAGGTCTTACACATTCAGAACTTGCCACTTCATTAAGCTTCTTGAGGGCAGAAACATGCCTTAACATTAGCTACCATGAACCTCAAGGATAATATGTGCTATATATATATTTGAAATATAATACTTTGGATCTTTTCTAGGTGACCAGTTCACAAGGATAGTAATGGTCAGCATATGTGCATAATTCCACTAATAACTATTTATATTGAAAAAAAGAACCCTAGAGAAATTATGATGTACGCACTTGAGCAATTATAATCGTTATCAGTATTCATTAGATGAGTCAACTAAAGCTCAGTAAGATTAGGTATCATGCACAAAGTTACACTGCTAAGACACTATAGAAGAGCTATTTCTGGAGGCAAGATATGTTCAGATGGCCTTATTAATGAAGTTTTAAAAAGTAAAACTCTGAAGATCTATGAAAAGGGTTGCCAAATAAAGTATAGTATGCTCAATTGAATTTAAATTTCAGAAAAACAAAATATTTTATTATAAGTATGTTCCCAATATTGCATGGAATATACTTATGCTAAAAATTACTCTTTGTTTATCTAAATTTCAAATTTAACTTGCAGTCCTGTATTTTTATTTACTAAATCTGGCAGTCTTACACATGACCCATTCATACTTACTTACATTTTGCCTGTGCATTAGTTGATACCATAAAAATCTCTATCAGAAGAATTTTGAAAACAATTCAGCACATATTAAATAGCAAAATTTACTTTCTAAGGACTGTGCTGAAACAGCACATATATGAAAATGTTCTCTACTATCAAAAAAATTATAATCAGTTCATGCAGACAAAAATAGCCCAGAGAAAGTAATAGTGAATAATAACAGACTATAAGCAAGTAAGTACTAGGCTGTGGGGTAAAAAAAAGAAGGAAATCAAAACATCATCAACTAGCCAGATAAGATGTAATCAAAGGAGTGGAGAGAATGAATAGTTGGAAAGTGAACCTGTCAGTCGCTGTTAGACTGAGGAACAAGTCCTGAGAGCAGGTGAGGGGATTAAGAAGAGACGGGGTCAGGAGGGTGGTGTACAAGCACACACACTTTATTTCCCATCAAAACTCTTTTTATAGATTGCAGTAGACAATAGATGTTTTTGTTAAAATCACAAGACAGAATCATCAGACAGTATTTCCTTAGTTTTGAAATTATAGTACAAAACATTCTGCAAACCAGAATATAAACATGCGTGAGAACAGACTGTGATTACCGAAATATGCCAAGGACAAACTATAGTTAGAGAAATCACAAGCAACCTCACAGACCAAGACTCATATCTTCTCTAGTAACTCTTTCGGGTCCTGTCAGGAATTAAGCAGGACTTTGCCGTGCTTTAAGCTGCAAGGACTGTGTCAGCTTGCAGCTGGTTCCCGACATGTCCCCCTTCCTTATTTTTTAATGTGAGGTGGTAGAGTCCGACTCGGAGTTCTGCAATTTCTCGTAAGCCAGTTCGCAGGAGGACTGGAAAACAACAAATACACAACAATATTAAAACACCAATAACAATTATAGGATAAAGGAGGTTAATAAGAGAACTCGGGGCAAAAGTACGTGTAATCTGGATAAATATGTCTCGAGCAATTTCCACTGGATTTACATCTAGGGGAGCTGCATGCTGGATATTTGTGATATCCTTATGTAAGCAAACAATATCAAGGGATAGATTGGAATGAGACCAAATTCCCAATAAATGATTCTTAATCTGAGGCCAAGGCCATTGCGAATGATTATATGGCTTAGAGGTTACACAGATTGCAGAAAATTCTGCATGACAACGCATAGGAAAGGCAGTTTTTAAAGCAGTTAATTGGTCTCCAAGAATAAGAGAAACTTCTTCCAATGCATTAACACGACTTTCTAATTTTCTATCAATAGATTCCTGAGCTCCCAAAGCATTAGAGACATTAGTGGCTCAGTTATTCACAAATGTGGCAGTATGGATACTTTGAGTCAGTGTAGTAGCAGAAGCAGCTACAGAAGCGATAACTGCAATGAGCACTGTAATTCCAGCTATAAGTAGCCCCCAAAATCGCTTGGGCCGTTGTAAAAGAAGGGGAAGTTCATGTATGGCCTGCAAACATGAATTAGAATACCAAGGACCTGTAACATTTACAGGGAGCATAACAAAGGGAGGTTGATGAACAAGAAGAAATCCCCGATTGGATTCCCCCGTGGTTATACAATTTGTCAAATTACAATTATCACAACGTATGTCATAAAAGCCTTTTTTTTGGAAAACGTACACAGAACCAGTAAGAATAGCATAGGGTGATGGAACACAAACCATAACAAAAGTGGTTAAATTCCGAACAGGATGCTGTCGAGTCGCATTCTCTTCGTACGGAGGGGGAGGGAATTCACCATCAGGTCCGGATCCATAATGGAAGGAAGGGAGTTCTCCATTTGGTCTGGATCCGTAGAATCTCACCAGGTGCTCAGGCACCCAACGAGTATCCTCAGTGTCCCTAGGAAACACACAAACATGCCCTCATCCCCATATTAATACAGGATCTGGACCATTCCATTGATTAGTAAGAGGATCCCGCCAACGGACTTCAGCAAAAGGCAAGGCACGAGGATGCCAAAATCTTTCTGCAGCTGTCTGTCCTTGTTTACCTACGTTCAAAAATTTAAAGTATATAAAGAACGTCACAATAAATTGTGCGGGGTTGTGGTATATTTCCACTTCTTTATTTTAAACCCCAAAGAAGATATATCTTCCCCCTGCTTAAAAGCTTGAAATAAAGCAGTTTGGAGTGGAGAAGAAAGACTCACAGGCAGACAGGAAGTAGAAGAAACAGACATAGACCCCGGAGCCACTGAGTGAGGCTCATCAGGAACTTTCGTTGGCAAGGAAAAAACAAGAAGAATGCGTAACAGGGGCTAGGGAAGCATCTTGAGTAACATCATGTAAATGTTTCACCCAAGTTAAAGCTTGGACTAGAGTAGTAAATGAAGTTTTATCTAATATAGGGAAGTTTTCAGATTCCACAGGTGCATTCTTAAGGGATGCAAAATGCCATCATCAAAATCAGGATTGTGATATCGTGCAGCCTCTTCCTCCAATTCAGCCTCATCCTCTGGGGATAATTTATCATCATCCTCCAGGGACTCTGAGTATGGCATGTTCGCCAACAAGGGAGGCGCAGTAGGAGAGACAGGCTCAGGCTCCTCAGACAAATTTTGTAACTGAGGAGCAGAAGGAGAGCGGCGTAAAGACGCTGCTTTGAATAACTTCTGAATCTCATGAGTGGGTCAAGATAGTCCCTTATCAAATTCCAAAGTGAAAAAGTATCTACAGGAACCTTAGAAAGTCCATGAAGTGAATAGAAAGTTTTCCATTGCTGACCTATTTTTCCCCATGTTTGAATATTAACAGTTCCTCCTTCCGGGAGCCATGGACAAATTTCCTGCACAAAATGAAGAAAACGATCAAGCTGTTTATGCATAACCTTAACGCCCCAAGTGGATAACATAGAGTACAGTAGCTGAACGAAAAGTTGTCGTTCCTTAGATCCAGTTTATCCCATTTTTACTCCTGATGAGAAGAAAACAGAAAGAAAAACTATATCTAAAACATCCCCCGGCACAATCTCATTTACCTTATGCGTGCACGCGAAGTATCTCCAGGGTCCCTCTCAACAGCCCACGTACTCAAGTCCCTGTTCGGGCGCCACTTGTCAGTCACTGTTAGACTGAGGAACAAGTCCTGAGAGCAGGTGAGGGGATTAAGAAGAGACGGGGTCAGGAGGGTGGTGTACAAGCACACACACTTTATTTCCCATCAAAACTCTTTTTATAGATTGCAGTAGGCAATACATGTTTTTGTTAAAATCACCAGACAGAATCATCAGACAGTATTTCCTTAGTTTTGAAGTTATAGTACAAAACATTCTGCGAACCAGAATATAAACATACGTGAGAACAGACTGTGATTACCGAAATATGCCAAGGACAAACTATAGTTAGAGAAATCACAAGCAACCTCACAGACCAAGACTCATATCTTCTCTAGTAACTCTTTCGGGTCCTGTCAAGAATTAAGCAGGACTTTGCCATGCTTTAAGCTGCAAGTACTGTGTCAGCTTGCAGCTGGTTCCCTACATGAACCTGCCTGAGAAAAGTATTATTCTCAACTGCATCTGATTCCTCAATGTCTGAAGCAGGGTAGATTTCAAGAAATTTTAATACCAGTTGTAGAATGCACACAATGGAAGCCAAAGCTCTCTCCCAAGCAAAGGGAGCAATAAAAACTTAGCCATTATGAAAAGAACAATAAACAGGTGTAAGAGAAGACAATGGTGTGAAAGTAAGTAGACAACTTTGAATGACATAGGGCAGTTGTTCTTAAAGTGTGGTTTCCAGGTAGCAGCATCAGTATCACCTATGCATTTGTTAGAACAGCAAATTCTCCAGCTTTACTCAAAAAATACTCAACCAGAGTCATTCATTATTTTTAAAAGTCCTCCAGTGATTCTGATATATAGCAACATTTAATAGCCATTGAAGTAGAGTTTGTAAAGGCATCTTCCTTTTTCTATCAACAAGGGCAGCTTAGGTAGAATGTATCTACAATTCAAAGGGTTAATCTCCAATATCAAGTGCAAAGCTGATAGATATAAAGAAAATATCCAGACAAATTATTTTCCAAAGTCTCTGATTTCTTCTTGAAATCATTCAAAGTCCTCGTTAGGCAGCACTACAACCTTGATGATTAGGAGGAAAAAATCCTTGAACAGACTCTAATGTCAAGAAATCTGTACCTAAAGGCATTAACACCTACTTTCAAGAGTCCAAAGAAATCATTTTATTCTTACAACAATTACCTACTTGACCTAATATTATTAAAAGAGTACGGAATTATTTTCTTGGGTAAATTCCAGTCTATTTAACTAAAACATAAAGCAGAAGGTCTTTAGAAACTTTCTGGTAAATGCTATGATTTTCAAATAGAACTTGACAATAAAATAGCTCAAGGGGATATTTGACTGTTAATGTGAAGTTTTGGGTCAGGTAGTTGTGAATAATAATAACAGTTTGTACTTATTGAGTGATGGCTGTAAGTCAGATTCTCTTTGGAGACCCATATATGTATAGTCTCAATTAATTTTCACAAAAAACTTATGGGGTATTAGTAGCCCTATTTTTATATAAGAAAACTGAAGCATCCAGAAATTACACGGTCTGCTTAAAGTCATAAAACTACTAAGAGGAAGAACAAAGTTTACAGCTCAGGCAATCTGCCTGCAGAGCCCAAGTTCTTAATTATGACAATGAAATACTTGTCGTTTTGAGCAAGAGTTCAGCATTAAGGGGGAACAACTCTATGGGATCATTTGATACATGTTAACTAGTTTATGGAAATAATTTTGCTTCTCAAAGGAAAAACATTATTGTGACATAATGTAGTCAAATGAATATCAATTGAAATTTGAGAAAATTTTGTAATTCTCTATCAAAATTAGTACTAAAGGGAGATAAGTTCTTAATGTAAATGAAGAAAAAGAGCAATATTTTGGATGGTCTACTTAACAATAACTATGCTTTTTAAAATTTTAAAACATTCTATATAAAATAATTTTCAATATATCAAAATAAGTTGGAACCATTTATGATGGTAATATTTTAAAATCAGATTACACACACATTTAAATACACATGTATGTACATATAAAAATATAGTATAAAATATAATATAAAATATAAATATAAATATAAATATATAAATTAGGCTATTTTGTTCAGAATTACCATTATAAATATTAGTTCTAGTGATGTAAGTTATTATAGAAGTTGGCAAATATGAGCCAGATCCATATATACTAGGCATTAAGTTTGGAGAAGTAGATTAGGGTCATATCAAAGGATGCTGTTATGAATGTTAAAGACTGAATTTTATTTGACATACAGTTATATTTAGAGTTTATATTTTAAATCAGGAGTTGTATAAGGGGTGACTTGCAGGAAACGCCAATGTGTAAGATGGATGAAAAAGGAGGAAATAGACACAGAAAATGTAAGGTTATTAAAATCGTCCAGGTAAGAGGCAATGGATGTTTAAATTAGAGTGTTTCAAAAAGAGTTTAAAGGACAAGTCAGAAACAAGAGGTATTTCAGTTTCAGAATCAATAGCAAGTGAGAATGAGAGAGAAGGAGAAGCCAGGGGTGACTGTGAGCCTTTAAGCCTTCAAGTGATAAGTGAACAGTGGTACAGTTAAGAAGAAACACTGAAATAAGCTCTCCAGCTCACGTAGTCTCTACTAAGACAACTGTTTCCACTTCTGAAAATGGCAAGATGATATGCGGTTCCTCTGAGGTCCCCTCCAGCTCTAAATTTTCATATGATAAAAGTAGATTTTAAATTAAAAGCAACAGAAGCAACTTACCAGATATATAATGAACATGTAAGCAAAGACATTGGTAATAGGTTGGAAAATGTCCCTCTGAAAAATTCTAACAGTTTAGCATAGCATTTATAACCATGCACATACAGAAAATAATCCCAAATATGACATAATCTTTTCTTCCAATTTCCTTGAAGAACAGCTAAATGAACTCTTTCCTTTGCACATCAGTTGGGTGATGTGGTCTTTGAAATCAGTGACTCAAATAATGAATATATTTCAGAGAAATGTGTCTGGCTGAAAGTCAAGATGTACCAAAGTATTGTTCACTCCTAATAATTTAGCATCCTCCTGCTTGACTTTCTAAACTTACTTCAAAATTTACATAATAGAGAAAGTGATAACTTTGAAGAACACACACAATATATTCAGTGGTACAAAACGAAATCCCAGGTTATGAGGCCAAGCTTTACAGAGGCCACCACCTATCACCCTGGTTCTATGACTGTCACTTTCTCTCTCTCCAAACAACTCTAAGCACTCCTGCTAGAGCAGCTTTTCTTTTACCACATCACTCTCTTTGCCCAAGATAGGTCTGTATTCTCCTGTTTCCATACAGAGCTTTTTCAGACTCTTAGTTGGTCTTCAGTGTCCCTCAGTATCTGATCCTACTCAAAGAATGCACATTGATCTTATTTTTCTTTATTTGCTTTACTTCCCAATATATCTGTTTTTTCCACCAACACAGGCCATTCTCTACTGCCTGAACCCCTTTCAGTGTGTTCCTCCCTCTGACTAGAATGACTCCTCCCACCTCCTACCTAAATCCTGTAAGTTTTTAGAAGTGCTGTTTGAGAACCACCCTTCTATGGTTCCTTCTCTGGTCTACACTGATCTCCACCTTTTCTGGAATTTTACTGAATATCTGATAAACATAGTCATGCTTAACTCTTCCATTTGCTTCATGATTTCAGTTTGTCATTCCAACTAGATTTTTTTTTCCCGCAAAGTAGGAGATATATCACCTTCTTTATTTAACAATTTCAGTCAGTACTCAGTCAAGTGATGGGGACATATTATGTTGTATTTATTGGTTTTCTTAAAAATTCCCACATTTGGTTATGATAATTGAGTGCAGTAGCATCTACCCAAAGTGTGTGTGTGTGTGTGTATGTGTGCTTGATTATTTGTTTAATGAGTTGATTTGAGTAAGTCATTGTGTTCATGTTCAACAAACATTTAAGTACCTACTATGTTTTAAACATTGTAATAAATATATAGTTATATGTAATGCTATAAAATAAGCCACGAGAAAAATCTCAGTGATATACAAAAATAAGCATTTATTTTTTACCACATATATCTGCAGATCATCTAAGGTTCAATGGATCTAAGCCGGGCTTAACAAGGTTTGACTCCAAGCTCTGATTCTATTCTAGCCCTGTTCCAAGTATCACTCATCATCCTTGGATTAGGAGCAATGCAAGGTAGTTCTTCTGATATCAAAGACAAGAGAAGAGGGTCAACCATACAAGCACATTTCAAGAGTCTACTCAACTCTTGTCCACTAACATTATGTTGGTCAAAGCAAGTGATATGGCTAAGTACCAAATCACAGAGACACCATGGCAAAATGTGAGGGTAAGCATTTGCATAGCTCCTATAGGAAGCTGGTAAATAGGGAACAATAATTCACTGTATCCCGAGGGAGCAGACATACAAGCCAGTCCTGCTATCCTGCAGTTTATAGTAACTTTAAGGAGACTGTTAAGATTAAAAGTAATTAAAATACAGTAATATAAGTGAAACATGTAAGATCCTTTCCACACTGGTCTAAGGTGGTATATGAAAATCTACTATTTGACAGGAAGGTATGGAATAAGTACTAGCTAATATCAAGGCTTCATGGTAATTGGATTCAGGTTAAGCATTCATGGGAAGTAAGTAGCTGATAAGTACCTGTAATTAGGAAGAAGGGTATTGAAAGAGTCAAAAAGGTATCTCAGACACTATTTTTATTTTTCCCATTTTTCTATGCATCACTGAATAGACAAGTGAGAAGGTGCCTGAATCTCAGTTGGGCATGCAGCAGGAAACTTCAGCAAAATCAGTCCACTAGATGCCTAAGTAAAGCAAATTCCTGGAAATAAATTACTTGATGTTAGAAATTATGTAATTTGCATTTTTTCCTCCCAAGAACTCTGTGCAGTAACTGTGGTATGGATGCATGAGAGACTGGTCTGTGGGTTGCTCACATCATTCCCTGTTGTGTTTATCGAAGCTTTTCCCCGTGGTTTTCTACAACCAGCCCAGCCGAGGGGCCAAGTGCCCGAGTTATCACATAACATTAAATTGCTATATGGTGATCATACAAACATACCTTAAGGTAGGAAGAGTTCTGATATGGTCAATCAGTGCAAAATAGAGTCATCAGGAATATAAAATGACAACAATGTACTGAGTAAAACTTTTAGTATTAAAAAAAGATTTATGAATAGAAAGATAATTGTTTACCTTTAAACAATTCTTTTCATGTGTATTTTCATTCTTTAACAAACACTCAGTTGTTGGGTCTGAATTATATTCACAGCAATGGATCATGGATCAATACAGCAAAGTATTAAAGTAGAGAATAGTAATGATTCTTGTACCTGGAGTTAGAAAAGAGTAATCCTACTTTGGAGTTCCATAAGACAAGATACAATATAACTTCCTCTTCCTTAGTCCATCTCAAATCTAACACCAGTTTCCCTACCCCATCACAGCTACAGATTTCTGTTCAAAATAAATTCAGCAGAAGTGTATATGAAGCTCTTTTATATCTCAGAGGAGTGAGATGCTACGAAATGGCATAAGAAAGAGAGCATTGTCTCTTCCATAAAGGACTTGAAGTTCTGTCATGACTTCCTCTTCCCAACTTATTTCCTACACAGATATTTGAGGACTTATCTGCATAAGTCCCTAACTGCAGGGGGTGGGGCAGGGGAAACACGTAGACATAATCCTAGAAGAAGAATATGACTTGGATACATGTTAAATAACATCCATGTCAGGAATCAGCTAGGAGATGCCTGACTTATTTTCCCATAAAATTTTTGTGACAGCCACAAAGGCAAGAACTGCTGGTGTCATTGAAAATATTGAAAATCAACTTGTAGTTTGAGACGGTAATAGATGTTCACAGTTAGATAACAGATTTCAGACATATTTACACCCAGCTTGACATTAAATTAACCACCATGACAGAAAAAATGAGAAAACTCAAACAGTTCTTTAAATAAACCAATCACTTGTAAGTATCTGAGAAGAAATGTATACTCCCTATAGCTTCTAATTGCTATTTAAGTGTCCACTTTGTCCCCTGCAGATAAAGTCAAGCTATTCTGCAGCAAGCAGGCAATCATGTATTTCCATTGTCATTTCACAGAGCAGCCAATAGAATTTCAGACTGATAGGGTGATCTTTTTGAAGTCAAATGATGTGTCAGTGGCAGCATCACTAAATGCACAACCTTTTTTATTTAGTCTAGGATTACTGTGAACTGAACTGTGTACCATTACCCACTCCCCAACTCCAATTTAAAAGTTGAGGCAATAAACACAATGAGAGAGTATTTAGAAATGGAGAACTCAGGACGTCATTAGCTTCAGATGAGGTCATGAGGGTGGGGTCTTCATGGTGGGATTGGTGCCCTTTTGAAAAGAGATAGCATAGAGCTTGCTATGACCTCTCTCTTTGCCTTGTGAGGACACAGAAAGATGATGGCCATCTGCAAGTCATGTAGAGAACCTATACCAGGAACTAAATTCCACAGCTGCCTAAAACAAAGATCTTTTCTTCTACCTACTGCCTGGCAGCATGAAAACTGAGGGACTCCAGGCTGGGAAGAAGGGCTCTGAATACAACATTCCTAATTTCTCCCTGCCTCTCCATTCCTTTCCTTCCCCTTCATCTCAACTACTCTCTTTTCTTTCATATAAAGAGCCCCTTCCAAAAAGCTTTTTGCAGGTTGAAAGATTATGAACCACTCTCCAAAATCTTTCCCCAAACCAAAAGATGCCTCAATTGTGAAGTTGTGCATTGGGCTTCTCAGAAGGGCTACTGCTATTCATAAGGCAGAATTTCTCTCCTACTTTCTTCTGGTAGGTGCCACAGCCAAATGTCTCTACAAAGGAAAGCTATTTCCAAAATTTCTCAGGGTGAAGGCTTCCATTCTCAGCTTTACTTTGGCCAAAGAGACCAGAGTTTAGTTATTGTGAAAGAGCAAAGACTCTGGATTAAAGGACATTTACATAAATGTCCTTGCACTTAATTGATACTCTTGATGGCTGACTCTGGCCTTTTCACAATCTTTTTAATCTTCCAAAGGATACATGGACAAGAACAAGAAGAAGAAATATTTTTTAAAAGTTAGATATCAAGAAGAGAAAAAGATGGAGGTAATTAATATTTTTTAAGTACTGAAAATAAGTGTTGGTGAAGAGGAGATGGGAAAATATGAAACATGAAAACACAAAATCAAAAAAGAATTGGAAAGATATTAGTTTCTTGAGTTTGGAGAAGCTGTAAGGTGATCAAATCCAGGACTAAGAGTAGATTTTTTTTCCCAGATAAAAGACAATACACTTCAGAGTGTCAGTATTACTCAAACATCTGCTAGGGCACAGGCAGTGCCACACAGGCACTGTTCAAATAGTAATTCTGAAACCAAAATAAAACTGAAACAGCTGTGGATGGAAGCAGGAGGTATTTGTTTTATGTAACAAGCTCATGTGCTCTTTACTTCACTAAAGAAAGATAATATGTTGTTCTTTTTGTCTGTAATGTATTCTATTTCTTTATCCAAGTAATTCTTCCAGTCTTAGTTTATGTCTCAGACTTTCTAAGATAACTCAGGCCTCAGTGGTCATCTGTATGCTGAACCCCAATAGTGTAATATGTATGAAGCTATATATATAATATATGTATATATATAAAATATATATAAATATATTACTTAAAAATGTATTATTTATATTATGTACTATATATAATTGTTAAATCTAATTAGTATTCATTTATTATTAATATAATAGTAATATAACATATAATAATATAGAATATAATATATAATATTACCATGATATATAGTATAATATTCAATTATAAAATTAATGTACTATAAAATTATATTGCATATAATATAATATATAAATTTATTATATTTATAAATGTTTATTATATTTATATTCTATAATGTGTATATATTAATAAAATATATATATAAATTTTTATATAATATAAATATAATAAAAATTTATAAATATAGATATATATTTTAAAATTATATATATAATAATATATAAAATTATAGATACTTATTTATATATTATATATATTTATTTATATATAAATATTTATATATTTGTATGTAATATATAAATATAAATTTAATAATTATATTTATATATAATATAAATAATATATATTATTATATAATAATATATTATGTAATTTATATTACATATAATTTATAGAATATATAATATCTATATAGAATTATATATAATACATATAATATAATAATATATAATGATCTACCAATATTGATTATATTTAATATATATTTATATATAGTATATAAATATATATTTATTACACATATTTATATATATTTATTTATACATTCATAAAAATTTATGCATTTATTGAATATATTCATGTATATTATATATTTATATATATTTGTAATATATGTATGTAATATAAATATTTATATATAATAAATTTATATATTATATTGTATTGTATTATACTGTATTATATTCATATAATATATATAATATAGAATTTTTATTATATGAATATAATTCATATAATACATTTATATATAAACATAGTAATATATATTGCTGTAATATATAGATATAATATTTACTTATGATATTTACCTATTATATTCATATATAAATATATAAACATATATGGATATAATAGGTAAATATCATATGTAAATATTAATATATAATATAATACATAATTTATAAGCATGTACGTATAAGTATATTTATTAAATGAACTTCTTTATAAATATAAATTTACATATAAATATATTATATTAGATATAATAAATTTTCAATATATTTAATAAGTATATTCATATATAAATATATCATATTATGTTTATATTACAAACATATAATATATTTATATTTAATTATTAATATTAATATATTACATAAGTATATTACATGCAATATATAATATATTATATTTATCATATTTATGAATATTCATTTATTATAGATCATATACATTATAAATATATAAAATATATTATATAAAATAAATATAATAATTGAGCATTTATACATGTAATAAATATAATATATATTATATTTTAAGTAATATATTTTTATAATGCATTAATATTAATAATTCAATATCATATGGAGGTTATATATCATATCATATTAATATTATATATCAGATTATACTATATTATATATAATTATATAATATATTAATATTTTATCATAAAAACATTAATTAATATATAATAATATATTATTTTATTATATATAATTTTTTATATATTTTATATCATACATATTACATTTATTATATATTATATAATATATAATCATATATTTTAATATAATATAAAACAACATATATTTTAAAAAATATATCATAAAATTATGTATTATATAGTATATATTTATATCATATATAACGTATAATATTATATACTATGGTAGTATGTGTATTATATATTTTAAAATATTATACATATGTGTGTATATATATATACAGTTTATGATATTGGGTTGGCCAAAAAGTTCACTCGGGAAACCCAAAAATCTTTTTGGCCAACCCAATATAAATTAGAATTTAAAATTATTGTCACTGTCAATATGTATATTATACACATAATATAATTAATAAAATATATTAATATATTAATATAATTATGTATTATATATTATATGTAATTTATAATTTATATTTATAATATAAATTATAGTATAAAATTATTGTCACTACCAACTTTTATAAAGTTTCAAATAATGTAAATTGTGCCCCATTAGAATGTGAAAGTCAATACAAGTTTATTCTTTATTTTCTGTTCAATTTATGTGTGTGTGTGTGTGTGTGTGTGTGTGTGTGTATATATATATATATATATATATATATATATATATATATATATTCATTGGCTACTTAATACATAAAGACAGTGCTATGCATTGGTGTGAAGAGGAGTTGAAGAATTCATGGCCCTAGCTCCTTAAGACTCACTAAGAGTAGAAATAATCTATTTCACTAATACTTCTAAGATATGATAGACTGACTTTTAAAAATTATTATTTTTATTGTGAAGAGCACTTAACATGAGATCAACCCTCTTAACACATTTTTAAGTGTGCACTACACTATTGCTGACTATAGGCACAGTCTTTTAGAGAATACCTATAGAACTTATTCATCTTACATAATTGAACCTTTATACCTGTTGATTAACTACTCCTCATTTCCTTCTCTGCCCTCAGCCCCTGGTAACTGCTGTTCCACTCCATGATTCTGAGTTTGACTCTTTAAGATACTTCCTATAAGTGAGTTCTGGCAGTACTTGTCCTTCTGTGACTGGATTACTTCACTTAGCATAATGTCCTCCAGGATCATCCATGTTGTCGCATATGGCAGAATTTCCTTCTTTTTTCAATGCTGAATAACATTCCATTTTATGGATATACGACACTTTCTATCCATTCAACCATAAGTGGACATTCAAGTTGTTTCCATATCTTGGCTATCATGACTAGTATTGCAATGAACATGGGAATGCTAATAGCTATTGGAGGTCCTGATTTAAATGATTTTGCATAAATATCCAGAATTGGAAATGTTGGATCACAAGGCACTTCTATTTTTATTTTTTGAGAAACCTCCATACTGTTTACCATAGTGGGTGTTCTTATTTATATTGCAACCAGCAGTGTAAAAAGGTTTCAATTTTTCCATATCCTTGCCAACACTTGTCATTTCTTCCTTTGATACCAGCCATCTTAACAGGTGTGAGGTGATAGCTCATTGTGGTTTTGATTGGCATTTCCCTAATGATTAGTGTCCTTTAGCATCTTATTTCATGTGTACTACAATTTTAAAGTTATAAAAGTATAGTGGAGAGAGAGAGAGAAAGTATGGAGAAATGTGGGAAGGCTTCTTGAAGAAGGTGGGCTTTGTTATGAAACTTGAAGATGAATAGAATTCTAGATGAAGAGAACATATTGCACGAAAGGATATACCTCTTGGGTATATACTAATTTTTCTTTTATTTATCACATTCCAAAATTACCTTCTGATTCTCTAAGTTCTTTACATTGATAAATTACATTCCTATGACCTGTATTATAATAGTACTATCTATACTAATAACATAATATTCAAAATAGTTTTACAAGAGTAATTACTTTTTAAATATGTATAACAACCCTGCAAAAAAGATACCATTAACACCATTTACAGATAAGTAACTGAATACCCAGGCATGTTGATGGCAGAATGACAGTCTTTGAAACTAAACCCAACTTTTAAAATTTTACAACTAGTACATCTCTAACTTGAAAGATTATTTTTTCATTTAGAAAATAAGTTGTCTTATTTTGTATCTGAGTAAAAAACACAATATGAAGTATATTGTGTCCCCTTTTAATTCTTAGAAAATGAATAGCTTACTCCATTTTGAATGTTAATAAAAGCATAGATATTTGTTCACATTTCTAAAGATGACATGCATAGAAAGATATATTATAATAAAAATAGCTCTTAGTTAGTGATGAATTTATCAGAGATACCTGTATGCATCTGAAAAAAGAGAAGTAACTCTTTAAAAAGCTGTGGTTACAATGTTTTTCATTAATGACATATTATTATTTAAAATTCTCCTTGGGTGGAATTGTCTCATATTTTTAAATACACGTCTTAAAACTCCATATATTTACAACTGTTAAGAGAGATTCTAAAATATACTTCATTCTTTTCACTCTCTCATCTTACTTTTACCTTCTCCCATCTGATGCTCTCCGTGAAGGAATAGCTTATTCTCTTCTATGATACTTTTTAAAAGGTTGAATGTATATACTTTCAATTTTAAAATGTTTGAAGCAGACAACAAATGATGAGCCTGTTGTAGTGAATGATGGGTGACAGAAAAATTGACAGTTTTTTTTAAAATTCTTTTTCTCTAATGTTCCCCATAAAAGGTTTCATTTCCAATGACACTGACAATACATTTCCACCATTAAAAATTTTTGGTAATATACTTAGTGGCTCTTGAAACAGGGAAAGAGTCCTTTAAAGCTCACTCTTATTTACTTTTTTATAGAGTCTACCCAAAAGAATATCAATATACTGAAATATGACAAAAGAGCTATAGTTTTTCCCATCCAAAACATTGCTCAGCCTCAGAAATAGTTTTCAAAAATCATTGTCTCCAAAAATGCACTTGGCCCAGGATTTTCAATCAGACCACTTATCTTTTCCAATGTCAACCTCTTCTTTTAAGCCTTGAAGATCTACAATAAGGCAATGCATTACCCAACAATATTTGTCAAGTGTCCATTAATCTCTGAAGGTGATGATTCAGACCCTGAAAGGGGCAGGAAGTCTACATTTCACCTCCTTTTTTTTCACTCAATTTTTGTTCCTACAATTTAAAATGTTGTCTTCTGTGAGAAAAACTCTAGAAATAATCTATACTAATATATCTTCTCATTATTTATACATTGAAGTAGAAAGCTAAATATACTTAAAGCTATATCATAGGGTATTATGTTATGTAACTTTGTACACAAATAGGCATAATATACCATCCAAATAAAATTTAAATCCACTTCTTTCTTGAACAAAATAAGGCTTTTAAAGCTCTAGATAGATGCACAGGTGTCCATATAAATGCATAGACATATGTACACCTATATTTCAGTCAAAAGATTTTTTTCAACAGAATAAAAAATTTAGACAAATAGTATGGACAATATAATTAATTTGTGCAATACAAATATGGTCCCTGACAATTATCTCATGGTTTATTGTATAATGCAGGAGCCCTAATTTCTTGTTCCATCACCAAACTTGCTATTTGAGGACACAGTACTAACCTTTTTCAATTATAGTTTTATCATCTGTAAATGGTAATAACTATATCTTATGGATCCCGTGGCCACCTGGACAAACTGAATCTTGAGTCGCTTCTGTCGATTCTATTGTGTCAATTCAGAATTAAGATTTTGATCAGCTATGTACTCATGATCTCTTTTAATTCTATCCCATTTCCGTCTTTTCTTCATAATTTACCACTTTTCTCATGAAAATGCGAGAAAATATTATTCTTGTTACTATCATAAAAAGAACCTCCTTAATTATCCTTGAAGAAGCTTAACAAACAGAAGCTGTTCCAGACCAAAACTGATCACTAAGCTGTTTTCCAGCTTCGGTTCTAATATTCTACATTTTACCACTTTCCTCATCCAATGAAATTGACCTACATGTATTTCCTGCTGCAGAGATATTGTGAGGTTGAAACAAACATTCATGAAGGGCTTTGATCTTCTGAAAAGAAAAAAACCTTATTAGATGAAAAAATTCTTTCATGGTTGGGTGTCCGGGCTCTTTCAAATGCCATAGACAATATAAAAATTTCAGAAGATTATTATAGGGATAAGAAGACTGTCCTTTGCAGGGAACTTTTCTTACAGTCTCAGCACTAGAATTCATTAGCCATTAAGAAAGGAAGAGATTTTAAAACATCCCAATGTCCCAAAATCATCCCTGTTAAATTTCTGTGGTCAGCCCTCATATCTTGTCATGTGTATGTAGATATCTAGTTAGTGACTTTGAGAGACTTCATGAAGACAAGTCACCACAATTTTTACTCTTTCACCACTCTGTCACTCTGCCTTAAATAGCCACTGAGTTCCTACTTATTTAAAAAAAACTAAATAGAAGCCCTTAAATAGGGCATATTATTTTGGTAGAGTAAATTGTTAAGTAACCACAACATATTGAAACAATTTTGTTACTAACATTTTTGTATGGTTATTCAGATAGAGAACAAGTATCTGGAAAAAGGAGGAACCGACTTCCTAAATTTGGCCTTTTTCCTGAATGGTTTAACTAACTTAATAATTTAATTAACACCTTTATAAATATAGGAGTTGTCACACAAAGACAATAATTAATACATCTAACTAATTTTTCTTTCTGAAAATTTATTCACTCTACATTTTACCAATATTACTATTATGATCATTCTCCTAATTATTCTTATACCTCTCTGAGACTGGCTTTCTTGCCTCTAACCTCTATTCTGCTGCTAGAGTGAACAAGCCAATTATCTGCTAAAAATCCTTCAATTACTCCCAGCACCTAGAACAGTGATTTCCAAAATGGGTGTATCACTCTCTCTCCCAGAAATAAACTTGGTAAATTACTGATGTAAAAGAATAAAATATTAAAATTTCCACTTATGATTTATCACATACTTTAAAAAAAAGTTCTGTTTGTGTGAAAGTTTTATAGTATTTTTAATATATTGGTACAATAATACTTAGATATCATTCATAAAGAAATATGTTCATATTAAAAATGGGTTGTTAAAATATTTTTAATGATAAAGATATACAAACAAAATAAGATACCACTACACACCTATGCAAATGACTAAAATTAAAATAACTGACCTCACCAAGTGTTGGTAAGGATGTTGAGGAACTAAGTTTCTCATATATTGCTAGGGGGAATGTAAAATGGTACAACAAAATTTAGAAACAGTTTGGTAGTTTTTTAAGAATGTAAACACACAATCCACCATATAATCCAGCCATCTCCATCTTAGATATATACTCTAGAGAAAAGATAATTCATGTCCATACAAAACCTCTACATGAATGTTCATAGAAGCTTTAATTGGAATAGCCAAAATCTGGAGAAACCCAAATTTCCATTATCAGGTAAATGGGTAAATCATTTATATATACATTTAATGAAATACTTCTCAGCAATAAAAAGGAATGAGCTATTGATATCCACAACTAGGTGAATCTCAGAATAATTACATTGAGTAAAAGAAGCCAGACAAAAAATAGTACATACTGTATGATTCCATGTCTATAAAACTGTAGAAAATGGAAATGTAATCTATAGTGAAAAGAAATCAAATCAGTGGTTGCTTGGAGGTGGGGAGTGGGGTCAGGTGGAAAAGAGAGATAACTAAAGGACATAAGAAAATTTTATAGGTGTTGGGTATGTTCACTTTTCTTCATTGTGATTAGTATTTAAGGGACTTATACATATATCAAAAATTGTGAAATTAGACAATTTAAATGTGTACTGTTTACTGTATGTTAATTATATCTCAATAAACCTGTTTTAAATTTTTAATACAAATTTGAAAGTGCAATTAAGATGGTGGGGTAGGAGGTCCCTGAATTCACCTCCTCCTATGGGCACATCAAAACTACAACTACTTATAGAGCAACTATCTATGAGAATAATCTGAAGACTAGTAGAAACAATTTTCCAAAATTAAAGATATAAAGAAGGATCCACAGTGAGATGGGTAGGAGGGACAGAAATGTGGTCTAGTCAGGATCCCCCCCACCCCCACCCAGAGTTCTTGATCCACAAACAGGAGGAATATTATAACCACATTTCTGAGGAATGATGTTTCTGAGCCCCACATTGTGTCCCCCAACCTGGGTGTCCTGCAGCAGGAAAATGAATCCCTGGAATTCCTGGCTTTGAAAATCAGCAGAGTTTGTGTTCAGGAGAGCTAGAGGGCTATAGGAAATAGAGACCCTAAACTTAAATGTTGCATACACTCCAAGCTCTGGCAGAGAGGCAGTATTTTAAAGATGCCTGTTTCGGATCCACGTGATGACCTTGGAGATATTCCGAGAGAGGCAGGAGACAGCTTGGGTCTCTCCTTGGGGTTGGAAATTCTAGTAGCAGCCATTTATGAAATTTAATTTTGCCATGTTGACACTGGCACTGGTAAGCACCATTTTGGAATCCTTTCTGTAGCCTATTAACACCTGGGACTTTCTCTACCCACCAGTGGGCCCACAGCAGTGGTGCACTCCTGAGCATTGCAACTACCTATGCCAGAGGTATTCCCCACCCACCAGTGTACTCTCAGCAACTGCACAAGGAAGGCCCTTTCAGCTAGCAGGGCCTGGGGACAGCCCCACCTACCAGTAAACACATAGTAGTTAGCCCCAACACAATAGAGGGGCTTATGCAATCCACATAGGGGATACCCTTTGAACATCTAGCTCTGATGCTGAGAGGGGAGCATGCTGCTGGGCCCCCTAGGACATCTATATGACACCACTTTTCCAATATTGGGAGACATAACAAACCCATCTAATACATACAAATAGAGAATTAAGCAAAATGAAAAGATCACAGAGGAATATGTTCCAAATGAAAGAATAAGACAAAACCTCAGGAAAAGAACTAAACAAAACAGAGAAAAGCAACCTACCCAATAAAGAGTTCAGGATAATGATCATAAAGATACTCAGCAAGTTCAGGAGAAGAATGAATGAATGGTGAGTTTCAGCAAACTAGAAAATATAAAAAAGAACTAATCAGAGCTAAGAATACAGTAACAGAAATGAAAAATACACTAGAGGTAATCAAAAGTAAATTAGCTGATACAGAAAAAAACAGATCAGCAATGTGGAAGACAGAGTAGTTGAAATCACCCAAACTAAACAGAATAAAGAAAAAAAAACTTTAAGTCACAATAGTTAAGAGGCCTCTAGTACACTAATATCTAGTATACTAACATTATAAGCATCCCAGAAGAAGAAAAGAGAAAGGAGGAGAACTAATTTGAAGAAATAATAGCTGAAAATGTTCATAATATGGGAAAGGAAACAGATATTCAGGTGCAGAAAGTACAGAGAGTCCCAAACCAAATGAAATGATGAAACCAAAGAGGTCCACACCAAGACACACTATAAATGAAATAACAAAAAATAAAGATAAAGAGAGAGTCTTAAAAGCAGCAAGAGAATAAAAACAAGTTACTTACAAGGAACTCCTATAAGACTATCAGCTGATTTTTCAGCAGAATCTTTGTAGGCCAGAAAAGAGTGGCACAATATACTTAAAATGATGAAAAAGCAAAACCTATAATCAAGAATACTCTACCTGGCTAGGTTATCATTCTGAATTAAAGAAGAGATAAAGAGTTTTACAGAAAAGCAAAAGCTAAAAGTTTGTCACAACTAAATTGGTCTTACAAGATATGTTACAGGGACTTCTCCAAGCAGAAAAAAAAATCTATAATTATAAATCAGAAAATTATAAAAGAAAAAATCCCACTGGCAAAGGCAAACATACAGTAAAGGTAGTGAATCAACAAATTATAAAGTTAGTAGGAGGGTTAAAAGATGAAAGTAGTAGAACAATCTATATCCACAATAAGTAGTTAAGCAATATGCAAAATAAAAAGATGTAAAATATGATGTCAGAAACATAAACAGTATGTGAGAGGGTTAAAAATGTTGGGCTATTAGAATGCATTCGAACTTAAGAGGTAATCAACCTAAAATAAACATTTATATTGTTATATATGAACCTCATGGTACCATAAACCAGAAAACTACAATAGATATACAATTTAAAAAATGAAGAGAAATTAATCCAAACATAACACAAAAGAGAGTTATCAAATCACAAGGGAAGAGAGCAAGAGAAGACAGAAACATAGAAGAACTACAAAAACAACCAGAAAACAAAATGGAAATAAGTATGCATGTAATAATAATTGTTTTAAATGTAAATGGACCTAAATGCTCCAATCAAAAGACACTGAGGGACTCAATGGATTAGAAAAAAAAAAATCATATATATCGTGATTACAAGAGACTCACTTCAGGTCTAAAAACACACACAAGCAAAGTGAGAACATGGAAAAAAATTATTCCATGAAGATGTAAAGGGAAAGAAAACTGGGGTAGCAGTACTTATATCAGACAAAATAGATTTTAAAACAAAGATGGTAACAAGAGAAAAAGAAAGGCATTGCATAATAACAAAGTGATCAATCCAACATGAAGAAATAAAAGTTCTAAATATATATGCATCCAACATAGGGGTACCTAAATACATAAAACGAATGTTAACAAACATAAAGGGAGAAATTGACAGTAATACATTAATAGTAGGGGATTAACACACCACTTATAACAATGGAGAGATCATTAATAAAAAAATCAGTAAGGACACATTGGCCTTGATGGACACATGTTTTAAAAGATATATATATGTGTGTGTGTGTGTGTGTGTGTGTGTGTGTGTGTGTGTGTATATATATATATACATATATACACACACACATACATATATGTATGTATGTATATATAAAATGCTCCATTCAAAAATAGCAGAATACTCAGTCTTTTCAAGTGAACATGGAACATTCTCCAGGATAAACAACATGCTATACCACAAAACAAGTTTCAATAAATTTAAGAAGATTGATATCATATCAAACATCTTTTTTTCCACAATGGTACGAGACTAGAAATCAATTACAAGGAAATAAAACTGCAAAAAGCAAAAAAATGTGGCAGCTGAAAAATATACTACTAAACAACAAATGGGTTAGCATAGAAATCAAAGTGAAAATCAAAAAATATATAAATAAGTAGATAAACAATATTGATAAACCTTTAACCAGACTCATCAAGAGATAAAGACAGAGGGCCCAAATAAATAAAATAAGAAAAGAAAAAGGAGAACTTACAACTGATGGCACAGAAATGCAAACATTTATAAGTGATTTCTACAAACAATTATAGGCAATAAAATGGATAACCTAGAAGAAATGAATAAATAGCTAAATAAATACAAACAATTTTCCAAGACTAAATGAGGAAGAAATAGAAAATATGAAGAGACTGATTACCAGTAATAAAAATAAGTCAATAATCAAAACACTCCCAACAAACAAAAGTCCAGAATCAAATGGTTTCACAGATGAATTCTACCAAACATTTAGAGGAGAGTTAATACCCATTATTCTCAAACTACTCCAAAATATTGAAGAAGAAGGAATACTTCCAAACTCCTTCTACAAGGTCAGCATCACTCTGATACCAAACCAGACAAAGACACCACAAGCAAAAAAATTATAGGGAAACATTGCTGAACATACAAAGAGCCTCAAAAATATTAGAAAAACAAATTCAACAGTACATTAAAAGAATCATACAACATGATCAAGTGGGATTTAAGCCAGCAATGCAAGGATGGTTCAATATCTGCAAGTTAAGCAATGTGATACACCATATTAACAAAGTGAAGAATAAAAATCATATGATCATCTCAATAGACACACAAAAAATATTTGATAAAATTCAACATCCATTTCTGATAGAAACTCTCAACAGCATGGGTATAGAAGGAACATACCTCAAAATATTAAAGTCTATATATGATAAAATCACAGCCAGCATCATACTAAATGGTAAAAAGCAGAAATAATTTCCCCTATGATTAAGAACAAGACAAGGATGCCCATTCTCTCCACTTATATTCAACATAGTATTGGCAGTACTAGCCACAGAAAACAGACAAGAAAAAGAAATAAAAGAAATCTAAATTGGGAAGGAAGAAGTAAAGCTAGTAAAGCTCTCACTGTTTGCAGATGACATGATACTATATATATATATATATATATATATATATATATATATATATATATATACACATATAAAACCCTAAAGACTTCCACAAAAAAACAAAACAAGACTGTTAGACCTAATAGGTTAATTCCATAAAGTTGAAGGATACAAAATTACTATAAAGAAATCTGTTGTGTTTTCTGTACACTAAAAAAATACTTGGAAGGAGAAATTAAGAAAACAATCCCTTTTAAAATTTCATCAGAAAGAATACCTAAGGAAAAAAATCTAACCAAGGAGGTGAAAAACCTGTACCTGAAAACTATAAGATACTGAGGAAAGAAATTGAAGATGGCACAAACAAACGGAAAGATATACTGTACTCATGGATTGGAAGAATTAATACAGCTTAAATGGCCATACAACCCAGGCAATCTACAGATTTAATGCAATTCGTATTAAAATAACAATGGCATACTTCAGAGATCTAGAACAAAGAATGCTAAAATGTGTATGGAACCACAAAATAACCTGAATAGACAAAGCTATCTTGAGAAAAAAGAACAGAGCTGGAAGTACCACACTTTCTGACTATACTTCAAACTATAATACAAACCTACAGTAATCAAAACAGTATGGTGCTGACAAAAAACAGACACATAGGTCAATGGAACAGAACAGACAGACCAGAAAAAACCTAAGCACTTATATAAGTTAGTCTATGACAAAGGAGGTAAGAATATACAACTGGGAAATGACAGCATCTTCAATGAGTGGTGCTGTGAAAACTGGACAGCTACTTGCAGAAGAATAAATCTGTAACACTGTCTCATAACATACACAAGAATAAACATAAATTTGGTTAAAGACTTAAATTTAAAACCTGAAACCTAAAATTTCTAGATGAAAACATAGGCAATATGCTCTTTGACATAGTTCTTAGCAATATTTTGGGGGATCTGACTCCTCAGGCAAGGACAACAAAAGCATAAATAAACTCATGGGACTACATGAAAGTAAAAATCTTGTTTTTAGTGAAGGAAACCATCAACAAAGCAAAAAGACAGCCTACTGAATGGGAGAGAACTTTTGCAAATGATATATCTGATAAGGAGATAATATCTAAAATGTACAAAGAACTCATACAACTCAACATCAAAGAAATAAACAACACAATTAAAATTGGGCAGAGAACCTGAATACACATTTTTCCAAAGAAGACAAACAGGGGGCCAACACGCACATGAAAATGTTTGTGCTCAACATCACCAATCATCAGGGAAATGCAAATCAAACCACAATTACATGTTACCGCATACCTGTCAGAATGGCTATCATCAAAAAGAAAACAAATAACAAGTGTTGTTAAGGATGTAGAGAAAAAGGAACCCTCATGCACTGTTGGTAGGATTGTAAATTGGTGCAGCCACTATGGAAAACATTATGGAGATTCCTCAAAAATTAAAGATAAAACAACTAAATGATCCAGCAATTTCACTTTTGTGTATTTACCCAAAGAACACAAAAAACACTAATCAAAAAGATATATGCATCCCTATGTTCATTGCAGCATAATGTACAATAGCCAAGATATGGAATCAACCTAAGTGTTCATCCACAGATGAAAGGATAAAGAAGTTGTGGTATTTATATGCAACTGAATTTTACTCAGGTCATAAAATACATGAAATCTTGCCATTTGAGACAACATGGATGAATCTAGAAGGTATCATGCTTAGTGAAACAAGTCAGACAGAGACAGTCAATACTGTATGATATCACTTATATGTGGAATCTAAAAAAAACAAACAAATGAACAAACAAAATTAAAACAGACTCATAGATACAGAGAACAAAGGGGAAGTTGCCAGAGGGGTGGATGTGGTGGTTGGGAGATTAAGAAGTACAAACTTTCAGTTATAAAATAAATTTCATATGGATGTAATATACAAAATAAGGAATATGATCTATCATGTTGTAATAACTTTGTGTGGGGACAGATGGTTGCTAGACTTATTGCAGTGATCATTTTGCAATGTGGTTAAATGTCGAATCACTATGTTGTACACCTGAAACTAACATAATATTGTACATCAACTATATTTCAAATTTTAAAAAGTTTGGACCCCATTTACCAAAAAAAAAGCCTTAGTATGTTCTACAAGGCTGTATGTAATCCTCACCACCTTATCCCTTGACCACCACACAACAACACTCATGTTACCTTAATAATAAATAATTGCTTCTGCACATTAAGCTGTTCCCTATCTTTGTGCCATTGCTCATCATCTTCCTTCAGCCAAAAACACAGTTCTCTGATTATCTGGCTGTGTAAATTTTTTGTATCCTTAAAAACTCAATTCAATGATCAGCTTCACTGGAAAGTTTCCCAGGGCTATCTAGGGTCACAGTATGTGCTACTCCTCTGTGTTTCCCTAACACCCAGGACATACTCCTATCTTTGCACCAGTAATTATCTGCACATGTATCTCTTCTCTTCAGTGAGGACACAAGACTCATTTATTCACCTGGGTATCCCTGGGTAATATTTTAATGTAACTGTTCAACATAAATTTGTTAAAGTAATATTAAAAAATTACAGTAGACAATGTGCTGGCTCTCGTCCTGCAAATCATGTTGAGGTTTGTGAGAATATGCTGGGTCAATTGTTTTCTGAGGTTAGATTGAAGACATCATTTAGACATATCAAATATTCATACTGTTATTTTATTGTATTTGCAATTAACATATCCATTTCCAGAGTCACTGGGAAAATATGCTCTGTTTCTCTGTGTGGTGGTTGATTTATTGCACCCTGCACTGTTTCCTGGTTACCTCTGCTAATGCTTGATATTTCTACCTGTTATACAAGAATTCTTATGTAAGTTTCCAGGCATAAGCAGGAGGATCTAGGGTGGATTTAATCTAAATCTATTTAAATAGTAGTTTTAAACCACGGTTTAGATCACTTGTGACAAAATCTAGGCTCAATCATCCTTCCTCCACCTTGTGCCCACCTCACCTACTTTTTGATCAACTTTAATGCATGTGCTTCCAGATCCAGAGACACTAGGAGTTATATTTAGAAGACTGTAAATCATTTTTACACATCTAAAAAGGCAATGTTTAAACTTCATTTTAAGGTAATTAGCAAACCAAATTGTATCTGGTTTTTTTGGTTATCAGATCAAACACTCTAATGTTAACAGTCTTGTCTCATTCCAAATGTTTGCTATTTAACATAAACTAGATTATTCTGTTCTTGGTTATTCCCCATTTTATTAAGTGTTTGAGCAATTTCTGTGTTCTTTTATAATTATAGCAAATTTTGTCCAGGAGTAATTCTACCCCCAATCAATATTATTTCCATATGTTATCCAAATTTGACTTGACTAAGGTAATCAGTCTGTCAGGACTGAGTTTTTCCAGTGTTTCATTTCTATATGCCTCAAAAGTAGTTCATACCATTTTTTTTCTCTCAATAGACAAGAGAGGTCTTGCCTCCTTCTATACTTAACAACTTCATTTATACTCTCAGTTTCAACTATTCCTATCTCTCTACCTTATTCACAGCACCTGAATTGTTCACCTACATCCCACACCACCCAAGAGTTCCCACATGCATTCGAAGAGTCCAAATAGGCTTGATTCAGGTACCTTTCTTCCCTTCTTAATGAAACAAGAACATGCCATTTAAAATGAGAAATTTTATTTACTTTTTTACATAAATACAGATTGGGTGAGTTATTACTTCCAAGTGAGCATGAGCCAAATGCTGACTTGCATGTCCCAAATGTAAGCTTTTTGCTGCCTGTTTATCAGTGAATTAGAAATGAAATACATCTTCCTATTTTATCCTCATTTTCCAATTTGTCTGTTTAGCATATATTGTATCAAAGGGATCGTATGGGCAAAAAAAATCTTAAACCTATAGAAAGATAGTCTATTATGAGAAAGATCAATAACATATATTCATTGATATCCCTGTATGAATGAAACAGCCTTAGCCTTAAGATATGTAATAGATTCCTCAGTTGGACTGAATTTTTCAACTTCTCCTTATTCACAGCTTTGCCATATAACCTTTCGGTGCCTTCCACCTCCATGGTCAAATGTTCTTCACCACTACTTGACTTTGGGTTTGATTGTGTGACTTACTTTGGCCAATGGAATGTTAGCAAATATGATATAAGCAGAGACTTGAAAAGTGCTTACTCTTTTGAGCATACATCCTTCATCTTGGTCATCTCCATGAGAAACATAGGAACCCTCCTACACTGTTGGTGGGAATGTAAATTGGTACATTCTCACTATGGAGAACCGTATGGAGATTCCTTAAAAAAACTAAAAATAGACCTACCATATGATCCAACAATCTCACTCCTGGGCATATGCCTAGGTAAAACCATGATTTGAAAGGATACATGCACCCCAATGTTCATTGCAGTGCTGTATACAATAGAAAACACATGGAAGCAACCTAAATGTCCATCGACAGATGAATGGGTAAAGAAAATGTTATACATATATACAATGGAATATTGCTCAGCCATTAAAAAGGATGATATAATGCCATTTGTAGCAACATGGATAAACTTAGAGATTATCATACTAAGTGAAGTAAGTCAGGCAGAGAAAGACAATTATCATATGATATCACTTATATGCAGAATCTATTAAAAAATGATACAAATGAACTTATTTACAAAACAGAAACAGACTCACAGACTTAGAGAACAAACTTATGGTTATCAAAGGAGAAAGGTGGGGGTGTGATAAATTGGGAGTTTGGTATTTACATGTACACACTGCTATATTTAAAGTAGATAGCCAACAGGGACCTACTGTATAGCACAGGGAACTCTGCTCAATATTCTATAATAACCTAAATGGGAAAAGAATTTGAAAAAGAATAGATACATTTATGTGTATAGCTGAATCATTTTGTGTACACTTGAAACTAACACAACATTGTTAATCAACTATACTCCAATATAAAATAAAAATTAAAAAAAATAAAAAAGAAACATAAACACTAGGTGGCTCATTTGTTTAGAATTCACCAAGTCCAGATGCCCAGTTTACTCAGTGTTTCTAAAGTTAATCATTTACTGGGGTATATTTTAGTGCCATAATATTCATGAGAGACTTTGGTATGCAACCAGACTGTGTCTAATTTACTCACTCTATAAGATGAGCAAACTGCCAATCATTTCCTTTAATTCTGTTCTTCTACTTCTAAACTCCCTTTATTTTTATTTTTAATGCCAAACTTTATAGCATTTACATTATATTTCATAATTAATTATGTGTTCTGTGCTTTGTCTATATGTTTATTTTAAGCAATGAGAATCAATGAAGAATTTGTTTTGTTATGACTATGCTTACAAGATTTATTATGTAGTTAAATATTATATTATTATTGCATTACCTTTCTTATACATCCATTGCTTTTTCTGGAGTTTTAAATTACCTTTTTACTTATTTGTATTTAATACTGTGTTAATTTGAAGGGTTGAATTGATGAAAAGGGTTTGTATGAATCATAGATCTTATCCAACACCATATTTTGGTAATGATAAAAGGGTTATAGATGAGTGCCAGTCATGATCAAAACATTATTTTCCCATAAGAATCCTAAACCATCATATGCAAGCTTTGAAAAATATCCCTTTCTCCTGTATTAAGATTAGTTTTTATAGTAGCAGATACAACTTGAGCAACATAGACAGAAACATTGTCTATAAAAGAACAATTTCTGTTTCAATACGCCTACCTTTTATGCCCTATCAATTATTTAGCTATGTTCCATAATTTTAAAATTCCAGATATATCTACAATAAGCACTCCAGTCAAGCAAGGTGTATCCTGCTAGAAAGCTTTTACAGGAAAGGGGTATCCAGGTATCTTGGCTCTAGTAATGTCATTTACATCTTTCCAAGTATGACAGCTCAAGCCCATTAGCAGGTTTACAAGAAAATGTTGTCTTGGTCACTCATTTTGCCTAACCCAGTTGAGAAAGAATGAGTAAGAAGACTGCTGTTAACATTTTTCTTACAACATCCTTAAGATTTTTCAATTTCCAAAAGACCGTATCATGTCTCTAGTCTAATTTCTTTCAGTTCCCACTCTGTTCTCTTATCCCCTCCAATACCTCTGTTCAGAAGACTTCCATCGACTTTTCAAGTAACTTCCCAGGAAAGGTTGTAAGAAAGATCAATATCCTGAGTTTTTTCTTGAAACATATTTGTATATTATCACATTTGATTGATATTTTAGCCTGGATCCAGAATTCTAAGTTCAAAATGAGTTTTCCCCAGAATTTTAGAGGCTATATAAAGGTGTCCTTCAGCATATAGTGCAGCTAAAGAGAAATATGATATATGTTTAAGTCTTATACCTCTATGGGACACCTGTATGTTTGCAAAAGTGCAGGACTTGGGTTTTAGATGGAAGGGAGTAAACATGAGTTCATTACTCCACTCTTTATTGCTTCATTTGTGGACTATCACAAATGACTGTCATCAACTCTTTGCTTGTTATTTTAGAAACAATTTATTTCTAGAGTCATATCAATTGACTACAATTAATTGGATATTTCACTGGCATTCCAGTGTACAGAGGGTAAAGCTTTACAGAAAAAGCTCACTTGGGGAGATTGGGGGAAAAAAACTATACCATTTTTAACCACTTGGGTGTAATAAATAATGTGCTAAATGTTTTCCACCACTGTCATATAACCCTCACAGTAATCCTGAAGTTGGCTTATACTTTCATATACATTTTAATCTCTTATTTCAGAAAAGGAAACTAAGCTTAAATTTGTTATGAGGTCATGTAGATAATAGGCAGTTGAGGCAGAAATTAAACCCAGAACTACCTTGCCTAGTGTCCACCCACTAGATTACATCCTTCCTTTAACACATGGAATTAAGTGACCAACTTAAAATTCCTTCTAGTCTACAATTTTTTGCTAAGAACAACAATCTCTTAACTCTTGCCTGGATTACTTTCAGACATTCTTTTTCAGCCTGGAGAAATCATTTTTCTAAGGATAGTTGCTCAGGATCTGCTTCTGGTGGGCAGTAGATAATTTGTTGGTTCTTCATTCTAGCCAAATGAAGATGCTCATTTATTCAAATCCACATGGTAATGTCAACTTCATAATAAAAAAAGTTCACTTCAGTTTCTTCTTATAAATATTGATCATTCTAAGATTTTGACAATACAAGGCTAATAGCACTCAACAGAAGTGCTCCCTGCAAGTGTACTGAGCTAAAAATGGCAAAATATAAGTAACTGTAACACAGTTCGCTGAGGCCCGTTTCCCTGGCAGGATTGGCTTGCATTCCACAATACAAAGTTAACTGGAGAAAAGAAGCCAGGCAGTATTGGCTACACAACATGTGGATTTCCAGGAGGAGACATATAGAAATTTAGCTGGAATGAATCAGGGAAGATTTTCTGCACCAGCACTATATTAGATGCATGTTTTGACCAAGGACTGGATTTTGTGAAGTAATAAAGCCGTTATGACCCCAAGGAAGCAACATCCACTGTAGAGCTGTGAAGGTGTAGGTACAGCTGCCTACAATGAAATTCTAGCAGACCTGGTATGTTGAACCCAGGAGCAAACACACTCCAAGCTTTGAGGGGAAGGATTAGATTGTGCATGGGGCCATTCATGTGAGCAAGTTTTTCACATCATGGTAACTCAGTAATTGTCATTATCTGTAACAAACTACAAAATTAAAATCTAGACCATGGTTTATGGATTTTACTATTGATTACATGTTTTAATTCAACTTTGTGCTAAAAAGTGCCTGTACTGCAGATATTTTCAGAAATGATGCAAAGGGAGGATTGTGCCATCCAGAAATGATCCATGAAATGAGTAACCTAGGAACATTCAGGTTACAAAGGCATTAATTCAGGAACTGAATGTGTAAAATATCAAACCTTGTGCCTGGTGTAGAGTAATTCCACAACACATTTTATTTCCCTTTGACTCTAACTTGACTTTAAATTTTACATTTTTATTCTTTGTTCATTTCTCTGACTCAGACTATTGAGGTGTTATGAGGCAGCAATTTTTCCCTCAAAAGTTTCTGCTGAATAACATTATATCTAACTGTTTCCTCAGTCTCTCCCAATGGCAGAGCAAAAAGAAATAATCTAGATTAATGACAAGATTTCTCCAGCACTAAAAATATGATCATTAGGGGCTTCCCTGGTGGCGCAGTGGTTGAGAATCTGCCTGCCAATGCAGGGGACACGGGTTCGAGCCCTGGGCTGGGAAGATCCCACATGCCGCGGAGCAAATGGGCCAGTGAGCCACAATTACTGAGCCTGAGCGTCTGGAGCCTGTGCTCCACAAGAGAGGCTGCGATAGTGAGAGGCCCGCACACCGCGATGAGGAGTGGCCCCCGGTTGCCGCAACTAGAGAAAGCCCTCGCACAGAAACGAAGACCCAACACAGCCATAAATAAATAAAATTAAAAAAAAAAATACCTAGCATATATATTTAAAAAAATATATATATATGATCATTAATTGTGAGACACTAAGTTAGTGATCATCTATGTGTCACAGTTTCTTTAATGCAGGCATATTAGTTATCTATCGTTGCATTAAAAATTACCCCAAAACTTACTGGCTTAAAACAACACACATTCCTATAGGTCAAGAATCTGAGCATGATTTAACTGGGTCCTCAGCTTTAAAATACCTCACAATGCTGTAATAAAGATTCAACTGGGGCAGGATCTGCTTCCAAATTCATTTATATGGTTGCTGCAGAATTAAATTCCTTGTGGGTTTTTGGACTCACATCCTCAGTACCTTTCTGGCTATTAGGTGGAAGCTGAACTCAATGCCTCGCCATTTGAGACTCTCCCACATAGCAGCTTGTTCATCAAAGAATCTACAAGTAAAACTGAAGTCAGTCTTTTATAACCTAATTATGGTTATGCTATTCTTTAGAAGTCAAGCCAGTGAGTCTAGCCCTCACTAAAGGAAAAGGTATCATACAAATGCATGAATAGCAGTAGTTGGTGATCACCAGGGGTCATCTTTGAGGCTGACTGCTATAATGAGTAAAGCACCTGTAAGGGTCTCTGTAACATATTCAGTGTTCAATAAATGTTAGCAGTTATTACTGCTAATAATAATAATCATGTGTTTACATATTGCTTCCTTGTTGAACAAATTAAAAATTCAAATATTTTACATCATTCAAGTCTCCTCAACAATATTAGATATGTAGAATAGGTATTATCATGCCTATTTTATAATTTGGAAAATGTTAATTATTGGAAATTAATTGTGTGTTTGGATATACGGTCTTGCGTTTGAAAAAAAAATTTTCCAATGAAAAGAGAAGGAAGGCCCCCATATTGCCCAAGGATGGGCTTGTGGACTGGTACTCAGGACACCTGATGTTTCAGTTATCTATATCTGTGCAACAAACCAGTCTAGAACAGTGGTGGAAAACAAGGACTCATTTATTTTCCTTACAGATCTGGGATTTGACTAAGCTCAGCAGGGATTTCCTACTTTGAGTCTCTCAAGCATTGGCAGTCTGATGTTACCAGGGGCTGAGGTTATTATTCCCATGCTATAGAGCCCAGGCTGGGCAGTCTAAAACAGCTGGGGCTCAAACAGCTGAGGTATCTCTCTGTCTCTCTGTCGTCTTTCCCCGTGGGCTTTCCCTATGGATTCCTCAGGACAGTTGGGCTTCTTAAGTGTTTGTTGAAAGCTCCAAGAGTGACTATTCCGAGATAAATCAGCAGATGCTGCATGGCTTTTCTAACCTGACTTCAGATGTCACATGGCATCATTTTCACTGGCATCTATACTTTGGGACAGTCACAAAAAACAAGACCAAGTTCAAGGAGAGGGAACATAGAATCCACTTCTTCAAGGGAAGAATATTAAATAATGTTAAGGTTTAAGACCAGCACATCATGCTCGAGTAGGCTATTACTATAAAAAATTTAAAATGTCAACAATTCCCATCTTTCTTCTCTTTTCTGTATATCATCTTGGTTCCTTTTCCATATTTCTCTTCTTTACACTAACGTAGTTATACCTTTTAGAGATTTTTTTTAATATCCATTTTCATTCATTTCTCAAATTGTTTCTTGGCTCTAGCATCAGAATTGTCTAGTCACAGTGAAATGAGGAGAGTTTAAAGCATGAGAGACCATTAACTGAGGGCCATCATACCTTTGAGTCTCTATGCTTCTTTCATCATTTTCAGGCTTACATTTATTTCATCTTGCTCATCCTCATTACTCCTCTTTATCTCAAAGATCTAATGCATCAGTGAACCCATGGGAGGTCTTAAGCACACAGCATGTGTCTGTAACCAAGAGCTTACAAATTCATATTCAGGAGATTTTCAGAGCAAAGAAATGAGGAAAGAAAAAAATGAAAGCCACTTTCTATGTAATTACAGACAGCATCACATTCACTGTGGGCGCATTTGACTTCTGTAACTTGCCAAAGTACCTTAAGCAAAAGCAAAAATATGTCATTAAAGCAATATTTTTAAACTCATTACCAACCCTATTAAAGAGGAGTCACAGGATTTTCTTGAGGTATTAAAACTGTACCATGGGTATTAAACATAACATGTCTGTCTCAGTACAAGGAAGCAAATCACAGAGGATGGTGAAGATTCAGGAAGTCTTGATACTTGGCAGTCTAGGAAGTCTGTCATACTTTCAAGTTTCTTCATCTCTACCTCAAAATCTGCTCTGTTATCCTCTCCTCTCCACTTCTAAATATAACACAGAAATCCTGTATTAATTGCAAATGATCCTCAAAGCAAGCATATACACATGACTCAGTCAATGCCCTTCAGCCAAAGACAACCAGGAACACACCTGTAGTTGAATAAGTTGAGTATGCTGTAATGAGAAAAAGCATATCCCACGGGGCTTCTCAGTAAGAGAGTATTAGAAAAGAATGACATGATTCGGGATTGTGTGAGTTAGTTTTGAAGAGATTTAAAGGAAGCAAGGCTTTGCTCTGGCTTGTACGCTGTTATGAATTATGGTCAATTACATGACTGCTTATCATAATAACTCTTATCTAGAAGGAAGAAAGAATAGGCTGAGGCTAAAATTATAATTGGTAAAGAAGTAGCCGTCAATCATTAGCCAGAGAAGGGATGTGTTTGGTCATTTTATGATTTGGACAATGTCCACGCTTTGTGTGTGTGTTCAGACCTGATTACAACGTAGTCTGGTTTTGATCACAGAGTAGCCTTGTCTAGCGTTATGTTCACTGAAATTGTTTATATTCTACAGGTGAGCAGCAAAACACAGCTGACAGTACCAGGCTCTAACTGTCAGGAACTTCTTTCTTCCAACTTCAGGCAAGTTGCTCGATTTCATCTTCAGTTTTCTTCATGTAAAATAGGGTTATAAGAATAATAGTTGCTTAATACGAATATTGAAGGGATAATACCTGCTTAATAGACTCCCTCTCTCGGGAGAAAAAATGTGTGCGTGAGAGAGAGAGAGAGGTAGAGAGAGCGCTTATTTAGGTAGAGCTCAAAAAATTTCAACCTTATCCCCTTATTACTTTTTTAAATAAATCCTTCCCATTCTACATCTCAGTTTCCTAATCTTTATATTGGGCTGATAAATTTTCTCTTATTTTTTTGTCCTTGAAAATATATATTCCTTTCCTTTTACATTTATTTTTTCTTTTCCATAAATATTTTTTGTTTTGAAATAAAACACATATATAGAAAAGTACACAAAACACAAAAGTGAAGGTCAACACACTGTAAATGCATAATCCCCAGACTGAAATGAAGAAAAGAAAGAAGAAGAAGGAAAGCCTCCGCTGCCACCATGGCAACTCCTATGTTCCATCCCTGCCCCAATCATCTTCTCACTAAATGTATCCACCATCCAGAATTTTATGGTAATTATTTAATTTACATAAATTGTTTTTATAGCTCTATCTCTGTTACTATACTAGATGTGGGGTATGTTTAGTGGGTTTTGAATATCATAGCTGTTCTTAAAGGAAAAGGTCAAGTGTATTAGTAAGTTTCTTTGAGTGTGGATGTCAAAGAACCAGTAGGAAAATTGAGGAAGCACATCTGTAAATGTGATTCCAAAAAGTACCAGCACAAGATGAGGAAATGGGGTTCACTATCAGAATCTCTGGTAATTTTGCCTATTCCTTCAAGTTCCTAATACTTAGGTCTTCTAGTCTGTCTCATTATCTGCTACTGGGAAAAGTTCTTATATCATCATTTTCATTTCAGTACAAATGTGTATACTACAGGGTGAATGTAAATTGCTATTCCTTCTTTTTAAAATATTTGTATTTTAAATATTTACTCTTTTTATATTTCTGCTGTTGGAATTTTCGGAATCAGTACCCGGAAATGTTTCCTTGGCAACCCTAATATCATATGACACTGATCTATTTCTATATTACTTTTGAAAAAGGACACTCTTTGACTGATGGTGGGAAAGGCCTGCTCTGGAAGTAAGTAGACTTGAATCCCAGGCCCAGGTCTAACTGTATGATTTTGATGAAGTAATTCCAATGTGCTTGTCCCATCATTTGACTAAAGTCTGATAAGTATCACCTCAATTTTAAGGGCCTGGGAGCTAGTGATATAAGGTGCTAATCCTGCCTTCAAGGAGCCCTGAGTTAGTGAGGGAGACAAGTAATCAAGCTTCCAATTTAAGCACAGTATTATCTGTGATATGAAAGAAATGGTCAAAAAATGCCACAGGAAATCAAAATGAAGCCACTGGAGGATAAGGGGATTGGAAGTTAGATAAAGGTGATCAAAAGGTACAGACTTCCAGTTATAAAACAAATAAGTACTAGGGATATAATGTACAACATGGTAAAGATAATCAACTCTGCTGTATGTTATATATGAAAGTTAAGAGAGTAAACCCTAAGAGTTCTTATCACAAGGACATTTTTTTTCTTTTCTATTTCTTTAATGTCATATCTATATGAGATGATGAATTTTCTCTAAACCTATTTTGGTAATCATTTAATGAATGACGTAAGTCAAATCATTATGTTGTACATCTTAAACTTACACAGTGCTGTATGTCAATTATTATCTCAATAAAACTGGGAAAAAATGAAGCCACTGGACCCTAACTCAGAGATGAGAGAAGACTTCTTAAGGAAGATCAACTTTAAAGGGCCTGGAAGAATTAACCTGGTGAAGAAGGGGAGAGAAGAATTCAAGGCAGTGAAAATATAAGTAATGAAATAATGCATAACAAATTGTAAGTAGTTGATAATGTGGTTTTATCTGTAAACTGGAGATGGACTAGTGGTTTTATTTGTAAATTGAAGTTACAGAGTAATGGTGGCTAAAGAGAGAAATGTTCCTGTTACATTAATCTTTGGGTCATGAAAGCAATAGTGAGCTATTGAAGGGTATGTAATAGAGGAGTTTAGTAATAAACTTGGAAAATAAATTTTGCAGAGGCAGGGTGATTAATCCAGTTTTAGACATGTTCATTTTGATTAGTCTAATTAGAGATTTAATAAATATTTCCTGTTGGAAAGAAGGGGGAAGCAAGGAAGGAAGGAAGGAAGGAAGGAGGGAGGGAGGGAAGGAAGGGAGGGGCTGTCTAGGGCTCTGGATCTTGACTTTGAACTATCTAATTAGATGATGTTAGTATATAGACATTGCTTGAAGTCATGAAAATAAGCATTATTTAGAAAGTAAGAAGAGGAGTATCAGACTTCCCTTATCAGATGTGAAGGCATTGCTGGGGATATTGTAAACCTCTGCAGCATTGTCCTTAGTCCTAATTTGAAAATAGGACTACAGTATCTGAAGTACTGAGTTTGAATACCAAAACCTGAGGTATATTATCCTACAGAATTGCTAAGTCCATTGTGTGGCTAATGTCTAAACCTCTTATAGGGGTTCCCAAGAGGTATGAGTAAGAATGCCAATTGCAGTAGTGTTTCTAATTTCAAAATATTAGAGGAAAAAAATCTTTATGTCTATCAATAGGACAAAGATAAGCAGGTGCATTTTAATATAATTATCAAAGGATAGTCAATAAAATGAATACATTAGTTACATGTATTAACATAAAAATGCCAAAAACAGTGATGGTACGCGTAATATGTCTTGTAAGATGCCAATTTATAATATGAAAACATAGAGAACTGTATAATATATTTTATATTGATATCTAAATCTTGATATCTATAATAAAAACATGATAGAAAAATAAACTCCAAAATCATGATAGAATTATTTTCTGAATGGAGAGGGAGGAAGCATGAAAGTTTCAACTGTACTGTAACATTTTAGTTCCTTTTTTTAAAATATTGATTTAATAAGTCAAAATGTTAACATTCAATACTGATAAACATTCATCATATTGTTTTGCAGGTTTCAAGCTTTATATATTATGCACAATATATTATTCTCCAACTTACTATATTCACTCACTGTTTTGTTTTTGAGATTTATCTGTGTAGGAGTTGTATTATTCCCTGTTCTCTCCAGTATGTTTAAAATATTTCATAAAAATACTTTTAAGAGAGCAAGGAGAGGGGATGAATAAAGAAATACACAATAACTAAAAAGAATGTGAACCTGGAAAAATTATCTGAGACTTGGTTCTGAGTTTGGTGTAGTTAATTTTATAATAGCCCCAGCCTCTGGTGAGTTTCTACCAGGAACAAATCAGCAGGCTGACTGTGCAGATACCATCCCACGCATACCACCCCTCCAGTCATTCCTCTCTAAAGCTAAGTGGGTCTAGGTACTCTGGAACATTTCTGATGTGGAAAATGGTTTTTTGCAATTATCCTTCAGTTGATCACCTTCACCTTGGACTTGGAAAGGCAGTAGCCCCACCAGGAGTCCCTCACTTTCTCTATAACCTATAATCTATTTTTGACTTCTAATATCACAACATACTATAAGAGAGGGATTGAAAAGCTAGGCTTTAATCATCTGTAACAGAAGGCAGGGGGAGATGTTAATAATTCTTATTGATGGGGGAAATTAAGGCCAGGGAGCCAAAGTGTTGATAATCAATGTCACAATAAGTGTCCAAAGAATGGGTGCTACACACTTATATATAGATTAGTACTAAGAATATGTCTGCAGTAGAATCAGAACTTTGCTTTCATTCATCTGCTTATTTCTGTGGTCTGGTAGACATAGTCCATACACTGCTCTATGGTATGATAAAAGATATCTTTGAGGTATCTTTGAGTTACCTATACTTCCTCCAGGTACTAGCCTGCTTGGAAGTTATTAGTAATGCTGCGAATTGTAAGCAAATATCAAGGTTAGAACCCATAGATGCTCTGAAATAGGTTGTTCCAGACAAAAGGAAAGTAATAAGTTGTTTTAGGCAAAATCAACTATGGTGAAGCGGGTAGACAAATCACGTTGTTAGTAGTTGGTATAAAAGTCTGTACACATGTACAAAGTTGAAGAGGTTTTAAAACTAACATCTGAATGGCATGTTTCAGGGACCATTTAATTTTGGGTTTTGGACACCAAATTTGTTGAATATTTACAATAGACATTGAATAGCTCCATTTAAAACTGCGATGAAAACTTAGGGCCACAGATTCATGCCCTTAGGGGAAAATAATGCTATTGATATAGAGCAGTGGAACTCAACTGGGAGTGATTTTTCCTCTGAAATGCTCCCAGGGGATATTTGGCAATTTAGCAATGGAAACATTTTTGGTTGCCACATATTTGGGGATGAAGGAGTGCTATTGCCATCTTGTGACTGGAAGTCAAGGATGATGATAAACATCCTACAATGCACAAAACATCCATGACCACACCCACACCCCCACACACACCCCAAACGGTCATCTGATCTAAAATTTCAATAGTGCCAGGACTGAGAAACCATAATGTAAAACATAATGGTGGCTAGAGCAAAGTAGGGCTTGTGCAAATCTTAACGCTTCTATCACCACAAGGTTGTTATCTTTATTGTAAAATAGCCATAAGTCAAAATAGAAACCTTATGTGAATACTTTCCCTTGGATCCCTAAGGTGGTCCTTTCCTTGGACAAAGTTGTCATATGATGCCAACATACTGAAGTATGCCATATCAATCATGGAACCATCATGAGACCCTTTTCAAGGACTTAAACTAGACTATGGTTAGAGGCATCATGGCCTTGAGTGAGGACATCCATAACCTAAGTATAGTTCAATTGCCCATCCTTTAGACCAGATCATCTCAGCCTTCATTGTCATAGAGGGTGGCTTTGATGAACCTGAGTCTTGGCTTCTTCAAAATGTCTAAGCATGTCAGTGCCTGCCTACTGCCTATTTCAGGTAATTTCTCTTAGTTGAAGTTAAGAATTAGATTCGCTGTCTGAAGACACCCTGCCCACTTTTTTCACTTTCTAGGCTATGATATCTAAGTTATGACACACTCAAACAACTCTAAGATTGTCCCACAATTCACCCGGTGTGGGGTGTAATTTGGCATCAGTCTCAGGTGTTACACATGGGTACTATTGCCCTCATTAACATGTCCCAAAAGCAACACTAATGGTCAGCAGATCCTGTTTCCAAAGTAGTTAGCTTTTTCTGGGGTCAGCTTTCTGGAAGTGCTGACATGGAGATGGAGGTCATTTAACCAAGTATTTTCCCAAGCCATGGCCTCCCACAATAGAGGGATAACTGAGTTGTTTCACTTTTCGTAAAGACAGAGGTAAGATAAACAGAATCTGAATTACTGGAAGAGTACAACCATGTTAAGGAACAAGATGAATCCTCTAGCTTTATTATCACAGTTACCTAAGTAGTTTGTCCAAAGAAATGCAAGATGAGCTGTCGGCAGTGCCCAGAGAAATCTAAGAACTATTAGACGTTTTTCACTGAAATTGAGTTTTGTACAAATTTTAACACTTATTTGAAGAATCCAGATGACATAAATATTAAAAGGATTCAACAATTTTTTTAAAGTTTATGTTGATCTCACAGTTTGCATAAAGGTGACACTAACAAAAATATTTAGACCTTCCACAACTAGTAACCTTCTGAGGACAGAATCTAATTATGCATTAATGTAAGCCTGACAACATATAATCTTTGGAAGACAGCTTTGTTGATGGATATGCCATGTTTCAGGATGATGGGAAAACGAGACAAATCAAGTGGGGAAAACACACATTTCTCCTCCAAAATAGACAAGGTTGTAGGTGCTCAAATGCCCACCCCTGTAATACCTTTTCACACAACTGAACTAGTACAGAAGGTCAGAGATGTGCATGAAAAGGAGCAGTCCTCTTAAGTAGTAACTAAACAGACGTCTTTTGTTTAGTTAGGAGGAGAAGCAAATAATGAAACCCAGTTAGCAGACTGGGTCAAGATTTTGTGGAACACGTTATTTTTGCATTCATAAAGAAAGAGCATGCACTTGGAGCAAACGTGCAACTCACAAACTGTATCAGTCACAAGATTACTTCAGTGAAGTAGGTCACTTCTTCTGCCTCCAAACTTGCAAATATCTTCTACTGCATTTTGGTATATTTGCTTAACAGATATTTAGCACTCTCTATATATTGGGCACTGGACCTAGCACTGTACATACATTTTATTTATTTGTTTGTTTGTTTGTCTGTCTCATTCTTAATCTATACTTTACTTTTATTGAAATATAGTTGGCATACAATATTATTTAATTTCAGTTGTACTATATATAGATATAACATTTGCATACATTATGAAGTAATCACAAGTCTAGTAACCATCTGTACACAATATAAAGTTATTATAATATCATTGACCATATTCCTTATGATGTACATTACTTCCATGAGATTTATTTATTTTATAATTGAACATTTGTACCTCTCAACCCCCTTAACATATTCCCACAGCCCTCCCCCTGGCAATCACCTTCTTCTACTCTGTATCTATGACTGTGTTTTCCCTTTTCGTTTTCATTTTTTTGTTGTTGTTTTATTTTTAAGATTCCACATATAAAGGAGATAATATGGTATTTGTCTCTCTCATCTGACTTATTTCACTTAGCATGATATCCTCTATATCTATCCAGATTTCTACATATGGCAAGATTTCCATTCATCATCTGTAGATGAACTCTCAATTTCTTTCTGTATCTTGGCTATTGTAAATAATGCTGCTACAGACATTAGGGGCATATATCTTTTAGAATTAGTGTTTTTATTTTCTTTGGGTAAATACTCAGAAGTGAAATTGCTGGGTCATTTTTAATTTTTTGAGAAACCACCATAATGATTTCAATAGTGGTTGAAGAAGTTTACAGTCTGACCAACTGTGCACAGGTGTTCCCTTTTCTCCACATCCTACCAACAGTTATTTGGTGTCTCTTTGATGATAGCCATACTGACAGAAGTGAGGTGATATTTAATTGTGCTTTTTATTTGCATTTTCCTGATGATTAGTGTTGTTGAGCTCTTTTCATGTGTCTGTTATCCATCCGTGTGTCTTATTTGGAAAGATATCTATTCAGTTTCTCTGCCAATTTTTATTCAAGTTGTTTATTTTTTGGATGTTGAGTTATATGAGTATTTGTATATTTTGGATATTAACCCCTTATTGGGTACATCATTTGCAAATATCTTCTCCCATTCAGTAGGCTGCCTTTTCATTTTGTTAATTGTTTCCTTCACTGTGCAAAAGTTTTTAGTTTGATGTAGTCCCATTTGTTTATTTTTGTTTTTGTTTCCCTTGCCTGAGGAGACATATCCAAAAAATATTGCTAGGACCAATGTTAAAGAGCGTACTACCTCTGTTTTCTTCAAGGAGTTTTATGGTTTGGGGTCTTACATTTAAGTCTTTAATTCAATTCGTGTTTCTTTATTGTTAATTTTGCAGGTGAGAAAAGCTTCTAACTTTATTATTGTGCACATAGCTCTCCAGTTTTCACAACACCATTTAATGAAGAGGCTTTATTTTCCCAATGTATATTCTTGCCTTCTTTGTTGTAGATTAATTGACTATGTAAATGTGAGTTCATTTGGGGGTTCTCTAATCTGCTCTATTAAGCTATGTGTCTGCTTTTTTGCCATTACCATACTGTTGTGATTACTATAGTTTTGTAGTATAGTTTGAAATCAAAAAGTGTGATCCTTCAAGTTTTGTTCTTCTTTATCAAGGCTGCTAACAATTTTATTCTTTCTGATTTGAATGTAAATGGAATTGTTTCTTTAATTTATCTTTCTGATATTCATTATTAGTGTACAGAAATGCAACAGATTTTTGTATATTAATTTTGTATTCTGCAGTTTTACCCAATTAATTGATGAGTTGTTGTAGTTTTCTGGTGGCATCTTTAGGATTTTCTATGTATTGTATCATGTTATCCACAGGTAGTGACAGCTTTACTTCTTCCTTTCCAATTTGGATTCATTTTATTTCTCTTTCCTGTCTAATTGTTATGGCTAGTAATTCCAATACTGTGTTGAATAAAAGTGACAAGAGTAGGCATCCTTGTCTCGTTCCTGACCTTACAGGAAATGTTTTCAGCTTTTACCATTGAGTATAATGTTAGCTGTGGTCTTACCATACATAGTGTTTACCACCTTGAGGTATGTTCTCTCTATGTCCACTTTCTGGATAGTTTTTATCATAAGTGGATGTTAAATTCTGTCAAAAGTTTTTTTTTTTTTTTTTTCATCTATTGGGATGATTGTATAATTTATTTTATTCTTCAATTTGTTAATATCATGTATCATATTGATTGATTTACAGATATTGAACCATTCTTGCATCTGTGGGATAAATCCCACTTGGTCATGGTGTATAATACTTTTAATGTACTGTTGGATTCAGTTTGCTAATAATTTGTTGAAGATTTTTGCATCTATGTTCATCAGTGACATTGAGCTATTGGCCTATAATTTCCTTTTTGTGTTATATCTTTGTCTTGATTTTTGATCAGGGTGGTTCTGTCCCACAGAATGAGTTTGGAAGCAAATTCCTTCCTCTGCAATTTTTGAAAAAGTTGGAGAAAGATAGATATTAACTCTAAGTATTTGATAGAATTCAACTGTGAAGCCATCTGGTTCTGGACTTTTGTTTGGGGAGAGTTTTTTATTACTATCATTATTATTATTGTTTCAATTCAATTATGCTTAATTGGCCTGTTCATATTTTCTATTACCCTCTGGTTCAGTCTTGGCATAGTTGTCTGTAGTAATCTCTTATAACCCTTTATATTTCTGTGGTGTTGGTCATAACTTCTCCTTTTGCATTTCTGATTTTATTGATTTGAACCTCTCTTTTTTCTTTCATGATTCTGGCTAAAAGTTTATCAATTTTGTTTATCTTTTCAAAAAACTAGCTCTTAGTTTTATTGATATTTTCTATTGTTTTTTGAGTTTCTATTTTATTTGTTTCTGCCCTGATCTTTATGATTTCTTTCCATCTACTAACTTTGGGTTTTGTTTGTTCTCGTTTTTCTAGGTCATTTAAGTGTCAGGTTACATTGTTTATTTGAGCTTTTTCTTGTTTCCTGAGGTAAGCTTGTGTTGTTATCTACTTCCCTCTTAGAACTATTTTTGCTGCATCCTATAAGTTTTGGATAGTTGTATTTCCATTTTCATTTGTCTTCAGGCATTTTTTGATATCCTCTTTGATTTCATCAGTGACCCATTAGTTGTATAGCTGTTTAGATGCCAAAAGTTTGTGGGTTTTGTAGGGTTTTGGTTTTTTTTTTTTTTTTTTTTTTTTCTAGTTGATTTCTAGTCGCCTACCTTTGTGGTCAGAAAAGATGCTTGATATGATTTTAGGCTTCTTAAATGTATTGAAACTTGTGTTGTGACCTAGCATGTGATCTATCCTGGAGAATTTTACAAGTGCATTGGAAAAGATTCTGCTGCTTTTGTATGGAATGTTCTATATATATCTACTGTGTTCATCTGGTATAATGTATCCATAAGGCCTGTGTTTCCTTATTGATTTTCTGTCTAGGTGATCTGTTTTTAGATGTAAGTTTGGTGATAATGTCCCCTATTATTATTGCATTACTGTCAATTACTTCCTTTAATATTGTTAATATTTTCTTCATGTATTTAGGTACTCCTATGTTGGATGCATATATATTTACAATTTTATGTCTTTTTGTTGAATTGATGACTTTATCATTATGTAATGTCCTTCTTCGTATCTTGTTACAGTCTTTGTTTTAAAGTCTATTTTGGCTGATATATGTAGTGCTACCCAATCTTTCATTTCCTTTTTATTTGCATGGAATACCTTTTTCCATCCCCTCACTTTCAGTCTATGTGTTTATCTGAAATGAATCTCTTATAGGAAGCATATATATGGGTATTGCCTTCATTCAGCCACTCTATGGCTTTGGATTTGAGCATTAATTCTATTTCTATTTAAAGTAATTATTTATAGGCATGTGCGTATTGCCATCTTACTAATTGTTTTGTAGTTGTTTCTGTAGTTCTTTGTTGTTCTCTTCTTATTTTTTTGCTCTCTTCCCTTGTAATATGATGACTATATTTAGTGTTATATTTGGATTCCTTTGTCTTTTTTGTGGGTATCTAGTATAGGTGTTTGGTTTGTGGGTTCCATGAGGTTTATACATAACTAGATAGATAGGTAGATAGATAGATAGATAGATAGATAGATAGATAGATAGATAGATAGGGATATGATCATTTTAATATGATGATCTCTTAACTTTGAACTACCTTATATTTTTATTTCTTCCCCTCAGTTTAGTGTTTCTGACACCATATTTTACATCTTTTTGTTTTTTGTATCCCTTAACTATTTATTATAGCTATAGATGTTTTTACTACTTTTGTCTTTTAATCTTCCTACTAGCTTTATAAGTGATTAATCTACTACTTTTACTGTATGTTTGCCTTTACCAATGAGATTTTTCCCCTTATAATATTTATATTTCACTTGTGTCCTTTTATTTTCTTTTTAGAGAAGTCAACATTTCTTGAAAATTTGGTATAGTACTGCTGGACTCTTTGAGCTCTTGTCCACAAAACCCTTATATCTCCTTCAAATTTGAATGGTAACCTTGACAGGTAAAACATTTTTGGTTTTAGGTTTTTCATTTCATGTCACTTTTTTCTGTATTGCAAATTTTCTGCTGAAAAGTTAGTTGACAGTTATATACAAGTTCCCATGTATGTAATTAGTTGTTTTTCTTTTGTTTCTTTTAAGATTCTCTCTTAATCTCTATTTTTGCCACTTTACTTGTAATGTGTCTTTGTGTGGACTTTTTTAATTTCATCTTGCTTGGGACTCTCTCCTTTCTAAACCTGGATGTCTCTTTCCTTTCCTTTCCTGTGTTAGGGAAGTTTTTAGCTATTATTTATTTAAATAATTTTTCTGTCCCTTTCTCTCCTCCTTCTGGGAACCCTAAAATGCAAATGTCAGTAGTATGCTTGATGTTTTTCCAGAGGTGCCCTAAACTATCCTTATTTTTTTTTAATTATTTTTTCTTTTTTCTGTTCAGCTGGATTGATTCACTATTCATCTCTCAGATTACTGGTCCATTCCTCTGTATCATCTAATCTACTACTTATTTCTTCTAGTGTATTTTTTAGTTCAGTTTTTGTATTCTTTAGCTCTGTTTTGTTCTTCTTTATATTTTCTAACACTTTTTTTGAAATTCTCACTATTTTCATCCATTCTTCTCCTGAGTTAAGTGAGCATTTATGATCATTACCTTGAGATCTTTAATATATAGATTGCTTCCGTCCACTTTGTTTAGTTCTTTTTCTGACGTTTTGTCTTATTCCAATGTTTGGAATATATTCCTATGTCTCCTCATTTTGCCTAATTATCCATATTTATTTCTAACTACTAGGTAGCTCAGTTTTATTTTTCTACCTTGGAGAAGTAGGCTTATGTAGGAGAAGTCCTATGGGCTCCAGTAGCATGCTCTCCTCTGGTCATCAGAGGTATATGCTCTAGGAGTGCACCCTATGTGTGCTGCATGTACCCTTCTGTTTTGTCAGGGCCAACTACAGTGGGGATCCTTGTAGGTAAGGCTGGCCCCCATCCAGTTGGCTGCAAGGCCATGCCTTAAGCACTGGCTGTGAGTAAGCTGGATAAAGTAAGGTCTGAAGGGCTGGGTAAGTTTCCTTCATGGTTGGCTTCTCCCTGAGATCACACAGGGATGTTGCTGGCCCACTGGTGGTGAACATGCCTGTCTGTGGGGCTGTAGGGAGGCTCAGGGCTAGTGGCAGCATGCTGGAGGATGGGTTCAAATCCTTGTGTGGCTCTCTCCACAGCGTTTGGGGGCTTGGGGCTTGTGCTATCCTGCTGATGGATAAGTCCATTCCCTACACATCTGTCCATATGCTAGCTCACTGTTGGGTGAATAGGTTCCCAGCACTAATCAATAGAGGGAGGATTCCAAAATGGCACTTGCCAGCACTGGTGTTATCATTTTACAATGAGCTTCCCAAAATACCTGCCATCAACATCCTTGCATGCATCCTCTTTTTAATTCTCGAAACAATTCCATCAAATAAGTTGTAATAAAGTTCCAAATTAACCTATTAGGAAATGAAGCTCATAGCATTTATTTAATCTGCTGAAATTCACCCAGTTCATAAATGGTAGCATAGGGAGTCAAATACAAGAAGGGTGACTCTAGAGTCCATGCTCTTAATCTCTATGTTGTTCTTTCTATATACAAAAAGAGAAGGCTTAGCAGAGAAGGCCTTGTTAATTCCTACACACAGAAAAGACTCTTACCCTGTGGTTCTTAAACTATTGCTTAAGGGATCCAGAGATCTCCGAGACCTTTCAGATAATCTGTCAGGTCAAAATAATGCATACAGGAGAAACCAATGAATTTTAATGTAAAAGTATGAAAAGCTCATTTATAGTGTTTCACTTCTATTTTGCAAATAATCTCTAAGAAACTATCATTTTTGAATCTTCATGTAATATTAAAGAATATTTACAATTATCTAAAAGTCTGTTAAAATATTTAGTCAGTCACAAGCTGAATACAAAAGCAGATATTAAAATTTTAATTTTGTTTTTTTAATTAAGCCACATATGTCCGACACACTTTAATGTGTATTTATGTCTCTATATAATCCCCTACTTTTTGGTATCTGTAACTTTCTTCTAGCCAATATAATATGGCAATGGTGATAGGATATTACTCCCATGATTCTATTTCATTATATACAACTTTTTCTTAGCAGACTGGGAAGAGAGAGGCTCCCTTGATGGCTTTGATGAAATAAGCTGCCATATTTTAAAAGAACCATATGGCAAGGAATTGCTATTGAGCTCTAAAAGCTTAGTGGCCCAGAGCCAACTGCCTACAAGAAAACAGGACTTCAGTCTTATAACTGCAAGGAAATGAATTTTGCCAACAACCCAAGTGTTCTTTCCCAATTGAGTCTCCAGTTGGGAACATAGCCCAGCAAAACCTTGATTGCAGTGCTGTGAGACCCTAAGCAGAGGACCCAGTTGTGGACACCACATCCACAGCAATTGTGAAATAACAGATGTTTATCATTTTAATCATCTGAGTTTGTAGTAATTTGTTATGCTGCATATGAAACTAATTCACCACACATTAAAGAGATTTGTAAAAATATATTTTTCATATTAACATGTAATGAATTCATTATTCTTACTCTTAAATGAAAAAGTAAAATTTTAAAACACCATGGCTTTAATTTCTAACACAGTAAATATCAATAAATATAACATAAACAAAAAATATTTGTGAATCTTTATTGACTTAAGAGTTTTAAAGTATCCTTTGGCTAAGAATGTTAAGAACCACTGCTCTATTCTAACTTGTTAATTTCACTCTCCAACATTTTCTCCCTTCCTAGCACAAACACACTCTAGCCATAAAGTAGCTTCTCTATTTTCCTAGTATGCTGAGTATTTTTAAGTTTCTTTATCATTGCCAAAACGAAATCAGTACTTCTCTTCCTATCTTTGCCTAGTGAAATCCTGGTCATCATTCAATGCCAAGTTCACACTACCTCTCATCCTGGGCTCAGAAAGCTGAATAATATAGCGGTTAAGTGCACAAGTACCTGAATTGCTACCTACTACCAGCCATGTGACCTTTCACAAAGTATATAATTTCTTGCAGTTTCAGCTCTGTATTGTGGCAAGAAGATGTAACTCAATAGGGAACTGTAAACATTTGATAAAGGGGAAGGTAATTAGGTTGTAAAAATAATTAAATCAAGTAAATAAATCTACATTAATTAAAAGAGATAATTGTTTTTTTAGAACCTACTATTTACCAGAAAGAAAGAACTTTACATGGCTTATTTTATTTGATCCTCATGAAATTCAACTACAATTATACTCATTTCACATATGAAAATACCAAGATTTAGAGAGTTGAAGTATTGCGTAGGCCAAAAGTTTTGTTCGTTTTTTTCTGTAAGATGGCTCTAGTAGCACTTAGTTGTCTTTAACTTCATTCAAAACAATTTTGTTAGATTGTATGTGACAGTTGTCATATCAGCATGCATTAAAAAAATACTTATCAAAATTGGTGAATTTTTGCATAGCCATTTTAGCATTGAAGATGGAAGGAAAAAAGCATCATTTTTGGCATATTATGCTTTATTGTTTCAAGAAAGGTTAAAATGCAACTGCAACACACAAAATGTGCAGTGTATGGAGAAGGTGCTGTGACTGATCAAATGTGTCAAAAGTGGTTTACAAAGTTTCGTGCTGGAGATTTCTTGCTGGACAACGCTCCACAATTGGGTAGACCAGTTGAAGTTGATAGCAGTTAAATTGTAACAATACTTGAGAACAATGAATGTTATGCCATATGGGAGATAGCTGACAAACTCAAAATATTCAAAGCAAGTGTTGAAAATCATTTGCACCAACTTGGTTATGTGAATTGCTTTGATGTTTGGGTTCCACATAAGTCAGGAGAAAAAAACTTTCTTGACCATATTTCCGCATGTGATTCTCTACTGAAACGTAACGAAAACATTCCATTTTTAAAACAAAGTGTGATGGACGATGAAAAGTGTATGCTGTACAACAATGTGGAATGGAAGAGATCATGAGGCAAGTGAAATGAACCACCAACAAGCACACCAAAGACCAGTCTTCATCCAAAGAAGGTGATGTTGTGTATATGGTGGGATTGGAAGGGAGTCCTCTATTATGAGCTCCTTTTGGAAAAGCAAACAATTGATTCCAACAAGTACTGCTTCTAATTAGACCAACTGAAAGTGGCAGTCGATGAAAGGCATCCAGAATTAGTCAATAGAAAATGCATAATCTTCCATCAGGATAATGCAAGACCGCATGTTTCTTTGATGACCTGGCAAAAACTGGTACAGCTTGGCTGGGAAGTTCTGATTCATCTGCCATATTCACCAGACATTGCATCTTGCGATTTCTATTTATTTTAGTCTACAAAATTCTTTTAATGGAAAAAATTTCAATTTCCTGGAAGACTGTAAAAGGCACCTAGAACAGTTCTTTGCTCAAAAAGATAAAAAAATTTGGGAAGATGGAATTATGAAGTTGCCTGAAAAATGGCAGAAGGTTGTGGAACAAAAGGGTGAATACATTGTTCAATAACGTTCTTGGTGAAAATGAAAAATGTGCCTTTTATTTTTACTTAAAAAACCGAAGGCACTTTTTGGCCTACCCAATATCTGGCATAGACCTCACAGCTAGTGCTCTGACCTCAGACCCAAGCTCTTGACTGCAGTGGCCCCTAATGTAGACTGCACTTTTTATAGACTCCTATCATAACACTTACTTCATTACCTTCTGCTTTTTTTTTTTTTTTTTACTTTTGTTTGCTTTGCTTCTCCACTTAAATCAATAAATCCTGAACTACTCTCTTTGAGCAGAATATGTCTTCTTCAGCCTTTTAACCTCAGTGCCAATCACATATCCCTCTTTATTTCCTTCATGGCATGTAGTATACACTAATTATTGTATTTGGTTCTGTTTTATTTTTTGTCTCCAGGGACAGAAACTTTGGCTCTTTTTTTCCACTATATTTCCTTAATATCTAAAGTACTTGCCAACATAAATTAGGCATTTGGAAAAAATTGTAGAATTAGTAACTAAGCCTAATGCTTAAAAAGTAAGACATTGATTCCTGTAAGGTGTCACTCTATTAAATCGATCCATCACAAATATAAACAATCCAGGCTTTCACCATCTCCCACATTATGTGTCATTATCCAAGCACATATTTCCATATCCTTTCTCCAAATTTAGAATGCCATTCCTTCCTTTTTCTAACTAACACAACTCTTACACATATTTTGAGACCCAAATTAAAACGAAACTCTACTTGAATCTGTTTCTTAAGCATTCCAGCTTACAATGACCTGTTCCATTGATAACCATCCATGCCAGTTATGTATTTATTAAACATAAAATTTCCTGAGCATTTACTCAGTTCTAGACACTAAGTCTCAGGATGGAATGTGGAATAAGAAAAAAGGCTTTTTCAGTTTCTGTACAGCAAAGAAAACAATCAACAAAATGAAAAGACAATCTATGGAATGGGAGAAAATATTTGCAAAGAATATATCTGATAAGGAGTTAATATCTAAAATATATAAGGAACTCGTGCACCTCAATAGCAAATAAAGCTCAAATAATCCAATTTAAAAATAGGCAGAGGGTCTGCATAAACATTTTTCCATAAAAGACATAGACATGGACAAGAGGTATGTAAACAGTTGTTCAACATCACTAACCATCAGGCAAATGCAAACTAAAATGAGATATCACCTCATATCTTTTAGGATGGCTATTATCAAAAAGACAGAGATAAGTGTTGGTGATGATGTAGGAAAAATGGGAACCCTTGTACAGAAAAATAGAAAAACTTTAGCCAGACCATGAAGAAAAAAAGAAAATTCAAATGAATAAAATCAGGAATTGAAGAGAAGATATTACAACTGATACCATACAAATACAAAGGATCTTAGGATATTTATATGCCAGAAATTGGAAAACCCAGAATAAATGGATAAATTCATAGGAACGTACTAACTACCAATACTGAGTCATGAAGAAACAGAAAAACTAACAGACCAATAATGAGTAAGGAGGTAGAATCAGTAATCTAAGAAAAGCCCAGAACCAGCTGATTTAATAGATACATTTTACCAAACATTTAAAGAATAATTAATGCCAGTTCTTCTCAAACTCTTCCAAAAAAATTGAAAGAGAGGGAATACTCAACAACTCATTTTAAAAAGCCAGTGTTACTCTGATACCAAAGCAAGATATATAATAACACTACAAGAAAAGAAAAATATAGGCCAGTATCCCTGAAGAATATAGATGTATGAATTCTCAACAAAATAGTACAAACTGAATTCAACAGTACATAAAAAGGATCACACAGCATGATCAAGTAGGATTTATTCCAGGGATGCAAAGATGATTCAACATCCACAAATAAAGAAGTGTGATATACATCACATTAATAGAATGAAAGATAATAATCATATGATCATCTTGATTATGCAGAAAAAGCATTCAACTTTTTCAACATCCTTTATGGCTAAAAACTCTCAACAAATTAAGTATAGAAGGACCATTCCTTAACATAATAAAGGCCATATATGGCAAACACACAGCTAACACTACACTCAGTGGTGAAAATCTAAAATGTTTGCTCCAAGGTTAAGGACAAGACCAGGGTGCCCACGTTCACCACCCTATTCATTACACTACTGTATTTGCTCTAGCCATAGAAATTAAGCAAGATAAATAGATAAAAGTCTTCTAACTGGAAAGGAAGAAGTTAAATTCTTTTATAGATAGTTTGATCTTATATATGGAAAACACTAAAGACCCCACCCTAAAAATGTTAGATGTTATGAATAAATTCATTAAAGTTGTAAGATTCAAAATCAACATACAAAAATCATTTGTGTTACTATATACTAATAATGAATGATCTGAGAGTAAGAAAAGAATCACATTTATAATAGCATCAGAAGTAATAAAGTACATTGGAATAAATTTAACTAAGGAAGTGGAAGATGTGTTCACTGAAAACTATAAAACACTGATGAAAGAAGACATAATTAGATGGAAGATATCCTATGTTCTTTGATTGAAAGAGTTAATGATGTTAAAATTACCACCCAAAGCCATGCTTAGATTCAATAAAATCAAAATTCCAATGGCATTTTTCACAGAAATTGAAAAAAACAATCCTAAAATTTGTTTGGTACCAAAAATGACTGTGAATAGCCATAGCAATCTAAAGAAAGAAAAAATGGGGAAGTATCACACGTCCTGATTCCAAACTATATTACAAAGCTATAGTAATCAAAACAGTATGATACTGGCATAAAAATAGACACATAGACCAATGGAAGAGATTAGAGAGCCCAGACACACACCCATGCATCTACAGTCAACTATTATTTGACAAGGGAGCCAAAAATGCTCAATGGGAAGAGAATATTCTCTTCAATACAAGGTATTGAAAAAATTGGATATCCATGTGCAAGAGTGAAATTGGATTCTCATCTTACATCACACACAAAACTTAAATTTAAATGGATTAAAGATTTAAATATAAGACCTGAAACCATAAAACTTCCATAAGAAAACAGAGGGGAAACGTCTTTGACATTGGTTTTGGCAATGATATTTTTTTTGGATATGACACAAAATGCATAGGCAACAAAAGCAACTGTAAATAAGTAGAGCTATATTAAACTGAAAAATTCCTGTACAGCAAAAGAAACAATCAATAAACTGAAAAGGGAGAAAATATTTGCAAATCATATATTTGATAAGAGGTTAATATCCAAAATATATAAAGAACTCATAAAAGTCAATAGCAAAAATAAAGTATCTGATTAAAAAGTGGACAGAGGACCTAAATAGACAATTTTCCAAAGAATATATACAAATGGCCAAGAGGTAGATGAACAGCTAAAAAACATTATTAATCATCAGGAAAATGCAAATCAATACCAAAATGAAATATAACCTCACATCTGTTAGGGTATATATTATCAAAAATATAAGAGATATCAAGTGTTTATGAGGATGTGGAGAAAAGAGAAAAACTTTTTGCACTGTTGGTGGGAATGTACATTGTACAGCCACTATGGATAATTATATGGAGGTCCTCAAAAAATTAGGATTATAACTACCATATGATCCAGCAATCCCATTTATGGGAACACATCCAAAGGAAATCACTATCTGGAAGAGATATCTATACCCCCATATTCATTGCAGCATTATTCACAAATGCCAAGACATGGAAGGATTCTAAGTGTTTGTCAACAGATGAATGAATAATAAAAATGTGGTATATATAATGGAATATTACTCAACCTTAAAAAAAGAAGGAAATCTTGCCATTTGTGACAACATGGATGGACCTTGAGTGCATTATGCTATGTGAAATATCAGACAAACACAAGTATTGTATAATCTCTTTTTTATGTGGAATCTAAAAAAGCTGAACTTGTAGAAACAGAGTAGAATAGTGGGTGCCAGGGGCTGGGGTCTGGGGGTTATGGGAAGATATTGGTCACAGGACAAACTTTCAGTTGTAAAATGAGTAAGATCTAGAGATATAATGTATAATATTGTGATTATGGTTAATAGTTACATACTTGAAAGTTGCTAAAAGAGTAGGTCTTAAATGTTTTTACACACACACACAAATATATACATATATCAAATCATCACATTGTACAACTTATACTTTCACATTATATGTCAATTATATCTAAGTAAAGCTGGTAAAGGGAGAGAAAACAGGCTTTTTCCCCAGTGAATCTTACATTTTGGACAATAAAGACAGGAAAGAGGTAAATAAATGAAATAATTTCAGATAATGATGAAAACTATGAAGAAAAACAATGTAAAGTAATGCAGTTTGGCTGCAGGGATGAAGAATAGATGGAGAGTCACACAGTACTAAGCAATGTGACCACCTGGGGTAAGAGAGTTACAGGACGAAGAAAGAGTAGAAATACTCTGAGACAGGAAAGATAAATAGTATGTGTTGTCATGTGCTTATTGGTTTCACACTATTTGTTCTCTAATTACTCTATTTGTGTTATTTTTGTTGTCACATCTTGATTGTAAGTTTTCTGATAGTAGGGATGCTGTTTTATACTTGTTTTATACCATAGTACCTAAAACAGAATGCAATGTAGAAAATAAATTTTAAATGAGTGTTTATTGAATAATTTTATTATTTAATAATGTTTTAAGTAAAGCAATCCCTCTCCTATTCCTGCAATACATTGAGAGTGCTAAATTTCTTCAAGGATAAAATTGTTATAAGTAATGTATTCCTTATACCAATATATAAATTAAAAATGGAGTAAATGCATGAACTTAAGACCATTTTTTTCAAAAGCAATTTATTTCTGCATTCAGTTTATAGGGCCTGTGTAATCAGCAAACAGAAAGCATAATTTTCATCAATAATAATTTTTTATCCTTTTTTTTGAATTTGAACAAGGAAGGGGACCATACAATAATAAAATTCATGTTGACCAAGCAAAAGGTTGGACACTTTGATGATGTTGACAAAAAGTTAATAACTTCCTGTAGCAAAACCAATGTTATATTGATAAATATGATTTGGATAATGACTACTGAATAGTGGAGCTACTCTGGGTGTCATCTAGAATCTAAGGCTGTCTCTCTCAAGCATCTCTTTATGCCATCTGGGCTCTAGATCATCTCTGAGAAATGAAAGGGGTCACCGAGATCATCCAGCTTAGCTCCTGTCCTGTGCAGGAATACCTTCAGCAACATCTCTGTGATATCACATGTCATGGAGACATAGTCATCCAACATTTGCTGGAACACTTTCTGTGAGTGAGAACTCAATATTTCACACAGAAATACATCCTATCATTGGGCAGCTCTGTTATATTATTCTTCATTATGTTAAGCCATACTTATCTCTTTCTCTACATTCTAGGGCTGCCTTTAAAGTTCATGAGAATACAGTAGAATATAAATACATGGCTTTGTTCTTCTGTAATTACATCCCTATCTGCCCATGTTTACTGAACATAATGTGCACATTGCTAGGCCAGGTCCTCCACCAACATGCATAAGTCCTCATACATAACAACTTGGGAAGGTGACACAGCGTATCCTCAGTTTCATCAGTCTCATTGTCTTAGCTCTTCTTCCTCTGCCTTGGGTTCCCTTACCTTCAATCACTCATAATATGGCATCTGTCCTCTTATATCACCAGTGAAATTTACAGTAATGACTCCCACTAAAGTGTGACTAATAAGGGCTCAAATACCTACCTGGGGAATAGATATTTGATCTGGGAAAGGACTTTAAACAGAACAAACAAGTAAACAATAACAACAACACAACCCATGGATCTCTATCCAGAGTTGTCCCTGAATAAACTGTCTAAGAAATTGGATCAACTAGAGAGTGGCTGTGCTTGTGCAGAGTTAGCTGAATATACCTTAACTAAAACCAAGTAAACAGCACATTTATCTTATTTTACAGGAAAGACTCTATTAGCCCAAACTTTGTTTCTGAACATGTTATCCTTTCTTTATCTTTCTTCCTATTAACAGAGCTCTAGGGATTATGTATATATCATTATAAATGTGGCTGGATATTGCACGAATAAATGATAGGTGAAAATTATTTGGCCCAGTTCTTTCCAAAATGTGTTTTTCTAGTTGCCATCAAGAAAAAGAACTTATTTCAAACATCCCACTTGGAAACACTGTGCCTGACATCTGGAAAGAAAGCCATCATTAGAATACTGCATTATTTCTATCAATAGAGACAAGGAGCTAAACAAATATGTGGAAGTATGTCAATTAATCCCATTGTAGCTTAAAATAGTTATCATCACTAACCAGGTGAAGCTTCACCTAAGAGGTGCATGAGAGGCAATTAGAACAGTAATTATAGTCCGGGTTACAATGAAAGTGGTAGGAGACAAAACTTCCAAAATCTGTATAATTTATCTAAGGGAGACAAATCACTTTTAAGACACTATAATCTAAGCATATTGAATGCTGTATGAACTAATGCATAATATTAATTAGTTATCAATGGGTATGTGATGTGAGGAAGGGAGCTATATCTATTGTAATTTGCCCTGTCATTGATTTTTACCATTTTGAAAACCATTGGATTCTCATTAAGCAATAGCAAGAAGGTGTAAGATACACTATAACAAACAAAGGCGAGATATTTTTAGCCTTCATTATTTTGTGTGATTATATAATTTATTGGTCTTTTCCTCTGATCAGCTGTCTTTTTCATGACATAGGTGTATTAACCATCAGTTAATAACTCTTACAGGTAGATGTAGTGATCTCTTTTTATGATAAAAAGATCTTTGGAAATGAGTAGAATTAAGTTCTTTGTTTTTTTTTTAATTGTTTGCATTTTCTTATCACACCATGCTGTCTCACACACCTCCAGGCCTGTACACACTGTTCCTTCTTTGGAACACTTTTTTTATTTTAATTTTTTTGGCCATGTTGCACAGCTTGTAGGATATTAGTTCCCCCACCAGGGATTGAACCCGTGTCCCCAGCAGTGAAAGTGCGGAGTCCTAACCACTGGACTGGCAGGGAATTCCCCTAGAACTGAGTTTTAATTCTGGTTACAAAAACCACTATCCAGATGACCTTGGGCAAGACACATACTTTCTAAGCCTCAATATCTTCAATAACTATCAAGAAAATATCAGCTCTACAATGTTCACAGGTGCAAGACATCCTCAAAATTATCTTGTTGGGCCACGTAAGCAATGCCCTATATACAAAAGCCTGAAATATGGTATCACCCAGGTCATACCCAATGGCCTAAAATAATAGGTATATACATAATGAGTTTTTTCTCCCAGAAGCCTTTAAAATTCTGAGATTTTATGGTATATGGGAATGAAGACTTTCCTTCAAAATAGATTTCATTAGAGTCACATATCTTTTTATAAGAATAATCTATGTGTACTCATACTAGACAAACACTTTGTTCATATTTTTATTTCTTCGTTATTTTTTCACTTATTCAACATGGATTAATTATATGGAAAACTGTATGATTGGATGTTTGTTGAGTACCTAGAAAAATAAAAGGTATGGACCTGCTCTCAAGTCCACCTCAATCTAGTGATAGCTAAAGGGATATAAATGAAATACAAAGGGAGCACTGAGGAAAGAGCAATTATTATGTTTGGGAAGAAGGAAAAGGGAGTAAGGAAAGGAATTAATTTGAACCCTGCTCTCTCAGGCTAAAAGATCTACCACATCAGGGAGCAAATGACCCAGGCATTTTGGCAGCGGAGCCCTTTTTCTCTCTTTGAAGTAAAATTACTTACTGATACTTCATATAAAGAAGCCCTGAAAGCTAGGTAACAATTCATTTAGAAATTTATATCACCTTTTGATGACATCACATACCTAACATTTAGTCACTTATTGATCTAAAATCTTCACCTCCCTAAACCAGAGGCAATTTGTTTTCCCCCACTCCTGCCCACTGAAAGAAAACTTGCTAATACTTCCGGTTGAGAAGAATTATATCCCAGAAAAGAAGCTTTTATAGTTATATCTTTTCTATCTAGTATCCTTTTAACTTACTTTGTTCATCTTTCTTTTCTAGCGGCTGGGCTCCAGATTTTAAATAAAAGATAGCTTTGGTGACCTCAATAGATTTGTGTGGTCCAGGATCATGTCTGATAAATAATATATGCTCAGAGTATCCATTATTAATTCTTACTATCAGCAGTAAACAATGGGAACCTACCCTCAGCTCTCCTGCTTCTTCCACAGGAGGCTGTTAGCTCATTCCACAAGGTACTTACAAAACTTAATCTGCTTGTTTATGTGTACATTCAGAGATGCTGTGATTGGGAAACTCATCACAAAATGTTTTTGCATCGGGCCCTAATGGAAGTCCCAATATGCTATTTATTCCCCACCAAAGAGACTTTGTTAAGATGCATCGTGCTGCAGCTTGCTGGACAATGTTCAGACAAGTAATACATCCTTCCATAAAGCTGCAAAGCATGCAGTCCAAAGCACAAACAAATCTCACAGCACTAAATACCAGTCTTCAATCAATACTGTATTCCACCCTGTCATATCTCAACAACAGCTGCAAAAGGAATAAGTCTTCTTTTCTATTTTCTTTTTTATTTCTTTTTACTTAAGAAAACTCTTATAATATTGGCTTTATTCCCACTTAGTATTTTTTTAACATCTTTATTGGACTATAATTGCTTTACAGTGTTAAGTGTCCATCGACAGATGAATGGATAAAGAAGATGTGGCACATATATACAATGGAATATTACTCAGCCATAAAAGGAAATGAAATTGAGTTATTTGTAGTGAAGTGTATGGACCTAGAGTCTGTCATACAGAGTGAAGTAAGTCAGAAAGAGAAAAACAAATACCGTATGCTAACACACATATGTGGAATCTAAAACAAACAAAAAAATGGTTCTGATGAACCTAGGGGCAGGACAGGAATAAAGACACAGACATAGAGAATGGATTTGAGGAATAACTCTTCTACAGAGGTTTAGGGTTTTCTTTTAAAGTAAGATGTGTGTACAAGTGACTTGCGAAAAAGAGGGGAATAAAACTATGCAAACTTTTCCAACTTTCTCTCTCCACATTTAATGGTGCCTGGCATTTCTATAGATGACATTTAATATTTGAAAGGGCATGATTTCTTTCAGTGCACATAGGAACTCCTGTTATATTTCTGGAAGATACAGAAAAATTCATATCTCTACACGAGATCTGCATTGAAATGTCTATATGGGATGGATGTTTCTCAGTATTTACAACCTCCACATTGCACCTCAATGGGATCTACATAAATCCTCTATTTGATATTCCTTTATAGGTCTACAATCACTCATATTAACGAACAAAAATTAACCAAAAATGCTAGACCTGAAAGTGGCTAGAGAAAAATCTAGTTTGATGCTCTTCAAATTGTGTTTTCCTGAAACCAGGAATTCTGGAAGGCACCCCAGGGGCAGAGGGATCTATGTAAGGAAGGCTGTGGGTAGCCTACAGTCAGAGCAACTCCTCTTTGAAATGTTTCATACATTAAAACTTTTAGTGACACTTTGTTAAAAATAAGATTTCATTTATTTAAAACACACAGTAAGAGACTACTGAGCCCAAACCGTTTATTTCACAAGTGAGGAACTTGATATAAAAGATTAGACAGAGTCCTAGGATGGCAGAAACTGAGCTTCTGAACTACTAGTGTTACACCAAGTCCAAAGAAAAGAGACAGGAAACAACAACAAAACAACAAATCCCACTGTGACCATAAAATAAAGGACTTATGCTAGAAAACTTGCTTTCAGTGAAGGAAGAGTGAGGTCCATTTCAGCAGTTACATTGCTACAAGTTCTTGAACCACATAATTTGCTCCTTGCCTAATAGAAAGATAACCTTTCGGTCTTCATTTGATTAATGGCTAAAAGGAAAGAGGAGATCTTAAAAGTGTATCACTTTGGCAAAGACTTTTTTTAACTTTAGAAGAAAACTTGATATATTTTATTAATTTATTAGTAGGACATAATGGAATTATTGGAAGAGCTCATTGAAGAAGAGATGATTTCCATTTATTTTTTTTCAACTGTAAACTTGTTTAGAGGAAAGAGGTCTATTATTCCTTCTTCCAAGTCCAATAATGTAGAGCACAGTAAGTTGCAAGCTTGTGTGTATGTATGTATATAAGTGAATGTATATATAAATATATATACACACAAATATATAAACACACAAAATGTGTATTAAAGTATAAAATGCTGACTAGATAAATAAATCTACTTCTTGATTACTTGCTCCTGAAGGAACTTATCAGCCTCAGTACTTTATAAACATTCTGAGTTATATACAGGCAAATGATATAATTGTTGTGGAGTATGCAATAATCTCAATGGCCTAATTGAGTTAATCAATTCATTAAAAGTATCTGTTGAAAGGGCATAAGAAACTCTTTGAAAAATTATAGAATACATAAAGAAGTCACAGACCTGATTCTTGCTCTCATAGAATTTGTGATCTATAAGAAATTTTTGACAAATGGTAAATAGCAAATAATACTAAAAATCCTTAGCAGTGTTTCCCAAACTTAGCTGCACATTGGAATAACTTGGGAATCACCGATGTCCAGTAATCATCCCCAATTGTATGTAATTGTATGGGGTACAATTTGAGCACTACTGGTTACTCATACACTATATAGGACATTCTTTTGTAAATAACATCAAGTTCTGTTATTATCAAGTTTTTGTCAAGACAGAAGGGCAAAACATGAAGATTTCCCCCATTTGGTGCCCCAAACTTCATTCAGGCATCTTCAGCTATTAGCAATTCATAGCATTCAGTGGGATCATTTACTCTACTTTCACTATTAGAAAGAACAAGTTAAAACTAACCACTTAAGCTTGGGCTTGGGATCAGCTCACAGCAGTTTTCAACCCTTTTTGCCCATTAGAAACATTTGAAAAGCTTCTGAGACATTCTAATGCAATGGTGCCCAAACTTATTCACATATTAAAATCTCCTAACACCAAAAGATCATACCCCATACTGATTATATCAGAAAGAGGATGGGAGCTGAGCTTCAGTATTTTTTAAAGATCCTGAGATGATTCCAATGTTCATCAAAATTCGAGAATTGCTTTTCTAATGCCACAGTCCCACACCCAGAGGTTGTTAGGTAACTGTTCTGAGGCAGGGTATGGGCATGAAGATTTTTACAAGTTCCCCAGGGGATTCTAATGTTCACTCAGCATAGAAAACTACTGAGTTAGAGCAGTTGCTCAAAATCATCCACACATAGAGATTTTTTTTTTAAACAGCAAAGTTTGGGAAACATTGACTCAGAGGTTCTGTTTCTCACAGTATAGCTCATAGGTAACTAAGCTGATGATCCCTATTGAAGTTCCCGATTTTAGGGTCTTTCCAAATACTTACCAAATTAGACTGCAGTTTGAGCACAGAAATCTTCATTTTAACAAGTTCTATTAGGGAACCAGTGACCGAAACTGCCCGCCCTGGCCAAGGACGATAAAAACTGCTTGCATGAGTTGTCTCACAACAGGAGGTGCTGATAAGGAATACAGCACTGCTGCTGAAAACTAAACGGGGAAGTTTGTGAGGGGCCAAAACGAGGGAGGAGATGCCAACCCATAATATGTTCTTCTAACCTCCCAGATATGCTCATGCTAGAATCCATCTTGGCTGAGAGATGTGTGCGCCACCAGGAAGGACCAAATATGGGCACAAGCAAGATAATTGGCCAGAGACAACCCAGAAAGCTAACCGCATTACCATAAAACCTGAGACTGTGAGTCATGTGGCAGAGCAGTCCCTTGACTTTTCTGCTCTCCGCCCAGGTTCCCCTTCCCAATAAAGTCTCTTGCTTGGTCTCCTCTGACAAGTCTCTTGCATGTGTGTCTCCTCTGAAAATTCATTTCTAAGTATTAGACAAGAGCCCACTCTCTGGCCCTGGCAGGGGTCCCCTTCCCCTAACAGTTCAAAATGAAGTTTAAGGTTATTGATCTAGAACCATGATTCTGAAGCCAGGGATGATTTTTCCCCTCAGGAGTCATTTGGCAATATCACATGTCAGATTTTCAGCACTCACAACTGGGATGGGTGTTACTGGTATCTAAAAGGTAGAGTCCAGGGATGTTTCTACATCTCTTACTATGCCCATGTAGACAACAGCCCCACAGGATAATTATTCAGTCCAAAATGTCCACAGTGCTTAGGTTAGGAAACTTTGTTCTACAGCAGAAGTTCTCAAAGGTTAGAGTGCAACAATATCACCTGGACTGCTTATTAAAACACAGATTGCTGGGCTCTACCCCTCAGAGTTTTTGACCTAGTAAGTCCAGGATGGAGCCAAAGAATCTGCATTTCTAACAAGGTCTGGTGATATTCACACTTCTAGTTTAGGGGCTATGTTTAAAGAACCCGTGATCTAGAGGTTGCCTCTCATTGTCATCTAATGCCTCTGACTCCACTAGAAGTAAAGTTCATCAAGACATGGAAATTTTAATATAGTGTGGAGTGCTACCAAGAACTTGAAGACACCCCAGACCAGTGTACCCTAAACCTCTAAAATTAGGATTTTCAGGATCTGAGCATTCCTCCATCTGATATTGTCAGTATCAATGTTCAACTACAGGACCACAAGTTTGATTTTAAATGTTTCACTAACTTCAATACAACATTATAATTGTATTTATTTAGTCTGCAGGTGATTCTTGACATTCCTCTGGTAAGGAACCATTTAAAAATATAACAACCACACCTTAAATATCTGTGGTACATTTAGGGGAGAATACTAACCTACCTCAATACCATTTTTTACAAGCAAATCCTGTTTATAAAATAAATACTTTTTAACAATGTCCTTAATAACAGAACAGACTGTCTCAGACCACCTCTGAACAGCTTCTCACTGATTTTTTTAATATTATTCCTTCCCCAGATCATTGTAATCAACAGCACCAGACACATACAAAAAATGTTAACAACATCTCTGAATAGAGATTTAAAGTGTTTTCATCAGACCCTCGGTTGCTGTTCTGTCTATTAGAGCCATCAATAACAAGAGAGACAAAAATTATCAATCTGTAACTAGGCAACAGGACAAAGCTAATGAACATTAGGGCGGAGATGGTAACCTTTATAAATAAAATCCAAATAGCACCTTAGCTGAATATATTTTTCCAGTTTATTGCTGTTTTGACACACATGAAACCAAGATGTATTCCCTATACTTTGTTTGCTTTTACCATTTTTTTTTCTTCTAGTTTATGTCCTGTGTTATTACTTTGTGGAAAGAGACAGAGTGGATATAAAGAAGTCCATAAATTGGAACAAAACTGTTTTACTGTAAATACTTACCTACTTACCGTCTTATTTTAAAATGTCTAATCAGCAGGTTTGCCAAAGTAATCCTTGGAATTACACACAATCCTTGTGTTTGGCTATGCTATCTACAATTAAAATGTATGATTTGTGAGGCTAGTATAAAAAATCTGAATGAAAATGGATATGTGGAGAAAAATTAAACACACATTTACAGACAGATTCACATATGTGTTGTTCTTTTCTTTCAAAAGAGGGAACAGTATCTTTGAAAATCTACTAAATTCATTCTGTTTATATAAGTGTACAATTTCATTTTAGTTATAGACATTATCATTCTTCTCTGGTTTAAATTTTTGTATGGTTGATTTTCTCCAAGCATTTAAACTGCAAAAGAACTGGATTCTTTGCACAATCTTAAGGTGATTATTTTTTCTGTGGGAAAGTTCCAACTATGTACAGTTGGAACTCTATGTACATAGAGTTCCAACTATGCAAATATTAATTTAATGTCAAAAAATAAATATAATACAAATAATTAGTGTGATATTTGTCTTGGAATTGCAGATATAATCAGATAAAATTACTTCTTTTTTCTTTTAATTTAACAGAAAGACCATGAGACTTTTACCATGACAATCCCATAGAAGTCTAAGCTATTGTCTATATGTGGTCCATTGACTTCTGACATACCAGAAAATCCCTCTAGAGGTTTAGTTTCCAAGCTGAGTAGTAAGTCCTCTTGCATAAATAATAGGAGAACTCCAAAGTGGCCTGCAAAATTACCCAATGGACACTTCCAGAAAAACATCAGCCCCAACTCTGCAGAAAATGCTTCAGGTCGGAAGGGATAATTCATTTATCCTCAATCTTAGAAGCTGATTCCTAGTAGAAAAAAAATGAGGTTGGGTGTCACTTTTTCTTTCCCAATCTATTAAGGTTACACCAATTTCTTTGAAAGAGATAATTATAAGAAAAATTATGATCTTTGGACAATGTTCAGAGCAAAAGAGGATGAAGGCAGATGGAGTCCTTTTAGGAGCACAAAAGTGAACACCCTGGCTTATCCACCAGGGATACTGCAAAAAAAATTGGGTGAACTGTGGTCTGAGCAGTCAGCCAAAGATAAACAATCACATGAACAGAAAGCAGCTAAGCTAAAGAAGAAATATGAAAAGGATATTGCCACACACCGTGCCAAGGACAAGAATGAAGTGGGAAAGAAGGGCCCTGGCAGGCCAACAGGCTCCAAGAAGAATGAACCAGAAGATGAGGAGGAAGAGGATGAAGATGAGGAATAAATGGCTATCCTGTAATGATGTGTGTGGAGTGTGCGTGTATGCTGCGGCAAGTGTTTGGCTAAGAATGTGAATTCAAGTGCAGCTCAATATAAAAACTGTACAGATTTTTGTATAGCTGATAAGATTCTTAGTAGAGAAAATACCTTTTTAAAAAATGCAGGTTGTAGCTTTTTGAGGGGCTTCTATATATAATTAGATTTTAAACCTTCTGATGTTGAACGTTTCTAAATATTTAATGGTTTCTTTAATTTCTTGATTTGTGTATGGTAGCACAGCAAACTCATAGACATTAGTATCTATAGTAAATTTTGGGTTTTCTAGAATGAGAATGTTTCATTGTTTTAAAATTTTGTAATAAAATTATGTATATTAAGAAAAAGAAAAATTATGAGAAGGCTTCCCTTTAATAGACTACTAAAATTTTGTAGTACAACTGAGGTGAGAACCCCACTTGCAATCAGCATTGGTGGCTACAAGAATGACCAGGTCCACAAGACTGGACTACTCACTAATTCAAAACCCCAGATTACAGGGAAGTCAGTATAGATCCACGGAAATATGAGGCACAAAGCTAAGGCATCTGATCAACAAGTAGAGATTAACATCAGGAGATAAAGAGGAATATTTTATGCCATCCCAAGGCAATCTAACTGACATGAAAACTTAGTTAAGTTTTTCTCATAGGACTTCAAATATTAAACTTATGTGCCTTTTCTTCCCTATACATTATGATTGTACTATCACCATAAACCCAGTTAGTTGAGGCACTTTGAAAACAGTAGGTTACCCTTTATTCAATAAAAAATGCACATCCTAAGGTATATTCTATTTCAGAAAATGAAAAAATAAAAAAGAATTATTGGGGAAGAAGAACAGGGAGGAAAAAATAAACCAGAAGATATTCAGTAACAAAAAAAGTAAAATTGAATCTAGGAGACAAAAAACTCTGACTTTTTACAACATTCAGTTGTCTCTGGTTAAAGAAGATTTGACTCTGTGAAAAAAACGACATCGTGGTCTTTAAGTCTTAGAGGGATTGGAATGTTTCATTAGTCTCACACCAGGGATTTTGGCAAGCATATTCCATCAAGATTTTACAAATTATTTCAACCACTAATAATGTGATTATGATGCAGCTTGAAAGTGCAACACTTAAGTTTTATAGCAAAATGGCAGAACCAATAAGCAGGCCTTAAAACCATAGTACTCGTGTTAATTGAGTGGAAGGGAGTATCGATTGAAGTGGAAATGACCAGACTGCCAATTTTCATCCACGCGTCATATGCCATCGCACACACACTTAAGCAAATGTGCAATTCCAATGATTACAGGAAATGAAGTTAGGCATCAGCAAAACCAGGCCAAAGGCATAGAACAGGTTCACTAAAACATTCTCGTTCTTCCCTTTTCTGCTTTGCATAGGAATCTACCTGTATGTTTGTGTGGCTGCTGGGAGTGAAGTATTATTTTCTTTTCTTTTTGGCATTACCAACTAATTTCCAAATTCCAAAAGCAGCAAGAATTGGAGCAACATATACAGTGGGAGCTACTTTTATGATCTAGAGGTTCGGAGAGATATTGGTACAACTGAGAGATGGAAAGAGATTAAAAATCAAAATAATCCACAAATACATAGTAAGTCTGCTATGGCTCATATATTTTGTTGGAAGTTAAGAGGAGAGAAGTTCAATACACCAAAACACCCCACATTTCCTGTCCTCAAGAATCTTACAGTCTTAACGGGAAGCGATATTCTCTCCCTGCATTGTTTAGACATTTATTAAACACATATATTTTGTGCACCTGCTGCGTGTCAGGCACTGAGCAAGACGCAGATACTTTAGATATTTTAATCCTCACTTGATTAATTCTAATACAGAAAAAGAAAAACATAATAAACTTTTAGGAACAAAAGTTCTATCACTTACTTTTATGACCTACTCTTACTTTTAATGTATTCAGTTCTTTGGGGCAGCCTCCTGAGGATTGCAGTATCTAATACTTGCTTTATTTCCAGCTCATTTTGCACTCTTCTTCCCTTTATGCTGTAGTTCCCTACTCTCTTCATTACTCTGAATGCACTATTAATTTACCTATTTCAGATCTTTCTCACCATCTGTTCTAGAACACTCTCTCCCCCTTCCTTAGCTATGTCTTTCTCATCCTTCAGGGCTAAGGTAGGCTTAAAAACAATCCTAGTACTCTGAACTTTTTGAGGCATTTATCAAAATTGGAATTGATTAGTAATTTAGGTGATTTATTTGTCTGTTTTTTTCTTTTGAGAATAAACCCTTCATAAAAGCCAGAATTTGTCTGATTTACTTAAAAATGCATCCCAAGGACCTAGCACCAAGTTTAATGCATATTAGATTCAGTGAATAGTGTGAAATTAATAAAATTTTTAAAACCCAGAATAATGCAATGCAATAGTTATTGGAGGACAAAGATGATGCTTTTCATCACAGTATTCCAGGGACAAAGACAGCAACTATAATATTGAGGGACTGAGGCTGTAGGTGAATGAGCAAGTAGGGTTCTGACAATAAATGCAATAGAACAGAAGAGAGGAAGGCTATTAGTGAACACAAGTTGTATAGGTACATGTGTGTGTAATTAAACATTACATAAAATTACAGGAAAGCAAACCAGGTGCTAGGATGGAAAGTAAATGAAGGTTTTTAGGCAAGTCTTCTTTTGCACAGTAATATTTCAGTCTCTGTCTGAAAAAAAAAAAGAAGAAGAAGAAGAAGAAATCAGCTGTGCCAAGAAAAGCAAAGAGCATTCCAGGCAGAGGGAGCAGTGATTACAAAAGGCCCAAAGGCAGGCAAATGATTGGTGTGTTAGGAACAACAGGAAAGGTATCCCAATAGCCTGGAACATGTCAAACAAGATGGATAGGAGCTGGGAAAGAGGGTGAGAATTAAGCCTAAGGGTGAGATCACCTACAGCTTTGAAGGCTATTGTATGATTTTGGATTTTAAACACAATGGGAAGCTGCTGAAAATTTTTAAGCAGGGCTGGCACGATCAATTTGTGTTTTATAAATGTAACTCTGGCTACTGCATAAAGAGTACACTCGATGGGGGGAAATCCTGGGTATACGTTGCAATAGAGTAATTGGAAATTGGAAAGAGGAGCTAAAGTTTTCTTCTACCTTTCTAAATTAATACCATGATACCCCAAGGTCAGGGAAATTGTTCAAACTCTATTTTATTCCTTATAAATATCTGCCCTGTTTATCTTGCTACAAAAAAACACACAGTAAACATCTCTACTTTTAATTGTTTACCTAACAAATATGCCAGAAGCAATAGACTTCAATCTGTAACTTTCTGATATGCTTTTGGTTTTGTACAGGAAAAGAAAAAAAAAGCTCTGGGCTGTCACCAAAATGAGGTAAATACCCACCTGGTTTCAGCAAATCCACTACCTTCTGCTATATCTCTTTCTCTATGTCTATGAAACATCCAGGGCTAGAAATGTCTTAAGGAGTCCTGCTCTCCTTTCTCATGTCATCATTGAAAAATAAATGCTCCAAAGAGTGCTGTAGTATTACAGCCCTCTGGGTTGTAGGTTGAATTCCTGTACAACTAGGTTTATATTCCTCATTCTCACCTGTTTTCTATAAATTCTTTTTAGAAACAAGAGACCACTGGTATTGACACAGATGACACTGTGCACTAAATAGCCTTACTTGCATATGCAGACCGACAAACATGTACCACAAAAGCCATTCCAATTAACACATGCATTTATACAAATATTCACATGCACATTTCTTTGCCTAGATTGGAGAGTGTTTTAGTAATTACATTGCTTCAAACACAGCTGCCTATCACCAAATAACAAGTGGTTTTGTGCTTTTTTAAGAGACTTTGGAGGGAGAAAGGGAAGACATAATATGAAGCCAGCTATCAAAATTTCATGTGTAGCTTTCCATCCTGCTTCCAATCATGTCACCTTGTTGTCTCAACGATTTTTCTTAGTGGAACTTCAGCTAGGGATAGAGGAAAGAGCAAAATGTGAAATACATGAAATCTGTTCCCTTGCTGATGTTTTTTTTATTTCAAAAATACAATTTGTCAATTAAAGGTGAATATCTGAGAAACTGCGTTATTTATGGATACATAGAGGGCCTCACTATTCTTGGTTCGAGTTATGATCTAAGAAACTATTTTTTAACGGAGAAGAGGAAAGGGATATATTGTACCAAATAAATGGATCAGGAATATCATTGTAAATTGTTTTGCTTGGTTTAATTATCATGTGAATAGCAGTGAAACAGAACAGGACCCTGTGGGGCTCCTGCTCACAAAAGCCTTTCTGTGTCCCCCATTTCTTTCTTTTTTTTTTTTTTTAAAGCTTTTATTTATTTATTTATTTATGGCTGTGTTGGGTCTTCGTTTCTGTGCGAGGGCTTTCTCTAGTTGTGGCAAGCGGGGGCCACTCTTCATCGTGGCGCGCGGGCTTCTCACCATCGCGGCCTCTCTTGTTGCGGAGCACAGGCTCCAGACGCGCAGGCTCAGCAATTGTGGCTCACGGGCCTAGTCGCTCCGCGGCATGTGGGATCTTCCCAGACCAGGGCTCGAAGCCGTGTCCCCTGCATTGGCAGGCAGATTCTCAACCACTGTGCCACCAGGGAAGCCCTGTCCCCCATTTCTTGATTACAGTAAATAGGCTTATTTCAGCCTCCATGACCTTCTCTGAGTTCCAAGGAGCAGGTTCAAATAGTTGCTAATTACAGAAGTGAGGGGATGTGAATACAATGGAAAAACAGTCAAGAAACAATAGTGAAGCCTTGGAGCAGGGTCCTGGTCCCCCCAACAAGGGATGCACATAACAGTATCTTTGAGCTGTTTTGCAGATACTGAAACCCCTCCAGGTGGGAGAAGTTAACAGTGTGCTGCCCACAATCATGTAGACCCCAGACTAGTTGGAACCAGAAGGTTGATGATGCTGACTCCCACTTACCTCACCACCAACCAATCAGAAGAATGTCCACGAGCTGATCACCCTCTTTGAACCATTACTATACAACTCCTCACTACATCCTCCAGGTTGGGACACACAGTTTTGAGGACATTAGCCCACTGTGGCCTCCTTTGCCTGGGAAAGCAATAAAGTTATTCTTTTCTACTTCACCTAAAACTCTGTCTCTGAGATATAATTCAGTGTCAGGGTACAAAGGCTGGTTTTAGCTTTAGTAGTGAGCTGATAACCAGGGGTCAAGTCTTTTGTAGTTAAAATTGCAAATATCTGGATAGTGTAAAATAAGGTTCCAAAGGTGACATATCAGACAGCTAAAACAGAGGGCTGGGATTAGTGACATCACAGTGTGATAATTTTCCAGGGGTTTCCTTCTATATTGATCAGGGGTCAA